>NC_136516.1:10247702-10312702 GCF_053919585.1 Euprymna scolopes
ATAGAATTATCTAATTTTCAAAAATACATTATAACGCTTTTTTGGTGAAAAATTTAAAATTAGCTGAAAAAGAAATAAAATAAGAAAAGGAAAGCACACCAAGTTGGAGTAGGGGGGAGGTAATTTATCTGGGTTTTGTTTTTACCTGCAACATCGAATTTTCAAATTTTCCGTAAGTAACGCACCGATATTTACCAATTAGAACACCATTTAACATTTTTCGAAGATTTTACTTTGTACATTGGGGGCGCGAGCGGGGGGGGGGGCGTATGTGATAGATCAGGAGAAAGAAATGTCCAGAAAATCGCTAGCCAGTTTTGCAGAAAAGTAACTTATCTTGCCTTTGATAACATTTATTTGTTATATATTTGTTTTTTGACAACTTTTTCGAATTACAGTAATACAAATATGTCCGTAGATTACTGTTTTTAAAAAATAATATATATACATATAAAATAATATATATATAAAATGATATATATATAAAAAATAATATATATATACAAAATAATATATATATATAAAATAATATATATATATATATAAAATAATATAGATATATAAAATAATATATATATATAAAATAATATATATATAAAATAATATATATATATATAAAATAATATATATATGTATCTATATAAAATAATATATATGTATATATATAAAATAATATATATATGTATATATATAAAATAATATATATATATATAAAAAATAATATATGTATATATATATAAAATAATATATATATAAAATAATATATATATAAAATAATATATATATAAAATATAAATAGATATATAAAATATAAATAGATATATAAAATATTATATATATAAAATAATATATATATAAAATAATATATATATATAAAATATTATATATATATAAAATATTATATATATATAAAATAATATATATATAAAATAATATATATATAAAATAATATATATATAAAATATTATATATATAAAATAATATATATATACATAAAATAATATATATATATATATAAAATAATATATATATATATAAAATAATATATATAAAATATATATATATATAAAATATTATATATATAAAATATTATATATATATAAAATAATATATATATAAAATAATATATATATATAAAATAATATATATATAAAATAATATATAAAATAATATATATATATAAAATAATATATATATAAAATAATGTATATATATAAAATAATGTATATATATAAAATAATATATATATATATATAATAATATATATATATAAAATAATATATATAAAATAATATATATATATAAAATAATATATATATATAAAATAATATATATAAAATAATATATATATATAAAATAATATATATAAAACAATATATATATATAAAATAATATATATATATAAAATAATATATATATAAAATAATATATATAAAATAATATATATATAAAATAATATATATATATAAAATAATATATATATATAAAATAATATATATATATATATATATATATATATATATATATATATATATATATATATATATATATATATATATATATATAAAGAAATTAGTATGAAATATAAATGTCTGAATTTTGGAGATGAGGTTTGGTTATTTATATTATTTGGATTTATCGGACTACTGTTCTAATCTTGAATGTGTTTTTTATAACTTTTCGGTTGATGTAACCTCCGACATTCTTCACTTCAATAACACGGCATTTGACATTTCTAAGTTTTCTTATAAGCTTACATATTGCTTACCAGCAATGCTTCAAGCAAACTACTTTTCCTGATGTGTGTGTGTGTCTGTTATTTATATAGCCAAGTAGAAACATCGCGCGACTAACATGATTATGCTTCGATCTGTAGTTATTAAAAACTAAGATCTCATCAGGCGAAAAGTTTATATGTTCATATTAAAAAAAGAAAGAAAAGGGGCTGCTATATTTTCACCAACTAAAGATCAACAAGTCAAATAAAGTATTTTACATGTACGTGTGTGAGTGTCTGCATGTGATCTCTTTTTCCGATCACTTTTTCTCGTCATCGTTTCATAAGTGACCATGAAAACCACAAAAAAGGCTTTGGTAAGTACTTCAAGGTTTTATCGGAGAGAATTTACTCATGGAAAGAGAGACGTCCTCAAGTTAGTTTTATAATTTAAGAATTGAGAGGCGCAGATTGGCAGACACTGAATTGACATTCGTCTTAGATCATTCTACAATACTGGGCTGTGTCCCATCCGCATGGCTTCATGATTAATACTAAACGAAACCCTTAGTTTTGTCTCGCTCAAAAACGTACCGTCATCATGCTGTGATCGTTCGACTATCTTTTGTCTAGTGAGTTGGACTTGTTGACCCACCGCTCCAAATCACGTTAGCTGTTCCTAGGTATAATTCTATTTTCCACTAGTTTATCCTGACATGCACTAATGTAAACCTTGTTAAAATTCACATTACCTAACTTAATCGCTACTTACAGGCATAGGGTATCTATTACGTATCAGGACAGCGAACTTTAGATTCAAAACAGAAAGGTCACATGATCAAATTTAAAATAATATTAAAAAAAACTCCGTTTGTATGTTTTCAGTTAAATGGTTAATAAAGTGATCAATTTTTTAGCATTGACTTCATATTGTCTGGTTTAGGTATTTTTTTTCAGCTCAATTAACATAGTGCGGACGGCATAATACTGAGGCATAAGCGACATTGTGCCACGGTAAGGAAAAAGAAGACCATGAAAACGAGAGAGCATGTTCGAGAAGACGATCACGTTAGAGACGTGGATGACATTCGAGAGCACGTTCATGAAGATGATCACGTGGGGTACGTCACAGCGGTAACGAGAGAAGGGGAAAATAAATATTGTTGCGCAACAACAAAAAGAGAGTTGAAGTTTTTTTTTTCTATTCTTTGTTTGTTTTGTGACTGAGGTTACAACGTGTTGGTTCATAAACAACGTGATACTAATTTGACTGTATGTTTTAAAAAAGGGAGAGGGGAGGGATCTCGGGACAATGGGGAACTAGCGCGCATACTTACAAAACTGCTTAAACGTTGTCTTAAGGAGAATAGCTTTCCATCACCCTGGAAAATCTTATCAGTATGCCCTGTATTTAAGAATTCAGGTGATCGCTCATCCTCCTCTCAGTACAGGCCAATAAGTCTCCTGTGCGTCATAAGTAAGTTGCTAGAATCTGTGTTAAATACAGAAGCAATCAACCATCTCAACAAAAATAACCTTTTTAGTGACATGCAATATGGCTTCCGTTCTGCTAGATCTACAGCACCATTCAAAATCTCCGCAAATCATTTCTTCGGTTGCATATTTTGAAACTAGACATTAATCAGAAATTACTTTTCCATGGCATTCACCGTCAAGCCCAAATATCAGCTGACGTGATTTTGTTAAAAAAAGAAAGAAAAGAAAATCACAGACGAAATTTGATGAACGACATTATCATTAATATTTTTATTTTTATCTTTTTTTTTTTTTTGCGAACTAGTCCGCCATGAAAATTATTCCTTGTAACATATAATATTCAATAGCAGATTGATTCTATAATTATACATACGCAATATGCATAAATTAAAATAACATGTTTAAGTGTATTGAACGACTGGGCAACGCCGGGCGTCCAGCTAGTAAAATATAAATGTGTTATATTGTAGCACTACTCCAAATGACCTAAGAAATTATTATCATTATTACCATTATTATTGTTATTACCGTTGTTATTATTATTATTATTATTATTATTATTATTGTTGTTGTTGTTGTTGTTGTTGTTGTTGTTGTTGTTGTTGGCTAACTTGGAGCTTTCACACGAGCCAGCAAACGATCTGATTGGAGACCTGTGGTGTTCTCTGGAAGCTGAGTGACAGCAAGTCTCCCCAGACGTCCCTCCTCCTTCGATAGCATTTGCAAATAAATTTGCATCATCGCAACAGCCTCTTACCATTGATTTCTCGCTGGCAGTGGCCATTGGTTTATACTGGAATTTGAGTGGCACTAAGCCTCCCCAAGATCCCAGTTCTCTTCGCACTTGCCCAGCGGAGGTCTGGCCATTGCTCCCTCCTCGGTCTTTCTATCCTCCTGGACCCTTCTCGGCTCTTTGTTATCACTTTGTTATCTCCCCATATTTCCAGTACTCTCCAACCTCTTTAATATAAGCATTGCAGATAGTTTTGCGTTATCGTAACTAACGCTTACCATTGATTTCTCGTTGGCGGCGGCCATTTATCTTCACTGGAATTTATGCGGCAAAAAGTCTCTCCAAAGTCCCAGTTCTCTTTGTACTCACTCAGCGGAGGTCTGGCTAGTGCTTTCTCTCCTCGGTCTTTCAATCCTCCTTCACCCTCCTTGCTTATTTGGTGTGACATCAGTTTTTGGTGGCACACACAAAAACGCAACGTGGAAGGTAGGGGCGCAGGAGGTTAACTTAACAATTATAATAATATAACAAGTATACAGTTTTAGTTTCTATGTGATGCTGCTCCTTTGTGCTTTGCATATGTAGCATTCTCTGTATGTTCAGTTTGTACATGTAGCTCATGTATGCTCGTCTCCGCATTCAAGGATTTTCCTTAAGATTTCAACTGTTTTCATTATTGTTATCTGTAGTATCTTATCAGCAATCCCTCTGATTCCAATCTCTCCCTTTCTTTTTTCAAAGTTTTTCAGTATTATTCCTAGCGCTTTCACTATTGGTGTGTTATGTTAGTGGTACTATTATTATTATTATTATTATTATTATTATTATTATTATTATTATTATTATTATTATTATTATTATAGAAGTCGAAATGTTTTGTCAGCTAAAGACTGTACCAAGAATGTTAACTTGATAGAATGGAATTTAGATACAAGTAAAGAATTTTACTTTATATAAATAACTTGGAAATGGAGTTTTTAGTAAAACAAACAAATTTTAGCTGACAAAATTAATAGCAAACAGATTACGTGGCAAAACATCAGATGATTTGATTCTTTTTATTTGTGTATTGATGACGTAATTAGATAAAAGGTAAACGTAGAGATTAGTCAGTTAAGAGTCAATTAATTTTTATTTAAAAGAAACAATAATTCGAATCCGATCCGAGATTCTTGGGGAAATGCCACAAAAGTTTTTAGTATGATTTTTTTAAACTTTCTTTTATTTTCGTTTTTTAACAGTTGAAACTTCTGTAATTCATTTTTTCATACGACAATTGGAGATACAAAAACAAAAGCAAACTCTTTAACATTACAGAAGTATTGATTATAAAAAAATGCCGATATTCGGGCTTGACAATGAGTTCTCTAGAAAAGTATTAATTATAAAAAAGAGGCTGATATTTGGGCTTGACAATGAGTTGTCTGGAAAAGTATTAATTATAAAAAAGAGGCTGATATTTGGGCTTGACAATGAGTTGTCTGGAAAAGTATTAATTATAAAAAAAGAGGCTGATATTTGGGCTTGACAATGAGTTGTCTAGAAATGTATTAATTATAAAAAAGAGGCTGATATTTGGGCTTGAGAATGAGTTGTCTGGAAAAGTATTAATTATCAAAAAGAGGCTGATATTTGGGCTTGACAATGATTTGTCTGGAAAAGTATTAATTATAAAAAAGAGGCTGATATTTGGGCTTGAGAATGAGTTGTCTAGAAATGTATTAATTATAAAAAAGAGGCTTATATTTGGGCTTGAGAATGAGTTGTCTGGAAAAGTATTAATTATAAAAATGAGGCTGATATTTGGGCTTGACAATGATTTGTCTGGAAAAGTATTAATTATAAAAAAATGCTGATATTTGGGCTTGAGAATGAGTTGTCTGGAAAAGTATTAATTATAAAAAAGAGGCTGATATTTGGGCTTGACAATGAGTTGTCTGGAAAAGTATTAATTATAAAAAAGAGGCTGATATTTGGGCTTGACAATGAGTTCTCTGGAAAAGTATTAATTATAAAAAAGAGGCTGATATTTGGGCTTGAGAAAGAGTTGTCTAGAAATGTGTTAATTATAAAAAAGAGGCTGATATTTGGGCTTGACAATGATTTGTCTGGAAAAGTATTAATTATAAAAAAGAGGCTCATATTTGGGCTTGACAATGATTTGTCTGGAAAAGTATTAATTATAAAAAAGAGGTTGATATTTGGGCTTGAGAATGAGTTGTCTGAAAAAGTATTAATTATAAAAAAGAGGCTGATATCTGGGCTTGACAATGATTTGTCGGGAAAAGTATTAATTATAAAAAAGAGGCTGATATTTGGGCTTGACAATGATTTGTCTGGAAAAGTATTAATTATAAAAAAGAGGCTGATATTTGGGCTTGAGAATGAGTTGTCTGGAAAAGTATTAATTATAAAAAAGAGGCTCATATTTGGGCTTGACAATGAGTTGTCTGCAAAAGTATTAATTATAAAAAAGAGGCTGATATTAAGGCTTGACAATGATTCGTCTGGAAAAGTATTAATTATAAAAAAGAGGCTGATATTTGGGCTTGACAATGAGTTGTCTGGAAAAGTATTAATTATAAAAAAGAGGCTGATATTTGGGCTTGACAATAATTTGTCTGGAAAAGTATTAATTATAAAAAAAGGCTGATATTTGGGCTTGAGAATGAGTTGTCTGGAAAAGTATTAATTATAAAAAAGAGGCTGATATTTGGGCTTGAGAATGAGTTGTCTGGAAAAGTATTAATTATAAAAAAGAGGCTGATATTAAGGCTTGACAATGATTCGTCTGGAAAAGTATTAATTATAAAAAAAGGCTGATATTTGGGCTTGACAATGAGTTGTCTGGAAAAGTATTAATTATAAAAAAGAGGCTCATATTTGGGCTTGACAATGAGTTGTCTGCAAAAGTATTAATTATAAAAAAGAGGCTGATATTAAGGCTTGACAATGATTCGTCTGGAAAAGTATTAATTATAAAAAAGAGGCTGATATTTGGGCTTGACAATGAGTTGTCTGGAAAAGTATTAATTATAAAAAAGAGGCTGATATTTGGGCTTGACAATAATTTGTCTGGAAAAGTATTAATTATAAAAAAAGGCTGATATTTGGGCTTGAGAATGAGTTGTCTGGAAAAGTATTAATTATAAAAAAGAGGCTGATATTTGGGCTTGAGAATGAGTTGTCTGGAAAAGTATTAATTATAAAAAAGAGGCTGATATTTGGGCTTGACAATGAGTTGCCTGGAAAAGTATTAATTATAAAAAAGAGGCTGATATTAAGGCTTGACAATGATTCGTCTGGAAAAGTATTAATTATAAAAAAAGGCTGATATTTGGGCTTGACAATGAGTTGTCTGGAAAAGTATTAATTATAAAAAAGAGGCTCATATTTGGGCTTGACAATGAGTTGTCTGCAAAAGTATTAATTATAAAAAAGAGGCTGATATTAAGGCTTGACAATGATTCGTCTGGAAAAGTATTAATTATAAAAAAGAGGCTGATATTTGGGCTTGACAATGAGTTGTCTGGAAAAGTATTAATTATAAAAAAGAGGCTGATATTTGGGCTTGACAATAATTTGTCTGGAAAAGTATTAATTATAAAAAAAGGCTGATATTTGGGCTTGAGAATGAGTTGTCTGGAAAAGTATTAATTATAAAAAAGAGGCTGATATTTGGGCTTGAGAATGAGTTGTCTGGAAAAGTATTAATTATAAAAAAGAGGCTGATATTTGGGCTTGACAATGAGTTGCCTGGAAAAGTATTAATTATAAAAAAGAGGCTGATATTAAGGCTTGACAATGATTCGTCTGGAAAAGTATTAATTATAAAAAAGAGGCTGATATTTGGGCTTGACAATGAGTTGTCTGGAAAAGTATTAATTATAAAAAAGAGGCTGATATTAAGGCTTGACAATGATTCGTCTGGAAAAGTATTAATTATAAAAAAAGGCTGATATTTGGGCTTGACAATGAGTTGTCTGGAAAAGTATTAATTATAAAAAAGAGGCTGATATTTGGGCTTGACAATAAGTTGTCTGGAAAAGTATTAATTATAAAAAAAGGCTGATATTTCGGCTTGACAATAAGTTGTCTGGAAAAGTATTAATTATAAAAAAAAGGCTGATATTTGGGCTTGACAATGATTTGTCTGGAAAAGTATTAATTTTAAAAAAGAGGCTAATATTTGGGCTTGACGATGAGTTGTCTGGAAAAGTATTAATTATAAAAAAGAGGCTTATAATTGGGCTTGTCAATGATTTGTCTGGAAAAGTATTAATTATAAAAAAGAGGCTGATATTTCGGCTTGACAATGAGTTGTCCTGAAAAGTATTAATTATAAAATAGAGGCTGATATTTGGGCTTGAAAATAAGTTCTCTGGAAAAGTATTAATTATAAAAAAGAGGCTGATATTTGGGCTTGACAATGAGTGGTCTGGAAAAGTATTTATTATAAAAAAGAGGCTGATATTTAGGCTTGACAATGAGTTCTCTGGGAATGTATTAATTATAAAAAGAGGCTGATATTTAGGCTTGACAATGAGTTCTCTGGGAATGTATTAATTATAAAAAGAGGCTGATATTTTTGCTTGACAATGAGTTGTCTAGAAAAGTATTAATTATTAAATAGAGGCTGATATTTGGGCTTGACAATGATTTGTCTGGAAAAGTATTAATTACAAAAAAGAGGCTGATATTTGGGCTTGACAATGATTTGTCTGGAAAAGTATTAATTATAAAAAAGAGGCTGATATAAAGGCTTGACAATGAGTTGTATGGAAAAGTATTAATTATAAAAAAGAGGCTGATATTTGGGCTTGACAATGATTTGTCTGGAAAAGTATTAATTATAAAAAAGAGCCTGATATTTGGGCTTGACAATGATTTGTCTGGAAAAGTATTAATTATAAAAAAGAGGCTGATATTTGGGCTTGACAATGAGTTGTCTTGAAAAGTATTAATTATAAAATAGACGCTGATATTTGGGCTTGACAATAAGTTCTCTAGAAAAGTATTAATTATAAAAGAGATACTAATATTTGGGCTTGACAATGATTTGTCTGGAAAAGTATTAATTATAAAAAAGAGGCTGATATTTGGGCATGACAATGATTTGTCTGGAAAAGTATAAATTATAAAAAAGAGGCTTATATTTGGGCTTTACAATGATTTGTCTGGAACAGTATTAATTATAAAAAAGAGGCTGATATTTGGGCTTGACAATGAGTTGTCTGGAAAAGTATTAATTATAAAAAAGAGGCTGATATTTGGGCTTGCCAATGAGTTCTCTGGGAATGTATTAATTATAAAAAGAGGCTGATATTTGGGCTTGACAATGAGTTGTCTGGAAAAGTATTAATTATTAAATAGAAGCTGATATTTGGGCTTGACAATGATTTGTCTGGAAAAGTATCAATTATATAAAATAGGCTGATATTTGGGCTTGACAATGATTTGTCTGGAAAAGTATTAATTATAAAAAAGAGACTGATATTTGGGCTTGACAATGAGTTGTCTGGAAAAGTATTAATTATAAAAAAGAGGCTGATATTTGGGCTTGACAATAAGTTCTCTGGAAAAGTATTATTTATACAAAAGAGGGTGATATTTGGGCTTGACACTAAGTTCTCTGGAAAAGTATTAATTATAAAAAGAGGCTAATATTTGGGCTTGACAATGATTTGTCTGGAAAAGTATTAATTATAAAAAAGAGGCTGATATTTGGGCTTGACGATGAGTTGTCTCGAAAAGTATTAATTATAAAAAAGGGGCCGATATTTGGGCTTGACAATAAGTTGTCTGGAAAAGTATTAATTATAAAACAGAGGCTGATATTTGGGCTTGACAATGAGTTGTCTGGAAAAGTAATAATTATACAAAAGAGGGTGATATTTGGGCTTGACACTTAGTTCTCTGAAAAAGTATTAATTATAAAAAGAGGCTAATATTTGGGCTTGACAATGATTTGTCTGGAAAATTATTAATTATAAAAAGAGGCTGATATTAAGGCTTGACAATGAATTCTCTGGAAAAGTATTAATTATAAAAAAGAGGCTGATATTTCGGCTTGACAATAAGTTCTCTGGAAAAGTATTAATTATAAAAAAGAGGCTGATATTTGGGCTTGACAATGAGTTGTCTGGAAAAGTATTAATTATAAAATAGAGGCTGATATTTGGGCTTGACAATAATTTCTCTGGAAAAGTATTAATTATAAAAGAGAGACTAATATTTGGGCTTGACAATGAGTGGTCTGGAAAAGTATTTATTATAAAAAAAAGGCTGATATTTAGGCTTGACAATGAGTTCTCTGGGAATGTATTAATTATAAAAAAAAGGCTGATATTTAGGCTTGACAATGAGTTGTCTGGAAAAGTATTAATTATTAAATAGAGGCTGATATTTGGGCTTGACAATGATTTGTCTGGAAAAGTATTAATTATAAAAAGAGGCTGATATAAAGGCTTGACAATGATTTGTCTGGAACAGTATTAATTATAAAAAAGAGGCTGATATTTGGGCTTGACAATGATTTGTCTGGAAAAGTATTAATTATAAAAAGAGGCTGTTATTAAGGCTTGACAATAGGTTGTCTGGAAAAGTATTAATTATAAAAAGAGGCTGATATTTGGGCTTGACAATAAGTTCTCTGGAAAAGTATTAATTATAAAAAGAGGCTGTTATTAAGGCTTGACAATAGGTTGTCTGGAAAAGTATTAATTATAAAATAGAGGCTGATATTTGGGCTTGACAATGATTTGTCTGGAAAAGTATTAATTATAAAAAGAGGCTGTTATTAAGGCTTGACAATAGGTTGTCTGGAAAAGTATTAATTATAAAATAGAGGCTGATATTTAGGCTTGACAATGAGTTCTGTGGAAAAGTATTAATTATAAAAAGAGGTTGTTATTAAGGCTTGACAATAGGTTGTCTGGAAAAGTATTAATTATAAAATAGAGGCTGATATTTGGGCTTGACAATGAGTTCTCTGGAAAAGTATTAATTATAAAAAGAGGCTGATATTAAGGCTTGACAATGAATTCTCTGGAAAAGTATTAATTATAAAAAGAGGCTGTTATTAAGGCTTGACAATAGGTTGTCTGGAAATGTATTAATTATAAAACAGAGGCTGATATTTGGGCTTGACAATAGGTTCTCTGAAAAAGTATTAATTATAAAAAGAGGCTGTTATTAAGGCTTGACAATAGGTTGTCTGGAAAAGTATTAATTATAAAATAGAGGCTGATATTTGGGCTTGACAATGAGTTCTCTGGAAAAGTATTAATTATAAAAAGAGGCTGATATTAAGGCTTGACAATGAATTCTCTGGAAAAGTATTAATTATAAAATAGAGGCTGATATTTGGGCCTGACAATAAGTTCTCTGAAAAAGTATTAATTATAAAAAAGAGGCTAGTATTTGAGCTTGACAATGAGTTGTCTGGAAAAGTATTAATTATAAAAGAAAGGCTGATATTTCGGCTTGACAATAAGTTGTCTAGAAAAAGTATTAATTATAAAAAAGAGGCTGATATTTGGGCTTGTCAATGATTTGTCTGGAACAGTATTAATTATAAAAAAGAGGCTGATATTTCGGCTTGACAATGATTTGTCGGGAAAAGTATTAATTGTAAAAAGAGGCTGATATTTGGGCTTGACAATGATTTGTCTGGAAAAGTATCAACTATATAAAATAGGCTGATATTTGGGCTTGACAATGATTTGTCTGGAAAAGTATTAATTATAATGAATCAGAGCACAGTCCATATCTCTTTCATTCGAACCGTCCATGTGAAAACACATTTTTAATACATGTATCGGCAGGGCGTCATCCTTTTCACGGTAAGGATGAACACACGTGTATACATTAACGAACTCTTGTATACACTCACACACGCATACAAAATGAACATACAATACATACACGCAACAAACACTTATGGAGTTAGTCCATACGTGTATACACAAGGAACTCATGCGCACGACGAACGCTTTTAACTTTATGCATACTCGCGTTACACACACACACACACACACACACACACACACACACACACACACACACACACATACGCACGTGTACACAAACACACTGTATTGTTCATAGCTTCAAATCAAATATTCTTTTGTACATATGTAAATATATAAACCTGCTTTAGCGTGCTTCCTTTTAATGTCTTTTTTAAATGTACTCGGTAAACTGGTCTTTATTCTTGGTCTTTATTATTGTTGATTGTTTTTTTTTGGAACATACAAAATGCATATCGCAACAATTGGTGAACCCTCGTTCCCTATAAGTCATTGTATTTGTTTTGGATTGTGTATACGTGTGCGTATATGTGCGTGTGCATATGTGCTCTTGTATGCAAACATACACACCCTCATCTTGTGTAAGGAGGTAAGCATAATATTCAGTTTACGAAATCGACTGCATGTGTGTATATGCTGTAAAACAAACGCGTGTCTGTTTTCTGAAATTTTTTACATTGCTTTTACACAGAGTGACTCTGCTGCTGAGTGTTTTGCTGGCGCTTATATGTGATTTTTTTTTTTTTACATAGGCATCACCACATTATCAAGGCCAAGAGGCCACTCAAGGATAAGGGTTAAAGAGTGTACAGTAGAAATTGGACAATATAGTAATCATTATTAATGGAAATTTGGTAAATTTGATAACTTATATGGAACGGCTCATCAAGAACTTATTTACGTTAGACTTAAAGACAACCATATTGTAGTCAGCCGAAAAGCAGGAAAACGGAAGACAATTCCACAGGCGTGCAGTTCTAAGAAAGAAGCTCTGTTCATGGAATCTACGTTTAGGTTTAGGCACAGAAAAAAAGTGGGGGGAATTTTTGATAGTGTTTACAGCTAGACGAGTGTTTCTTGTGAAAGTTTGGCGAGGGGGGACCATAGATTGAAGCTCAGTCGAACACTTTCCATGAAAATAACGATACATCAGAGACAAACTCGCAACATCTCTTCTGTGAGATAGAGGTTGCAAGGAAGAGAAAAGGACATCTCCTACGAGGCTACGAAGTCTATTTTGAACTCTTGTCGCATATTGTGCATTTTAGTATACAGGCCACATTTTTGAAGGTGCAATTTTAGTCTTTTTTATCTTGAATATTTGTGTTGGGTTTTTGAATCTGTATGTGTTTCTCTCTATTATTATGTGACAGAACCCCGCTTGGTTGTTTATTTATTTTTGTATTGTATTTTGGTTGAATTATACGTTTGGGATTTTTAGATTGATGTTTGCTTTTTATTATCTTTGTTGTTTTTAGTAAATGGTTCTCTTGTTTTGGTTAAGTAGCTCCACGTTTCCCATTATCTCTGTCAATAGTTCTAAATTGCTTTGTTGTGTATAATGACGTTGTGGGGTATATGGTTAGAAAAAAAAAAAAAAAAGAAACTTACCGGGCGTATCTGCATCGCTCTTTGGGAAAGAAGGAAAGGATGGCCAGCGCATTTGTATACGCGAAGGGCGTCTTAGGAAGGCAGAGCATGATGGGAGAAGCTATTTTTTCCCCTGTATCTTCCTTTTTTTTTCTCTAGAAAGGAGGATATAAAAGCTGGGAAAATTCCCTGGGGGAGCAGAGAGAAAAGAGTCGTGAACATCTTCTCTTGAAAAGAATTTCGTATTGCTGACATTCGGGTTGTGCGGTGTGACATTGGTGGCGAGAGGCCAGGTGTGGTCGATTAGGAAAGAAGAGGACAGAAACGTGCTGTTGTCGAGAGAATGACTCACTCCTTCCCGAATCCCAGACCCGAATCCTGATTATAACCCGGCATTGTATTTTTACTATTCTTTGTTGCATTTTGAAAGGATTTTGTAATTGTTCTAATGGTATTTCTTCTGCTTGTCCTTTACGTTTGTGTATTATTTATAATGTTTTTTTTTTTTTTTTTTTTTTAAATGTTTTTAGTAGTTCCTTCAGTCGGATTGTGTTTGTCACTGGCTATAGTGCAAATTTTATGTACTAAGGAATAGTATATAGATTTAAGACATCTTTTTAAATGGAGATATTGTTTGGTGTCTGTGGGAAATGTCTGTAATTATATAGTTGTTTTTATTGTAACTATCTAAATTTTTTAAAATGGAGATATTGTTGTATGTCTATGGATTTGTGGGAGATGTCTGTAATGATATAGCTGTTTTTATTGTAACTATCTAAATTTTTAAAATGGAGATATCATTGTGTGTCTATGGATTTGTGGGAGATGTCTATAATGATATAGCTGTTTTTATTGTAATTATCTAAATTGTTTAAAATGGAGATATTATTTGGTGTCTGTTGGTTTGTGAGAGATGTCTGTAATGATATAGTTGTTTTTATTTTAACTATCTAAATTTTTTAAAATGGAGATATTGTTTGGTGTCTGGAAGTTTGAGGTAGATGTCGGCAATTATATAGTTCTTATTGTAACCATCTAAATTTTAAATATCTAGGAAGAATAATTCTGTGTGACTATGATCTAAAGTGGTTTTAATTTTTTGCTGTGATAGGGTTAGGGTCATTCATGAGTATATTGTATAACTTTTGGGCGTTCCCGCAGGTAGGCTTCAAAAGGATATGGCAATCATTTAGGTATTTATACCAATACTTTTATATAAATACTAGACTATCCGTAACCCGTTGGGCCAATAAATGTTATAGCTAGCTTTGGAATAGTGAGTATATTAATTATGGAAAAATAATATGCGCGCTTGTGCGTACAACAATGGTCATCACTTTTAGCGTAAAGAATTACATTGCTTAATATCCGAAAAACTAGTGATTTGAGGAAAATTTAAATGCAATATTCGTTTTCAGCATACCCGAAACACATTTAAAATCGGCATTTTTAAGGTAAAACCATGTAAAAACTTACCCTGACCTCTTATTTTTATATTTGCTTAAAATAGTTACATTATATACAGTGTTGGTCATCCGAACCTTAAAGGTCCTGGATATGACCTAAAACTATATCCGATGGTGAGGCCCCACTTTCCGGGCCTTGGGGAGTGTGGAGCCACCCTTTAATTGCCATTGCTCCCAGGTACACTCTGACCCGGAGTGGTAGTACCTGTTAGGATCCCAACTATGGGTTAAATAGAAACCGACGTGAAAACAACAAATATATTCTATTAAAAATAATTTTCTTCAAAATCTTTGGATTCGGCATTAAATAACCCGAAAAGGGTTGATATGCCGTAAAACAAAAACAACCAACCAACCATAAACAACAGATGGAGTAGAATGTTGGGTCTTGAAGAAAGTCGACAAGAGGAAAATTGCTGCTTTTGATTGTGGTGCTAGTGTAGAGTTCTTTGTGTAAGCTGGGTGGACAAACGTACAAACGAATGGGTTTCTGAGGAAGATTGGGCCATGTCGAAGACTGCTGGACAACATCAATGACAGGAAATTGTGATTTTTGGGAACATGTGGTCAGAACAGACAGCCTAACAAAACATCTGCTATTTGGTACAACCCTGGCATAAGAGGACATGGAACACCAAAAACAACAATGTCAGACAATATGAAGGACATCGCGGACATTAGCATGGCTGAGTTGCTCAGAATGGGGCAGAACTGGAATCAATGGCGACGATTCGTGAAGAGTGTCACGGCTGGTAAGTAATGACGAGGGCTGTAACAACAGCATATTTTTTTATTGTTTTGACTCTTGAGTATATATCCATTAATATCTTATATGTTTTTATATAGACATATGTGGTTCTCGGTTGATAAGTGTGTCTGTGTCGTATATAAACCCGAAAGTCAAAAGAATGAAAATATTCTAATTGTCACAGCCCTAGTAATGACCATTCCGTCAAAGAGAGAGAGAGAGAGAGAGAGAGAGAGAGAGAGAGAGAGAGAGTAGGGGTTCTAATGTACTCATAGAACCTATGCTCCCTCGACGTACATACTTCCTACTTACCTGAAAAGCAGTAAAATTCCACTCCTTCAGTCCTTCACTCTTAAGGTCCTTAGATGCCGGAAAGACTTCTATTCTAAGTGTCTTCCTACGAACTGCTAGATTTTGGAATCCCTTCCCTGTTTGCTGTTTCCCTGACTGTACTGACCTGAAAAGGTTTAGATGTAATGTGAATAGATCTCTCGCTGCTTAACTCACTATACAGAATCCCCGTATATGTGGTCACAAATATTAACCGCTTACGTCCAAGTGGCAAAAGGCTTTGTTTTGGGATTAAAAAAGAGTAATTTCCACACGATTTCGAAAGTTCATGAAGCAATCAATTTTTTTTTTCAAACTTTTTAAAGATTAAAATACATTTTCAAATGCATTCTTGTACACGTAATTTTGCAATTAAATTCATTTCTAAATATGATTTATAGAAAGTACGTTTCAATTCCTGTTCTGTATTTTATTTTTTATTTTAATAAATATATCGATCATAGTAAATAAAAACAATAAGGCGGAAGTAGAAGCAAGAAACACACATATACACAGACGCACGAGAAATGATTTCCAAATCTTACTACTATATTGATTTTAATCATATGTGTACTTTTAACTATAAAATAAACAACATTTTAGAATGACTACAGAACTCTACTAATGAAAATCAAAAGGGGGGATAACTCTAATTTACTATTTAATAAAAATTAACAAGGGAGACTACTCTTGTGTGCTTACAGGAATTAGACAAAATAAAAGATTTTAGTTGAAAATATCCGAATTATACGTAAAACGTCAATTCGAATAATTTAACACCATATTTCTTATTTGGTATGTCTATTTTACATACGAATGAAAGTTTGTTTAATTTAATGAACACATTAAAAAATGAAAATATTAAAAAAATTATATTGTATGTATCCGTTATGAAATTAAGTTCTCATAAAAAAATTCACTTAATTTGATCAAGTATATTTTTTATTTTTTTATTATTTATTTATTTATTTTTTTAATTTTTTTTTTTTTTTTTTTTTTGCAGAGAAAAATCAAATTTGAATGAGATCGATCGTATCCCGGCTATCTTACTTATTTCGCGGACAAGGAAGGGGTGTCTTTAATCGAAAAGGGGTTTAAAAAGGACAAAATGAAAAAAAGGACAAAGAAACTCTGTAAAATAAGTGAAAAAAACTAAAATATTTATCTAGGGATTTTTTTCAGCCCATGTTTCGAAATAATCGCGTCAAATTTTGACAAACTTTGAGCGGTTGTGGAGTTATCTGCCTTTGCGCTCCATCCCCATCCTTCGCGAAATAGGCAAGATGGCTGAGGGACGATCAATCTCATTAAAATTTGATTTTCCTCTGTAGAAAAAAAAAATACTACTTGATCAAAGTAAGTGAAATATTTTATGAAAATTTAATTCCATAACGGGCATGTACAATTTGTTTGTTTTTTTTTTATATTTTATTTTTTTCTTTTATTTTTTTAATGTCTTGATTAAACTAAACAAATGCAAACAGCTCCACTAAAGTAAACGTGTGGCTTTATTCAAACACACAACTAAGTTTATGAGTACCAAATTTTTTTTTTTTTTTAATGTAGAAACAAACCTTGATTTACTTATTAAATAAAAATTTCAAGGCACAGTGCCACTTTTATATAGGAAGCTACTATCAGGGACATAAGTTGCAGGGATTTGAACTTCTGCATGTCAGTACAGTTGGAAAAGCAGAATCCCGGAAGTCTAGCAGTTCTGGGGAAGAAACTATTGGAGTAGAAATCTTTCTAATCTTTCTTTCACCTAGGGATCTTTACTATGTAGGGATGGAGCTTAGCTGCTTGTCGGATTTGTCGAGTGCATTTACGTCGAGGGGGTACAAGTGCTTGTAGTTCCTCAGAGCATCCACCATTAAAATACTTGTAGAACAGGCAGAGGGATGCAACATTTCGTCGATGGGACAGAGGCTGGAGCCTAAATGACAGTTCAGGGCCTATCAGGTTGGCGACTCTCTTTTGAACTGTGTCCAGGAGTGAGAGACTAGTAGCAGATGCACCAGCCCAAATGTGACAACCATATTCCATACATATATAAATGATAGCGTTATAGAGGTACAGAATACTTTCAGGTGTAAGTAGCTTTCTAGCACGATAGAGAGAACCACCTTCTTCGCAGTGGCTTTGACAATACTCCCGTTGTATTTGTTCCAACTCTTGCATCCTGTGAATGTTATATGTATTATTAGGACATTTAACAGAATAATTATTTTCCATAGGAAAACGATTATCGACGGCTTGTTACACATTTCTTCTTTGTCATTTGTTTTTAAATGATTCCGTTTTTTTTTTTTTTGTGGAGGGGGGGTCGCAGGCATCTCCTAACCAGACCTCTCCAGTGACGAAGGCTTCCAGTCGAATAGTAACTTTTGGTGAAGGAAGAGACCAACAGCATGGCCAGAGACCAAACAACCAAACTTAAAGACGTCCTGGAGAGTGAGAGCATTTTTAGTATCTCTGAAAACCCGTTGATGTGTGAATCGTGTTGCCACACAGACTTATGGTTGGCATGTATTTGTACACCGCGCTGAGCTTAATTTGACGATATATGCGTGATTCCAGCGACCAGTGAATTGCCTGAATACTTTTAAATAGTCCGAGACTAGACGGTGTTATATTTGTGATTCCACAGTTTGAAATCAGTTAATTTAGGCGCCATATCCACGGCTATGTTACATTTTGTGGTCCCCTAAACAAGCATTTGGGTAGATTAGCAACTCTTAGTAAAACGTGGGTTCAGAAACAAAACGAAAAAGTAGAAACCCACTCAATAAATCTCATGGTTACATTTATTAGGTGGGTTTCTACCAGTATTTTGTTGAATTTTCTACTTTTGAACAATTATCGAGACTCCAAAGATGTGAGTCTCTCCTTTGCGTCATTTTCTTCTTCTCACTTAACATTCGACACTATTCGTTTTTCGGACTGAATAAACGCTTTGAAATAAGTTAAAACCCTAAAAACTTATCCAGCAAGATAGAAGAGTAACCTATTTTATATATTTGGTTTTTGATAATTTTTACGTCCTGCTGTCAATTGAAACAAAAAAAAATGCCCTAAAATATATACTTGACATTTCTACTAATATAAGTAAACTACGTAACAAAAC
The DNA here is from genome assembly GCF_053919585.1 of Euprymna scolopes. NCBI lineage: Eukaryota > Metazoa > Mollusca > Cephalopoda > Sepiida > Sepiolidae > Euprymna > Euprymna scolopes. The sequence goes on from NC_136516.1 coordinate 10,266,722, forward strand.
CTAAAAAAAAAAAAAAAACATTTTGTTAAAATAAAAAATATTAATTAAGTCTTAATATAAATAAGCATTTTCATGGAAAGTGTTCGACTGAGCTTCAATCTATGGTCCCCCCTCGCCAAACTTTCACAAGAAACACTCGTCTAGCTGTAAACACTATCAATAATTTCCCCCACTCTTTATCTGTGCCTAAACCTAAACGTAGATTCCATGAACAAAGCTTCTTTCTTAGAACTGCACGCCTGTGGAATTGTCTTCCGTTTTCCTGCTTTCCAGCTGATTACAATATGGTTGTGTTCAAGTCTAAAGTAAATAAGTTCTTGATGAGCCGTTCCATATGTTATCAAATTTACCAAATTTTCATTACTATTGATTACTATATTGTCCAATTTCTACTGTACACTCTTTAACCCTTATCCTTGAGTGGCCTCTGGGCCTTGATAATGTGGTGATGCCTATGTAAAAAAAAAAAAAAAAATTGTTTATCTCCCTTTAAATATTTATCTAAGGGAAGTAACTCTATTTGACTTGTTAGTATTTTATGACAATTTTTTTATAATTAATCTAAATTAACTTTTCCAGAGCATCCATTGTCAAACCCAAATATCAGTTTTTTTTTTTTTTGTTTTGTTTTTTTTTTGTTATTAATGGTTTTTAATTATCCAAAACGCCTAAAACTCCCTGATAAATACACTCAATAAAATTCTAATTAAGGAATATTTGTTGTTCATAAAAAATGCTTGTTTTGCTGATTAAAAACCCACAACTAAATTTTACAGAAAACAATCCAGTAGTTTCTTTTTCTTTCTTTTTTTTCTTTTCTTTGTTATTTTTTCTTTTTTCTTTCTTTTCTTTTTAAGAAAGTTAATTCATCAAATTTCGGTCGTCACATACATTCCACTAAACAGGAATTCAATATTTGAACCAAAAATGTTAACTGCTAACGACAAAAAGGAATGTATTAGCTTCTGTGCTACTGTGTGCTGAACAAAACCTTCCTCGACTTCATATGAAACTGTTGAGCCTTAATTCTATCGGTGTTAGAATACAGTTAATAAATAGCAAAGTGATTCCTACGAACACTAAAAAGCGAAAGACTCTAATTACTACACTCTTTCCTTTTTTGGCTTCGCTGAAATGTCATTTCTCTAATTATTGTAACTGGCTGATCGAAACATACTCATGAATATGTAGCGACATATTAATGTTTATATAAAACAAATAAAAAGTATATCTTGCCTTCTTCAGTATAGAGTACTCTTGCATTAACCTTGTTAAAACTTCATTGGTTGCTTCATCTCTGAAAAATATTAACCTGAAATTTATATATATATATATATATATATATATATATATATATATGTGTGTGTGTGTGTGTGTATATATATATATATATATATATATATATATATATATATATATATATATATATATATATATATATATATACTCGGGTTTTTTTATATTCAAAAGTAATGGACTAATGAATTCAACGAAGTTGTTAGATAGTGCTCAATAAAAAGAGCTGATAATACTTGTTTATTGTTATATAAAGATGCTCACATCCCGCTGCTACAAATAGCCACTTGTTTCAATCAAACAACAGATATCATCAGGCAGCGACTTGACTATTCAAAAGTTCAATGAATAACCTTATAATAAGTTTATTCATTGAACTTTTGAATAGTCAAGTCGCTGCCTGATGATATCTGTTGTTTGATTGAAGCAAGTGGCTATTTGTAGCAGCTGGATGTGAGCATGTTTATATAACAATAAACAAGTATATATATATATATATATATATATATATATATATATATATATATATATATATATATATATATCCTTCATTTGATTCCTTCGCTAAAAAAATAACTTTTATACCTAAATTCTATTAATTCTCTGTGTTGTTCTTGGCTATACATGCAGATGTTATTGTCGTCCAAATATGGCTTCTAATAACGTCAAAGATCACGCCACAGCTGCAACCAAAGAAGCGGACTTCATGCAGCTTGCTTTGATAAAGTTCAAAACCGACTTCAAAATCTAGTAGGTCATGCTCTTTTCTCTTCCCTGCAACCTCTTTCCCACAGAAGAAACGCTGCTAGTCTCTCTCTGCTCTGTCGTTTTCATGAGCCTGGTCAGTACTAAAATGGGTGCAGTATTATCTTGACATTGTTTCCAGTCGTCTAGCATTTCTCCTTGCCACTGAACTCAAGCAGTGCCAATTCAGGAGAGGTGTGGTTGAGGATTGCGCAACCTTGCCTCACACTTACACGTGCAGCTATCCTTATAGGGGGTATCCATTGTCTCTTGAGACTGAACGGAGGCAACGCAATAACAGATTCCCACAACTAATGATTACTACGCTATTTTCCCAATGACTATCGTATATTCATTGACTATTATCCTCGAATGGCCTCCGGGCCTTAATAAGTTGTGACTCCTTTGTAAAAAAAAAAAAACAAATGGAACAGACAGTCCTGAAGCACGATCTTTGTGAGCACCATGCAGAAGTCTGACTCGCTTCACAAACGGACAAACAAATGACCACAGAAGATGGAACCTTTCAGTTGAAAGGGATGAGAGGTGTGAATTTTAATTTTTTTTTTCTTTTTTGGTTCAGCGAAAATGTGACTAATGAAATCGAACATTATCGATTTTATTTTTATTGATTTCTTGATAAAGAAGTGTGACTTTTAATTTCCTAGATTAAAGAACAAACAACAACGTAGATTGAAGAATTTGAAACAACAAACAAGGATTGCTGATGAAAATTTTAATTTTAGTTTAAGAGTTGAAGAGATCGCAAATTTCAGAAAGAGAGGGAGAGAAAGACAGAGACAGACAGACTTAGTTGCGGAGATAGACACACACACACACACACACACACACACACACACACACAGAAGGAGTGAGAGACAGACAGACAGACAGATAGCCAAACAGAAACATAAAAAAAGAGGCAGACAAACATAGATGGAGATTTAGAGAGAGAACGAAAGAGACCGATAGACAGACATAAACAGAGATAGGAACATATAGATAGACAAACACAAATAGATTGGGGAAAGAAAGAAGGAGAGATAGTAAGAGAGAGACAGATAGAGAGTCAGACCAACTTGGAGAGAAAGGGACAGACAGAGAGACAGACAGACAAACAGACAGACTGGTAGATAAAGAGAAATTCATGGATAGAAAGACATGTACAAAGTGCCTTCAATAAGTTTCCAGACTTTTTTCATATGGACACTTTTATTGATAGTAAATGCATAAAACTCTAGACCTCTTCGAAGTAATCTCCTCCGGCTGCAATACACTTGTTGTACCGTTCCAACAACTTCTGGAAGGCCCCATAGAAGTCCTCTTGTGTGAGCGTGTCAGTGACCCTCATCACAGACTCTTTCAACTCCTCAATTGTTTCATAACAATAGCCTCAAATGTTTTCCTTAAGCTTAGGGAATAACTAAAAGTCACAGGGCGCAAGGTCTGGACTATAGGGAGGGTGAGGAACTGTCCTGGTCAAATAGTCTGTGACAAGAATGAACTTGTGAACTGCATCCTTGGTATAAAATTCATGCAAATCTTCAGTTCCTCGCAAATAATTGTGTGTAGTTCCCACACTGACATCAATCTGTGCACTTATTGTCTCTATAGGCACACGACGATCCTTATTCATGAAATTCTTTATTTAGCCAATCAACTCTGGTGTTCTGACTTTCTTACTCCTCCGACACCTCTCATCATCCCTAATAGGCTCCCTGCCTTCCTTGAATCTCTTATGCCACTCAAAAACTGATGCTTGACTCCTGCAAGATGGTCCAAAAGCAGTCTGAAGCGTTCCTTACGTTTCTGTAGCTTTTTTCTCCAAGTTTTTTAAAACAGAATTTTATTGCATATCCTTCTTCTAAAATGTCCTCACATCCAGATTGCATTTTTGAGACGCATCAGCTGTGACAATCAGGCTTTAGTAGGATGTATTCCAATTCCTGCTGTAGCTGTTCATTTGAACCTGAGATCATAAAAATTGGTCAGTCATCTCGAAATATGTATAACAATAACATACTGAATTTTCAAGAGTCTACGACAATTTTAAATGCCTGTACAAAAAAAAAAAAAGCTTGGAAACTTATAGAAGGCACCTCGTACCTTTAGAGAGCGGAAGATAGATTGACAGACACGAACGAGAAGAGATACGGAGAGACGTAGCACGAGAGAGAAAGAATTAGATAAACACAGGGTAAGAGAAAGAAAATGGAAGATTGACACCATTTTTTTTTTCCATTATGCTTATTAGATTCAGTTACTACAAAAAAAAAAATTAGCATCGGAAATGTGGAGTCACTATTGGCCGAACAGATACTGCCGCGTGTCGATGGTGTTAGTGTCGTTTACACATAAATCCTGCATAGGTGATTCCATAGGAACTGACAATATCGATTATGTTTTTTTGTTTTTTTTTAAATAGTGCTTATACAGAATAAGAACAGTGATACCATCGGAATTTTCAGGGCAGTTTACATAAAATGCTGAAAGGTGCCAAACGAAAGTTTTGTGATTTTTTTTTTCTTTTTTGCGCAAACGCTGGCCAAATTTTTGCAATGCAAAATATATCATTTCTGTTATTACAAAGATATGAAAATAATTCAATGAATTTTTTCATTGAAAGATGAAAACAATATCATTTTTGTTGTTACAAAAAAAATACGACGAATAATAATTAGACATTTTTTTTTAAAACTAAATTCAAATCAAGAAAAAAAAATCATTGTAAGGTAAGTTTCATGATTTCAAACAAAAAGTTTTTATACGATTACTTTCTTTTTTATTTCTTGTTCAAATCAAGATAAATATTTAGAGTTTGTTTTGCAATCAAAAAGTTGTCAAAAACAAATATAAATGTCACAGTGACGTATATTAAGTAGGTTTCTAACAGTATTTTGTATAATTTTTTTATTTTTAAGTCATTATCAAGATTTTGAATATTTAGGTGTCAATTCACGTCCATTTTTCTTGATCTCATCTAACACTCGACGGTATTCGTTTATCGGACCAAATAAATGTTTTAAAGTGAGTAAAATCACAAAAATTTTCCAGATAGATAGAAGAGTAACTTATCTTGCCTTTGGTAACATTCATTTGTTGTGTATTTATTTTTTGACAACTTTTCGCACCTACGTGCATTGTAAAACAAAGCCTAAATATTTTTTTTATATATATACATATAATAAACCAATTGCATATTTTTTCTGTTCTTACGAAGATAATTCAATGAAAGGTTAATAGAAAAAAACGAAAACAATACCATTTTTTGTTGTTACGACACCCCCCCTCCTCTATTTGTATAAGAGCTTCGTACGTCCTAAATCTGGGTAGGAACTTCTCGTCGTGCGCTATCCAGCCTTGATAGAGTTCAAAACTGGCTTCAAAACCTAGTACGTGATGCCCTTCTCTCTTCTCTGCAATCTTTTTCCCCACAAAAGAGACGTTGTAAGCCTGCTCAGTCATTATTTTCATGGCAAGTGCTCGACTGAACTCCAATCTATAGTCCCCCTTTGCAAAACTTTCCCAAACTACAGCCACTACATACGATTTCCCCCACTCTCTATCTGTGCCTAAATCTAAACACAAATTCCATGAACAAAGTTTCTTTCCCAGAACTGCCCGCCTGTGGAACACCATTTCGCTGACCTGCTTCCCAGTTGAATACAACATGGTAACCTTCAAATCCAATGTAAACAAATTCTTGTTGAGCCGTCCCCATAAATAATTAAATTCTACCCAATTTACACCATTAATGATTACTGCACTGCCACTTTACATTCATTAACCTTTATCCTCGAGTGGCCTTCGGGCCTTGATAAGTAGTGACTCCCAGGTAAAAAACAAAACAAAAAAAACAATGAATAATTATTAGACATTTTTTTATGACACTTTAACAAAAGTAAAATTCAAATCAAGAAAAAAAAAACAATCATTGTAAGGTAAGTTTCATTAATAACAAACAAATGATTGCAAACAAAGTTTTTTTTTTATGATTTCTTTGTTCCTATCAAGATAAATATTTAGAGTTTGTTTTACAATATGCATTGGTACGAAAAAGTGGTTAAAAACAAATATAAATGTTACGGCAACGTATATTGGGTGGGTTTCTAACAGTATTTTGTATATTTTTTTTATTTTTAAGTCATTATCAAGACATTGAATAGTTAGGGGTCAATTCGCAGCCATTTTTCTTGTTCTCACATAACGCTCAATACTATTTGTTTTTCAGATCAAATAAAAGTTTTAAAGTGAGTAAAACCACTAAAAACTTTTCTAGATACGTAGAAGAATATCTTATCTTGCATTTGGTAACGTTTACTTGTTATATATTTTTTTTTTTTGACTACTTTTTCGTACCAATATGTATTGTAAAACAAACCTTAAATATTTATTTTTTTCATATGATAAATCAATGATAGCAAATAAATGTTTCCTTAAATGATGTCTGCTGCAATTTCATTGGCTGTGTTTCGGCATCTTTCAGCATTTTACGTAAACTGCCCCCAAAATTCTGATGATAGTACAGTCCTTATTCTGCATAAGTGCAAAAAAAAAAAATAATAAATAAATAATAAAATAGGGTTTGTTTTACAATCCACAGAGATTCGAAAGAGTCGTCAAAAAATCAAATCTATAACAAATAAATGTTACCTAAGGCAAGATAAGTTACTCTTCTATGTAACTGGATAGATTTTCAGTGTTTGTTTTACTTAATGTAAAATGTTTATTCAGCTCGAAAAACAAACAAGATGAAAAGGTACATGACGATGAAAAAAAATGGCCGCAATGTATTAGTTATGTGGTCATTTTTTCTTGTGGTTGACATTACTAGTTTTTCAAACCTAATAAACGTTTTACATTTAATAAAAACCTCCACAACTCTACCTAGCAAGGTAGAAGAGTAATTAATCTTGCCTTTAGTAACATTATTTGTTATATATTTGATTTTTTGACCACTTTTTCGAATCTCTATGGATTGTAAAACAAACCCATAAAATATATGAAGTTCAGTAAAATTTATTTGTCGTTGATTTTGAAGTTGAATTTAGAACATCCAGAAACAATAGTGATGCAGCGGGGGAGAGAGGGGGGGGGCAATGGGATGACGAATGTGGACATTTGACGGTTTTGTTCATTTTTTGTTCAATGCATTCAAACAATTTCTGTTTCTCCTTCCTTTTCTTTAATTATAAATAATATTTTTTTTTTAATAAAATGAAATAATTAAAAAATAATTTTAAAAAACGAAATAATAAAAAAAAAATTCTAATAAAAAAATTAAAAAAAAGAAAACCATGTATTATCGTTTTGATGACAAGTGGTGTATGCTTTTTGATAACTTTAGAATGTCCGCTAGGTTTAATTTAAAATCTGTTTGTAGAATTTTGTAGAAAAATTCTGGTGCCGTTGATTGAACCCGGCACAATTCTTCGAGAAGTTCCCCATCGAAATTGGCAAATCTGTAAAAAAAATAAATAAATAAATAAAAAATAAAAAATAAATAAAAAATAAATACCAAAGTTTGATTTCTTCAAATTAAATTTTTTATAAAATTACAATGATGAACTTGGTCTAATTTTAATGATGATGATGTTTTTTTTTTATTTTGTTAATTTCGTATATCCATTTATTTATCAAGATAATCACAGTACAAATCAGTAAATATGAACTTACTATTTGATGTAACCGGGATGGTGAAGGTGTTAATATTTCGAGAATATCATCTCTTTTTCAAAAGGAATGGTATAATAAAAGGATGTCCTTAAAAACAAACCTTGAAAATATCTTGGTTAAATAAATATCCAAAGATAAAAAAAAGTGTCCATTTTTTTTCATACGTCACACGAATACAACAGTCGGTTCCCTGCATTGCTATAGCCTTCTTATACTCCCCCATATATACATATATATATATATATATATATATATATATATATATATATATATATATACAGGAATTTACATTTATATCGGTAGTCGGTACCGACGGTTTCAAGCCCGGTAGTTGAGGACTGCTCTTAATGTCCGCTTCAGGCTCTCTTCAGACGACTCTCATCTGTCTTTAACCGGAACCGGACCTCTATATATGCACACCATAATTTTTATTTATTTATTTATTTATTTTATCCTTTATTTTTTTTATTTTTTTTTTTTTTTTGTATGCTACTTAAATAAGGTAATAAATTTGAAGCAATAAATTAAAAAGTATGGGATGATGCCTTCTATATTATTATTTTTCTTTAAGCATCCCCCCCCCCCATCATTCAGTTTAAGTCTCATTTAAAAGCGTTTTAAAAGTTCATTTTGAAGTTATGTCTAATCTCGTTTAAAAATAGGGTAATAAAATTTAGATTGAAATAGACCTAATATTTAAGTATCGCTTTGCGTTTAAAAATGGTAAAGATTTATTTTAAAATAATCTCTAGTTTCGCTATTATTACGGTAATAATATTTAGTTAAAATAGACTGAAAATGTGTAAAAATATGGCATATGTTTATATTTAAGTATCGTTTCACGTTTAAAATTATTTAAAACGTTATTTTAAAATTATATGTAATTTCGTTTTAAAAACGGTAATAAATCTTAGATTGAAATAGGTCTAAACGGTGTCAAAAATTGGCGTTTTTATATTTAAGTATATTAAGTATAGCATGATCTCGCTCTATTTAAAAACACGTTTTAAAACATTTAAAATTTTAAATTTAAAAATTCTCTCTAGATCTCGTTTAAAATGGGTGATAAGATCTACAATAATATAAATTAAATATTTTGACATGTGTCTATAACTAAACCCTTTTTTTTTTTTTCATTTTCACGTTTTATCTTTTTTTCTATCCTAATTTATAAGAAGCGATTCTCTTCTATGTATACAGTCCTTCAAGCATTCGTTTCTTACATTTAAGCATCCATCTTCTTGGATTGCTTTTAAAATGTAATATTTTTCGGCATTGCAGAGCGAGCATTGTTTTAGCTCTGGGGAGTATGAAGGTTTCTGCTCGATTTTTTTCCATTTCACCGTAAAAGGTGCACCTTCTTCTTTTAACCTCTAGATCTTGTTTGCTAAAGCCGTATTACTTCTCTCTTTTGCTCTAAAAGAACTCATGTGCATGTAATATCTCTGTTTAAACGGCCCCTTCGTCATTCCAATGTATTTATTAGTTACGTTTGTGGATGTATTCGTTACAGTTGCCTCATATACAAGTGACTCTGCTTTACAATTCCCTTCAAGCGGGCACTCATTTTTGGCTCTGCAAGAGCAGGTTGCATTTTCCCTCTCTATTGGTTCTCTAGAGATGATGGATTTTATTGACGGTGTTGTTGAGTAGCTTATTTTAATTGTATTTCTATTGAATATTTTATGTAGCTTGTGCTTTTTTGGAAAATGTTTATCTAGTAGTTTCAAGAACAACCGTCCTACTTTAGTTTTTATATTTAATGAGAATGGAGGTAGAAACTAAATTACTTTCCGTGCTCTGTTTTTTTTTTTTTTTTTTTTGTTGGTTATGAGTTGGTTCGAATCTTATTTGTTCTTTAAATCCACTTTTATGGAGCGCGTCATTGTAATATGGAGCTGCTTGTTCAAATACTTCTGCATTTGAAGATAATGTAGATATTCTTTTGCTCACATTTGCTACCATATTTTTAAATATTGTCGGGGGGTGGCATGAACCTTTGTTTATGTATACTAATTTTTCATTTGGTTTATGAAAGGGTTTATATATTCTTTTTTGGAGATCTAAAGTTACGTCTAAGAAGTCCACTTTACGTAAATTTGTGGATATTATTATTTTAAATCCTAACTCCTTGAAATACTTTTCTATTTCTTTTCTAAACCTGTCTAATGCATTTCCATTGTAATTTCGCGATAGACATAAACCATCATCTCTATATAGTCCGAATGAATGATCTGGGAATTTCTTTTCTAAGTTGGTCAGTATAAACAGTCCGACTAAATCGCACACATCTGCACTGTCATAGGCCCCCATTGCGACGTCAAATTGGTCCTCATCGTTTGTTTTTTTAATCCACGTTTTTCCTTCGAAAAACAAGAGAGTCTGTCTTGCTTGCATAATTGTTTCTATATCTAGGGTGCTTATCTTTCTATATTTTGATGCAAATTGTAATGTCTTTTCTAAGATTTCTTTAGTAATGGAGGGATAAAAATCCACTATATCCATCTGGGTGAACCTGCAATTTTGCGGTTCTTCTATATGTTTAAACCAGTCTAGGACTGAGTTTGTATTTGCCCACAATTTAAGGTTCAAATTTCTTTTTACATCCTTAACTATCTCCTTGATAATGAATTTGCTAGCCAGGCCTATTTCACTTTTGGCAGGGTTAATTAGCCTACAGGTTGGTTTATTTTTGAAATTGTCTTTGTGGTCTTTTAAAGTAACAAATCCGTTTTTCTTTGCTAATCTATCGACTCTATACCCTATGCCTAATTTCGTGGCTATCTCTGTGGCTTCTTTATTTATTGATTCATAAGTTCCCTTTTCCGCTAGTTGGTATTTATTGGCAATGGAATTTAATATTGTTTTTTCTTTTCTTTATCCGGGCTTGAAACCGTCGGTACCGACTACCGATATAAATGTAAATTCCTGTATATATTATACAAAAAATATATTGCTCTTATTTCGAGAAAGGTTTTTTCCCTAATAATAGAGCACTGTATGGGATTTCTTTTTCTACAAAAAAGTACAAGTATATATATATATATATATATATATATATATATAGTAAACAAATGACAAAAGTCTATATTCCAAAGTTCATGTTGTTGAACATCTTATAATTTATTCCCTTTTTTTTAAATTCAAAATGGCGTAATGTAAACATATTATAAGGTATTTAAAGCTCCTCTTCCAATTTTCGGATTTAAATAATGTCAAAACGCACTTTATTTCCTTTGGATGGGTTGATTGCTGCTATTTCTTCTGATGTTAAGGGCAAAATAGATTCAGTAATTGATATAATAATTAAGTGATTGATTTTGTGCTACGAAACAGATACTGTCGAGAATTGTAAATGTCAACTGAATTAAAGGAATACATTATAACACGGTCAACATCATGAACTTTGGAATATAGACTATTGTCATTCATTCACTATATTGCTCTGTAATTACATTGAGCTTCTTAAATAAGGATTGATATATATTATAAGAAAATAAGATATATTTCCATATATATATATATATATATATATATATATATATATATATATATAATGAATGACAAAAGTCTATATTCCAAAGAGTTCATGATGTTGACCATCTAACAATTACTTCCTTTAATTCAGTTGACATTTACAATTCTTTACAGTATCTGTTTCATAGCAAAAAATCAATCACTTAATTATTATATCAATTAGTGAATCTATTTTGCCCTTAACTCATCAGAAGAAATAGCAACATTCAAATTACAAAATTGCATAATGTAAACATATTATAAGATATTTACAGCTTCTCTTCCAATTTTTGGATTTTTAATCATGTCAAAACACACTTTATTTCCTTTTGGTGGATTGATCGTTGCTATTTCTTCTGATGAGCTAAGGGCAAAATAGATTCACTGATTGATATAAGAATTAAGCGATTGATTTCGTGCAACGAAACAGATAATGTCAAGAATAGTAAATGTCAACTGAATTAAAGGAACAAATTATAAGATGGTCAAGATAGACTTTTGTCATTCATTCATTATATTGCTCTGTAATTACATTGAGCTTCTTAAATAAGGATTGGTATATATTATAAGGAAATAACGTATATTTCCAGAGAAACATATATATATATATATATATATATATATATATATGACAAAGGTCTATATTCCAAATTTCAAAATGTGGTCCATCTTATTGTTTGTTTTTAAGCATATTAAAATGTCCAATTGTTGTCAGCACCTCTTTCATAGCGTAGAATCATTCATCTAATTATTATGCCAATTTTTTAATTTATTCTGCCCTTAACTCATTAGAAGAATTAGGAACTCACCAACTTCTTGTATCGCCGTTCTTCTTGTTCAATTCGACAATAAAACAAATCAACTTCTAACCCAAACTTGAAGAACAAAAAGAACGGCCATAAAAAAAAATTGATGAGTTCCTATTCTTCTGATGAGTTAAGGGCGGAATAAATTCAAAAATCGACATAACAATTACATGAATGATTCTGTGCTAAAAAACAGGTGCTGTCAAGAATTGAACATTTTAACTTAAAGAAATAAACGGTAAGATGGATAACAGCTTGAAATTTAGAATATAGACCTTTTTGTCAACTATTTGCATATGCTCTGTAGTTACATAAAAGTTAAATAAAAGAGGAAATAAGTCATTAGGCATATTTTCATATATATATATATATATAAGTTAATTTAGTATACAAACAAATGGCTACACATAAGCATACATGTTTCAGCAAAAACCCAGTAAGGGAATCGTTTCTTCAGGCCAAGGACATCAGAGAGATGTCCTTGGCCTGAAGAAGCGATTCCCTTACTGGGTTTTTGCTGAAACATGTATGCTTATGTGTAGCCATTTGTTTGTATACTAAATTAACTTATTTTGGCTCTGTCTAAACATTGAGCACTCTTTTGGTAGACACACTTAATAATTACTATTAATACAATATATATATATATATATATATATATATATATATATATATATATATATATATATATATATATATATATATACACACACATACATGCAAACATATATACACATACATACATATTAATTTTGGGGTGGGGAAAAGAAATCCAGCAGAGTGCTCAATTATAAGGAAAATCCGAAAATAAGAGTGTATTTATATAGAGAGAGATTTTTTCATCTGATGAGTATTGGCTGACAGGAGCTTGAGATGGGTATCTAAAACGGTCCTAATTATCGAGTTTGAAACCGACGGTACCAATGACTTATCCCATCTAAAAACTTTCTGTAAACAAAAGAAAAAATATATATATATATATATATATATATATATATATATATATATATATATATACACACACACACTCCTATAATTTTTTTTTTTTTTGTGTATTAATATTCATATTAAAAACCCTTTATTATATTGGTATTTATTTGCTTCCCCACGAAAGTAAAATGTGACACAAGGTCGTTTTTAATGCGGGGGAAAACCAAAAGAAGGGTAAAAGGGGCACCCTGGTAGGGACCAATATAGGGGTCATGGAATTGCATTCATCTGCAAAAGATCTAGCTAATTTGCATATTCTTTTAAACATTCATTTCAATTAATTCCCTATTTATTTTTTCGGTTTTCTCATGAGATGATCATCTTTAGTTAACTATTACATGTAATTATATTCATGCAGATATTCTACATGATTTATACTTGCGTAATATTTGCGTAAAAAAGTTATAGTAAACACAAACCTCTTTCTATATATCTTTATGTATGCGTATATATATTTGTTTAATACAACATGGCCTGCTAATATATATATATATATATATATATACATACATACATGTATGTATATATATACATACATGTATGCATGTATGTATGTTTGTATGTATGTTTATATATATATATATATATATATATATAACTACTTCATTTACTCACATAAAATTAATATATGTAAGTATAAATTTATGCGTGAACTTTAAGTATTTACTTCAAAAGTGCTCAATACATAGGTAGAGCTAGTTAGTAATTTATCAAATATATATGGCGATTAAACTACACCGAATATTCCGCGTTTCATCCACTCTAGGATTCTTCAGGCTTATTCGCGAATTTTGTGGTTGTCTGTCGTTTTTATATACGCACATTCTATTGAGATTTTAGTTAGCCAATCAGCTTTCTAGTATCCACCGCGCCCTTCCTATCAACCAATGGGCATGCACTTACAGGACAAAGGCTCATTTAACCTTTGGTTGACCTGATTCTTTGTGTGTGCTCTATTTAGCCTCGATATCTAGTGTTTTGACCTGTTTTAAATCTAGGTTAGGGTTTTTTTTACTTTAGTTTATATATACATATATATATATATATATATATATATATATATATATATATACACGGGGTTTTTTATATTCAAAAGTAATGGACTAATGAATTCAACGAGGTTGTTAGATAGTGCTCAATAAAAAGAGCTGATAATACTTGTTTATTGTTATATAAACATGCTCACATCCCGCTGCTACAAATAGCCACTTGTTTCAATCAAACAACAGATATCATCAGGCAGCGACTTGACTATTCAAAAATTCAATGAATAAACTATTCATTGAACTTTTGAATAGTCAAGTCGCTGCCTGATGATATCTGTTGTTTGATTGAAACAAGTGGCTATTTGTAGCAGCGGGATGTGAGCATGTTTATATAACAATAAACAAGTATATATATATATATATACATACACATATATGTGTGATAGTTTATGTATATGCATGTTTATTTATTTTATTTATTTATTTGTTTATTTGCTATTGTTTTTGTTAGTTTTAAAGTTATTTTGTATCTCTATCCTAGAGTAAATTTTATCCTGTGAATACAGTTGTTCGCTATTTCTCTCCTACAGTTTAATAGATGTTAGGGTTCTTTAAAGTACAGGATAGCAAATTTTTCATGAAGGCATAATCTATATGGGTCGTCTAGGTATCTACAGGTGTTTGCTTGTCTTACTATTTTCCATTTGACTACCGGTGAACATCCGCTTTCCTTGAGTTCCCAGGGAACTCAAAGAAAGCGGACTATGTATAAATACGTACATATGCATAAATATGTGTGTGTATATATATATATATATATATATATATATGTATATATAAACTAACATAAAAATAACTTAACCTAGATTTAAAACAGGCCTAGATATCCAGGCTAAATAGGCTCATTCCTATATATAAAAACGACAGACAACCACAAAATTTGTGCATAAGCCGGAAGAGTCCTAGAGTGGATGAAACGCGGAATGTTCAGTGTAGCTTAATTGCCATATATACTTTATAACTTACGATATATATATATATATATATATATATATATATATATATATATATATATATATATCCTACAGACCCTTATTTATGCAGATGAGAGTTTTTTAATTTCAAGATGGTGCAAATGAATTATATTTTTTCTCCATCTCTCCTGAAAATTAGCCTCTTCTTACAACACAAGACCATCCGTCACAAGACAACACTGACAATAGGAGTATAAGCATAGAATGTTGCATACCTATCTTTCACGTGTTTCAAGCCGGAATTGTCAAGCCACTTGGCTACTTGAGTCGAATTCCATAATCCATATGACTGCGTAGAGAGAGTGCCTGTGGGTTTGCACGAACACGTGTGAGTTTGGGCTGAAAGACAAAACAAGAAGACAATCATTGAGCAAACTGATTTATTCGTGCTTCATTCAATCCATGATGGTAATTTGCTCTCGTCTAATCTGTGAGTGACTGTGGTAAAATTCAGTTCTAAGTGGGTTTTCTCAAGGTTGAAGGTTCAATTCTTACTGCAGGCAATACGAAGAATATACAGGGAAGAACAATGAAAATGTAACCCTAAAGAAAACAACACTACAGCTTTATTTTAAAACTTTTATTGAAAAAATCAATTCACATAACTTGATTATGTAGTAAAGTTTACATATATTCAATGTAGCCGCCTTCAGCCTCAATCATCGCCTCAATATGGATCCGGAACTTGGAGCATGCCTTTTCCACAAGCGCCGACAGGAGCTCAGTGAATATGATGGATGGCAGCGGTTAGGCTGGCTTTGGTGTTGTTGGAGGTCATGTTGGTGATGTTCTCAATGTATGAGCAAACAAAGTAGTCCAGCAGGTTCAAGTCGGGAGAGGAGGGAGGCCAGTTAGAGAAGGGTACAAAGTCGTAGCACTTCTTCAGAAAGCCAAGCCTGGATCTCTTTTGACTTGTGGGCTAGCAGAGGTCACTTGATTGCATCAGAGGATCACCACACTCTTCAGCACATCCAGGTACACTTTGGTGATGACTTTCAAGCTGACTTTGAAGATGTGAGGTGGCATGATGTGGCCCTCACTTGAAACCCCACCAAAGACCATAATCGTGGCCGGAAACTTTGTTTTCATCACCCTGGGCATTCCAGCAATGTATTTTAAGGGTGCTGGCAATGGTCCTATTGCCATAACTTGGATCGGTAGAGAGCATGAGTTGTACAACGGTGCATCTCTGATCTTGCTTGTTGAATATTGTGTCACTTTCAGACATGATAGAAAGTTCCTATCGCCCTTAGGTAAGGTAAGTTTTTGTTTAGTGGCACATCAACCCTATTTGTCATTCCATGGAGTGTGAAGAGAACATTCTTCATTTGAGGTAATAGATTGTTTTTAATTAAGATTTAGTATTTCTAAGTCAGTCTCTTTTCTAGGGTTTTTTTTTTCTTTTCAAATCTAATATATTATAAGGTTTCTCAAATATTGCTTTAAGGTTTTGTTCCTTGAAATATTTCACACGAATATTTTCATATTTTTTGCATTCCATTAATACATGTTTAATGGTTAGTGGATGTTGACAGGTTTTATATTGAGGGATACCTTCTGCTTTCAGAAGGTATTCATGTGTTAGTCTTGAATAACCAATTCGAATTCTGGTGAATATAGTGTCTAATTTTCGTATTGGTATTATGGTCCTATCTTGCCCAACATTCGGTTTTATTTCTCTAAGTTTGTTGTTTAATTGTTCATTCCACAGTTTTTGCAATTTGGTTTTTATGTAGGAGTTTATTTTGTTTTTCCTATCTGTATGGTATTTTTATGTTTGATGGAGTTAGGTTTGTTGCGTCCTTAGCCAATTTGTCAGCTTCTGAATTTCCTTTTATGCCGACATGACTCGGTATCCATGCTAATATTATTGTTTTATTTTCCTTTACTTGGTGTTGGAATATTTCCATAATTTCCAGGAGGTACGGATGGTTTATGTTCCTTTCGTTCAATGCCATTAAGCTGGACATGGAGTCACGGAAGATAAGGAATTTATTTGCGCTAGACTCCCGGACTAGTTCTAGAGCCATCTTAATAGCCTGTAACTCTGCGGTGTATATAGAGGCACCGTCCAGTAATCGGACTTGCTTGTGCGTGTTATGCATTTTTGCTGCTGCTCCTACTCTTTCCGTTATTTTTGAGCCATCTGTATAGATGGTTTTGTATGTGGAGTATTTATCTCGAAGTTCTAGGAATATGTTTTGATACGTTTGGTAGTTAATCTGTTTTTTAGCTGCTTTAATAGTCATGTCAATATATGGTTCTGTGATTGCCCATGGTGGAGTATTATTAATTGTGTAAGTTTGTATGTTTTTTGGTTCTTCGTATCCTTCTGTAATAGCCTTTTTAAGGCAATATCTCAGAGGTTTAACAGCTGTAGGTTTGCTGGTACAGAAATGTTCATACATTGATGTATATATTTTTTCATAAGCAGGATTTTCTGGTAGACTTTTAAGTTCCAGTGTATACTGGAGCGAGAGTTCTTCCCATCTCAGGTGGAGAAGGAGTTCATTAGTTTCTGTGTGCAGGCTTTGAATAGGTGATGTTCAAAAGGCTCCTAAACAGAGTCTGAGTGCTTGGCTTTGTATGGGCTTGGGTTTCTCTAGATATGATTTCCTTGCTGAGTTATATATAATGCAACCATAGTCCAATTTAGGTCTAATGAGTGCTCTACACAGTAGGAGCATGGTTTCCCTGTCTGCTTCCCAGTTGCTGGATGTAGGTAGGTGTGTTTGCTATTGTTCAGTATACACATGTCTGTAGTTTCTAGTATGACTATTATTTTTCTGTTGTGGTTTGGTTGTCTGTCTCACCAAAGATAGCTGTGTGCATTGAAATCCACCAGGATTAGGAATGGTGCAGAGAGCTGTTCAATTATTCTTCAGTATATTTAATGCTTTTTGGCATTTTTTTTTTTTTTTTTTTTTTGAGTGCTTCTATATGTTGCTTGAAGTTAAATTTGTTGTCCCGGATCATCCCCAGGTATTTGGTTTGCTGTGCCATTGGTATTGCATTGTTATTAATTTTTAGTTGTGGTTATGATAATATCCTCTTTTTTTTGCAAACGTGCATGCAAACTGTTTTGGTTTTTGAGAAGATAAACCCATTTTCATCAGCCCATTTCTCTATTTTGTTAAGGCATTCCTGTAATTTTTTTCTATTAACATATTAGGGGATGAATAGGTGATTGAAAAGTCGTCTACAAAGAGGGATTTATCAATGTTGGTGGTAACTACTTTACCAATACTATTTATTCTCAGCAGGAAGAGTGTAACGAGTATTATATTGCCCTGGGGCACTCCTATCTCCTGTTCATACACTTCAGATTTTTCTCCTCCGAGGCGCACCTTAAAAGAACGATTCTTAAGGAAATTTTGTATGAATATTTGCATCTTTCCTCAGATTCCCAGGTTGTGCAGGTCCCTCATGATGCCGTATTTCCATGTGGTGTCGTATGCTTTTTCTAAATCAAAAAATACTGACACCACATGGTGGTTTCTGATAAGTCCATCTTTTATGTAAGATTCCATCCTAACCAACTGATCCATTCGCTCCTTTTTTTCCTGTAGCCACATTGATGTTTGTCTAATATCTTGTTTTTTTCTAATATCAATACGAAGCGATAGTTTACCAGTCTCTCCATGGTCTTGTAGATACAGGTAGTTAGAGAGATAGGACAGTAATTTGTTGGATTCGAGGGATCTTTGTCAGGTTTTGGGATTGGTATGATTGTGGACTTTCGCCAAGTGTTAGGTAAGTAACCCAAGAGCCAGATATTATTGAATATGTTTAAAAGAGTATTTAATGAAGATTCTGGTAGTTGTTTCAAAAATTGGTAATGAATCTCATCTGGTCCAGTAGCAGTATCTTTTCTTCTATCCAGAGCGCTTTTAAGTTCGGATATTGTGAATGGTAAATTATATTTTTCTGTGTTGTTTGAGGTGAAATTCAGTTTTCCTTTTTCTGCTTCTATTTTGTAGTTTTGGAATGTTGAGCTGTGATGTTTGGGTGAAGAGTTTTTGTTTAGTTGTTCAGCAAGTAAGTTCGCCATGTCCTTTTTTTCAGTGCATTTTTCACCATCAGGTTTTTTTTAGGTGTATAGTGGGGTATTGGATTTGTTTCCCATTAATTTTCCTCACCATGTCCCATCCTTTCTTGCTAAGTGTTTTATTATTCAACTTAGATACATAATCTTGCCAGGCTTCCCGTTTGGCTTTTTTGGTTATTTGTCGTGCTTTTGCACGGGCTTGGCGGTAAATTTCTAAGTTTGTTGTGGATGAATTTATCCGGAATTTTTTTAGGGCTTTTTTCTGTTTCTTGATTATTTCTTTGTATTCTTTTGTGAACCATGGCTTATGCTTACTATTTTTCTTTGAAGTTTTGGGGATTGTTTCGTCTGCTATCTTTATTAACCTTTGAGTGAACGTTGCTACTGGGTCCGGTTCCTGAAGTATTTCATTATTTATTTGTGTTTGGCAGAGATTCCTGAATGTGGACCAGTCAGCTCTCTTTAGTTGTCATTTGGTGCTCCATTTTCTATTGTGGGATTGTTTGTTTTGATAATAATTGGATAGTGGTCACTACCACACTGTTCTTCATGGATATCCCAATTAAAGTCCATGTAAATTGTTGGAGAGCTGAGTGTTAGATCTATGGCTGAGGTTGTTCCTGTAGGTGGATGTAGGTAGGTGTGTTTGCTGTTGTTCAGTATACATATGTCTGTAGTTTCTAGTATGACTATTATTTTTCTGTTGTGGTTTGGTTGTCTGTCTCCCCAAAGATAGCTGTGTGCATTGAAATCCACCAGGATTAGGAATAATGCAGAGAGCTGTTCAATTAATCTGTCTATTTGAGTTTTTTCTAGTTTATATTTTGGTGGAATGTAAATCAAGCAAATCGTGAGAGTTTGGTGTAAGGTAGCTCTTACTGCAACGGCTTGGAAGTTCTGTGTTTAGGTTGAGTTTTTTGTGGGGTATTGTTTTCTTTAATATAATGGTCGTACCACCTATTGCTCTACGGTCTATATGTGAAAGGTTGATTTTCTTATATGTTTCATAATCTTTAATGGAGAGTTTAGAGTTTTCCTTCATTCGAGTTTCGTGTAGGCATATCATGTTTGGATTATACTCTTTAATTAATTGCTTTAGTTCTTCATAGTTTGGTTTCAATCCTCTACAGTTCCATTGTAGAGCTGCTATGTTCTGAGTTTTTTTATTTTGTTCTGCCATTTTTATTTGTTTGGGAGTATAGGTTTGCTTTTGTCCCTCTGATGTTCTATTGTAGTATTCGTTTATGTTTGCCTTAGGTCCTCGGTAGTTCCATTGGATAATTTTGTGTGTCATGGATCCAGATCTGGGTCAGGGGCATCAGGAGGTAGAGGGTTATCCTCTGTCTCCATTTTTTCATGTCGGCCAATTCATTTTTTTTGTTTTAGAAATGTCTTTATGACTTCCGGTTTCTTTTCCTGAACGTTGCCATGGTTTTTCTCTATTTGGGTGTTCGTTTTCATTCTTTTCTTTCTTGTCACTTATTCTGTCCCTTTGGTTTGTCATTGGGCCGTTGCGTAGATCTGCTTCAAGACCTTTGTTTAGGTACATGTTCCTGGGAGGATTTTTCTTTTGGGGATGTCACCTGGGAGGGTCCCTCATTTTGTTTGTCTGTTTGTGTTGCTTGCTCTATTTTCATTTTCTGTTTGGCAGAATCTGGCTCTTGCAGAAGTCTTGGTCTTGTGTGATAGTTTGTGTCCAATTCCATCACAAAAGCTTTCAGCTCTTTTAATAGAGATCTTAGTTCTGTTATGATGGGTGGGAGTTCATCGGTTTTTATTTCTGAAAGTTTGTTGATGATGGGGTCAAACTTTTGGCCTTGATGGGTATTAGTTATGGTGGTGTTTTTTTTGTTTTTTTTTTTGCCATTTCCGAGTATGTTGGGATGGTGGATTCATACATTTTCCTGGCTTCTGGGAAAGAGATATTTTTGGTATATTTTATTTTAGTAATTTGTTTTTCATTTTGCCAGGTCTTACACTCTCTTAAATTGGCTGAGTGTTTTCCCTTGCAATTGGTGCAGGTTGGTTTTTCTTTGCAGTCTTTTTCTTTATGATCTGTTCTGCTCTTACCACATCTTCCGCATACAGTGGTTCGGGTGCATCTATCTTTGTAGTGACCAGACTTTTGACAATTGAAGCACCTGAGTGGTCCTGGTATGTATGACTATCATGCATCCAATTTTTATTTCTGGTGGGAGTTTGGTTGAGATGAAGCTTAATACATATGTGTTGGTGTGTATCATTTGGCCATTTCTTTTAATGATCATTCTCCTCACATTTGACACATTTTGCTTTATTAGGTTGGTTTTAATTTCTTCTATGGTGCACTGTGAGAGTTCTTCACACTCCACTACTCCTCTAGAGGTGTTCAGAAATTTGTGTGGGTAAACTTCTATTTTTATTCCATCGAAAGTTGTCCAGTTTAGAAGTCTTTCGGATTGGGCTTCTTTATCCACTTGGACCAATAATGTGCCATTGGTCATTTTTTTAACTGCTTTTCAGAGTATTTTCAATTTTAAATGGTGAAATTTTGGTAAGGGATTCTTTATTTGTAGGCTCTATCACTATATATTTAGAGTAGGTAAGACTAGGGTAACTTCCTTGTTTTTGTATCTGTTTCGCTTGTGGTTCTGATCTGTTGTCGGAGTCAGAGATGTCTGAGACATCAGAATGAGTTCTTTTTTTTTTATTTTCTCCATATTATTATTTTTATTTTAATTCGCTGACCCTCTTTTATTGGGAATTTACCAAGGGGGAATTCCCATTTGCCTTGGTTGAGACGGGGATACCTTAGCCAGTATACTCATATTTTGGGAAAGTTTCCTCGCAGCTACTCATCTTCTTTTTGTTCTAGAACATTTGTTTTTATTTTAGACCAAGACAAATCCGATGCGTATGGAGTAAGCTTTTGGTTCACAAATATGATTGACCCTCAGCCACCGCTTTCCACCATATTTTTGGGTATATTTGTTAGTGAGATTGGTATGGGTTTGGGATGGGAATATTAGCGGTTACTTGCAGGCTTGGTATGGGTTATATATGGTGGGGCTTGACATGACCAGCCGATTGATTGGATTGGGCCCCTCCGACTGCCCGTCTAGCCCAGTACAAGGCCAAAGTGGAGTGTTGCGTCCGATACCTTTATTTTCCCTAGGTATCAGGTGCTCAGCCACCAGGATCCTTTTCCCAGGCATCACGGGTCGCCACCCACGGCCAACAGGTGGTCCTATTGAGGGACTTTTACTCTCTGCAGGGGAGTAGTCAGTGTATTCTAATGCCCCACCAACGGGGTTGGGAAATAGAGAGTGAAAAAGAAAGGAAAGGGGAGGGGAAGAGGGAGGGGGCTGTTGTTTTTGTTTTTGTTTTTGCAGAACATAATTAAGTTTTACGAAAGAGAATAGAAAACAAAAACAGAAAATCGATGTAGGTGCATATCGTCTCAGGAAGCCAATAGGCAGCCTAATCTGGTAGCACTAGATCGCTCTTGGGATTTGTATACAACTGGCCAACTAGTAGATAGTCTGCAACAAAAAAAAAAAGACCGGTTTTCATCAAACAGAAATGGAATCATGTCATCTTTTCTACGAGTGGGTGATAATTTTATCATTCTACTCTGTAATTACAAATTTCTTCAGACTTCTACCTGGTCATGGCCGACAGAATGAGCAGGCTATGGTTGTGGATTGAATAAATTTAAAATTTGCATCCCTGAGTTTGATAGAAATATTTCTGAGTCGAACAAGATACATCTTGAGTGTTATTCTTACAATGCTTCGGCCGAAGTTATGTTTCTGAATTTTTAAGAGGAGGATTGATTATTCGTATTATTTGGATCTTTCAGACTACCGTTCTCATCTTGAGTGTTATTTGGATAACGTTTCGGTCGATGTAACCTCAGATCTTCTTCAGATGTATCTTGTACAACTCGGGAATCTTTCTGTCGAACATGCGGATCGAAACTTTCGAACAGAACCCTTTATTTAATCCATGCGGCGTAACGGATAGAGTACTAAGTAAAATCAGGTTCCAAGTGACACTCTTCTGGAGGTTGAAGGTTCACTCTCCAGTGCAGTTACTTGATCTATTTGGACTACTGTGGCATAATGGATTAAGTACTAAGTAAAATCAGGTTCTAAGTCGCACTCTTCTGGAGGTTGAAGGATCAATCCTCAGTGCAGGGTGATATGCAGAATTACTTCCAACCGTTTATGGCTGACAGAACAAGAACATGCTTCCCCCACGGATTAAATAAAGAGTTCCATTCGAAATTCTGAACAGATTTCATTAGAAAATTTTTTTAAATTCTCAAGTTCAACAGAAATGTTTCTGACATCAACAAGATACACCTGAAGAAGGTCGGGGGTTACATCGTCCAAAATGTCGTGCGAATAACAATCAAGATGAGAACAGTAGTCCAAAGAATACAAATTAATCTGAATTTTAAAGTTAAGACTCTCTAGAAGGGAAGACTGCTATCAAGTTTCTTATAATTATTCAAAGAAAGGAGTTGGTGCTTATGCACTTTTGTTACCATGCTATTTTTAAATAGTTTTTTAAATAGTTTTTTTCAGGTTGAATTCAAGTTTTGCAATATCTTTTTTTGGCGCTTCTGCACTATTGGGACAAAATTTCGGAAATCGTAAAACTGATTATCACATAAAAACAATGGTATCTATGCATTCCTCGTATTTTTAAGATGATTATATCCAAAAATTACGAAAATCGATAAGGTAGAAAGATTATTCATTAAAGAAAATAGAACTTGATTAAAATGATCGTAAGACACAGGAGAGTTCAAAAAGGGAGGTAATTTTCCGTTTTGATTTAAACAAGATGGCGGCAATTTTTCACCTGCTAACAAGATCACAGTTGTTTTTTTTTTAATAATGCAGTAATATTCATGTAATTTCGACTGCATAATTTGGAAGCTACCATTGTAATTTATTAGAATTGACAACAAAAAAAAAATCGGTTCAAGCCATTTTTTTTTTATCTGAAAACTTCATTTATCAACTACAAAATCTCATCCCAATTCTGTAGAAGCGCTTTTTTTTGTTTTAATTTGTTAGGTAAAAGCACAGAAAAGTTACAAAACATCCTCCATGCTAAGAATGGCTTTCATAATAATAACAACATTATTTTCGGTAACAAAAGTGCATAAGTATCAAGGAGTTTTTGCCTTAGTAGCATTGAATGCAATCATCCAAGTTTTTTTAGCCTCATTTTATTATGTAGAGTGAAACCTTAGACACACAAGGACGATTTCTAGAATCTCTCCTGTCAACATCAAATCATTTCATAGCTGGCAGGTAGTTACAATCCATCCATCTCATTAACTTTTATTTTTGAGTGACTTTTAGCTTTGATAAATGACATTGGTATTTATTTCTCTCCCACGGTGAGAAATATGACATAAGAGTCGGAAAGTGGGATTGAAAAGTTAGCGTCTCCGAGGAGGTGCACTTTGACCTGTAAAAGATGTCTGGACAGACTCGTCGACATTACCCAGTAGGGGCGCCTCAGGCAATTAGTAATAAACTACCCCCTTACCAAAGAGAGATGGCAAAACCTGGAAGGGTGGACACCCTAGAACTGCAAAAGACCAGCATCATACAACATTCAATAGGAAGAAAACCATTTCAGAAAGGACCCAGGCTCTGTTGATTTTGGTGCCAAGTTAAAACCCCTAGCAGTACAGAGGTAAAAAATAAACTGTTAATTTGTTGGAAAATAATTAAAAAAAAAAAATGATTACCAACCATTGACTACATTTATCTCCTCATTGGGGAGCAGCAGACCCCGGGGTCCAATTTCCTTGATGAGGCGAGGTATCTGGGCATCAAAGTCTGTGGGGTGACTAAAGTCGAAATAGAGTTTGGTGCCTACGAGCATGCCCAGCCAACCATCAGGAATATAATTTCGTTGAACCATTATTGGGATCATATCTTTCCGTAGCCGGAACACATATTCGGATTCTGTAAAGAAATAAAAACTTTGAAATATAAATCAAAAACTATGTCAAATTTCTGTTAAAAAAAAAATGTATATATATATATATATATATATATATATATATATATATATATATATATGCATAGATCATCATATAATGATTAGATCACTGTCTGACTGACGTAAATGAACATTTAAAATCAAGAACATTTAAAATTAAGATGTTTAAATTCTTTGTTAATCGAGCCAGAGATGTCTCGTGTGCGGGGTCCAAATCGTTCGACTGGTATTAATCGTGACACCCTGCACTGAAGATTCCCGAAAGGATGAAACACTAGTGTCTGTAGGTATTTAATTATTATAGTAAAAAATAATTATATATATATATATATATATATATATATATATAATAAGTAGTTAATAAAACATGTTTAAAACACTTTGAAAAAGAGTTAAAAACATATTTAATTTTAAAAAGGAAGCACAAAATAAGTGGATTGTTCTTAATCTGCGGAGTTTCAAAGAAACACTTTCCTTCTCATCAGAAGGTAGTATTTAGCAAAATGCGGGATCGGATTTTGCTTGCAAAAGTATTTGATGAAACTACAAGTCATAGATCTTACTTGGTAACAAATAGTGAAGGAGAGGGAATATGGTGAAGAAAAAGGTGATTTTATATGTATATATATATATATATATATATATACTAGCATGGGCACCCGGCGTTGCCTGGGTTGACATGAAGTTCCGTTTGAAACACGCCGGCTATACTAATCATTTTCATCATGGATAACGTGGATACCCGCACAACAATTTCAAAAATTAAAAAAAACGATAAAAATATGTAAATGTAATCGCCCCCAAAAAGAAGTATCTTATACCCTCTCCACCAGATATTTCGACAGAAGGGACCTAAAACCTAAAAAAAATAACGTTTATAAACATTAATGCGTGCATTTATTTTTTATTTTGGTAAATGTGTAGTTTAGCGGCGTAAATTATTTGCCAGACAAAAAAATATATAAAAACTATTTATTTTTATATAAAACACATTGTTAGACCCAAAGGCTGAAAATAAAACCAGAAAAAAATTAATTTTTACTATTTTTTAATCATTTATTTTTAGAATTCGAGGCCGCTATATTGCTTTTAAAATTTGGCCTTTCTAAGGTTTGGCAGATTGGCCTTTTTAAGCTCTTTCATGAACTATGTTTTTATGTTTCATGTTTTATGTTTTTGGCCATCGTATTTTTTTTTGTAATGAATGTAATGAAAGAGCGTAAAAAGGCCAAATTTGGCCTTAAAAAAGCCAATCTTCCAAACCTACAAAAGGCCAAATTTTAAACGTGTAAGGCGTGCAAATAAAAAATGATAAAAAAAAAAACATAAAAATGAATTTTTTTTTTGTTTTATTTCAGCCTTTGGGTCTAATAATGTTTTATATAAAAATAAATAGTTTTTATAATTTTTTTGTCTGTCAAATAATTTACGCCACTAAACTACACATTTACCTTTATTTTTTATAAGGGCACTTCTTTTACTGGCTTTTTTTTTTAAATAAAGGAAATTTTAGATTTGCCTTTTTTAGGGGGGGGCCTTTTCGATGAGCTTTTTATTTATCGTTTTATGTCTCTAATGTAACCCCCCCTCCCCGCAAAAAAAATTGAATTTGTCATATTTTGGGCTTTGTTTTGTTTATTAAATTGTTAGGTGAAAGTAGAGAATGGTCTCATAAAAAATAATTAAATTTATGGTAATCCCCTCCCCCCACCAGAAAAAAAACAATTGTATTTGTCAGATTTTGCCCTCCCCCTCAATCGCCAAACTTGAAAAAATGCTAGAAGTGACATATCTCGTTGAACGCTTGGTGGCCAAAAAGTAGGTGCTAATTTTACGTTAAATTTATATAGAAAAGTGATTCCCGACTCTAACATGTTATTTTTTTTTTTTTCAAAATTTCTTCTCTCATAATATTTATAAAGGCTGTTTAAATGTATCAGGCTGAAAAAAGTAGATGTCCATTTTTTTAGAGGTTAAACGCCGCTGGGTCACATCATATAAAGTTACCTTTTTAATTAGAAAATTAAGTTTGTAATCGATGAAATTAATGCGAAAAAAGAAAAAAAGTGTAAATTGTGGAATTTAAAAGGGGAGGCAGTAGATGTTCATTTTTTTAGGTATTAAACGACGCTGAATTACGTGGTAAAAATTTACCGATTTCTGCATTGCCATAAGGAATAAAATAAAACAAACAAATGAAATCTTTTCAGTTTTTTTCGTAAGTGTTTTTTTTTTAATATTAAAAAAAAAAAAACAATAAAAGCCAAACATTTTTTCTATCTTCACAGAATTATTTGTCCAGCTAGAAACTTAATGAAATTAGCAAATGATATTTGGTAAATGTTTGTTTTTTTTATGGATATCATCTAGGGGCAAATAACTCTAAAAAAAAAGTTTTAAAAAAAAGGTCGCTGTTGAAAATATTAATTCCAAAATAAATTAAATATATTATCAATATTATTGTTGTTTATAATTTATTAAATAACAATTTGAAATAGAATACTTAAAATAATTATCTCGCTAAAAACATTAACTAAGATACCACTATTTAGTCAATTTTTCTTAATGTCATATGCAAATAAGGTGATCTCTTAATTGTATATTTTTCCAAGTATCATACTATATATAGAAATAAAGGAAAGATTAAAGTAAGACACGTTTTGTATATATTAATCAAATTGTGAACAAACAAACAGACAGGAATATGAATTTATACATATAGATAATACAGTTAAAAGAATGGTCATGTTTTAATGCATGAGAGAATAGTGCATTTAGTTTTTAATCAAATCGATGTCAAATTTGAACTTCTGTTTTAATATATATATATATATATATATATATATATATATATATATATATACTTTTTGTAATATTCCAAATTTTATTGGGTTTGTATAATTCAGTAAACCCCAGCAGATTATGGATGGATGGCAGATGTAGATTAATCCCATGGGTATATAATCAGCTTCAGGATTAAAGATATACTTTAAAATCTTAATTTGTTGAATAAGCTAGCTTAGCCTTTACTGTATCTGTTTAATTAATGAATAAATCATAGGCGCATTTTCGGGTTTACCAAATTAGAAACATCAAACGGCCCTGGTTGTTTCCCTTTAACTGTTATGAGTACCTACGGCAATCTTGGTTTCCCATGATTTCAGCTAATTTTTAAAAATTAATAACGAGCGGGATTATCTCCCTTTGTAGCTAAGGATACCCGATAATCGATAATCCCAATAGATGAGAACGAAAGAGAATAATGGAATAAAAAATAGAATGGGATCCCTAACCTTGTATGATGAATGAGGATTAAATAAGTATAAGGTATTGTTGGTTTTTATTTCACTATTAAATAAAATATAAACCTAAAATGGTCTTAAATCGAAGAAATAAGAGCCGATATTTTTGTAAACAAAGAGACAAGCATAGGTCGAATACGAAACTAACATAATCGTAACGATTTAACATAGTTGATTTGGCCATATTATAGATATAAAAATACAATAATAATAATAATGAAAATACTGTTAATAATAATCATTAGGGGTGTGTAAAAGAAAGGGATACAGACAAGTGGGGAGGGGTCAGAGTAGCAGGAAATGGGTTGAGGAGTGAGGGGTAAGTGGTCCCGTAAAAAATAAAGTAAAATAACAGAATATATATATATATACACACACACATACTTATTCTACATCTAATTTTTTTTATTTTATCTGTTTTTTATCTATGTTTGTATATATGGATATATGTATGTGTATATGCATATGTGTGTATATATATATATATATTCTTTTCTTTTATTTTACTTTATTTTTTACGGGACCACTTACCCCTCACTCCTTAACTCCATTTCCTGCTACTCTGACCCCTCCACTTGTCTATATCCCTATCTTTTACGCATTAATTATTATTAACAGTATTTTCATTATTATTAGTAGTAGTAGTGGTGATGATGGTGGAGGTAGTGGTAGTAGTATTGTTACTACTATCTTTATTATCATTATTATTACTATTATTTATTATTATTATTATTATTATTATTATTATAATCACCATTATAATTGCTGTTATTATTATCCTCGTTATTATCCCCGTCATTGCTACCATAACCACTACCATTATCTTCATTTTTCACTGTTATTAACTCCTCCACCTTGACATCTATATGTATCCTTAACCTTTTGCATCAAGTTAAACGCACTCATAGTCGTTGCAATTCTAATCTCCGACCGTCTCTTTATAATCATACTCCCTATATCATAACAGAAGAAACTTATAAATATATTGCCGCATATTACCTTTCAATTTTACAACCTTGCATAACCCCCTCTTCCCCCAAATTATAAGCGATTTCATAGCCGCCAATTTGCCGTTTAGGTGGTACCAATCAAAATTACCACTCCATAGAAAGTAGACACCCCACAAACCGTTAAAATAAATTACCACGCAGCAACAATACATCCCCAATTTAACCCAAATATATATACCCCTTAATCTCAACACTATGTTAAAGACCATATACAATCTTATATATCATACTATATATAACAAACTTCTTATTTATTTAGAATTCAATAAAGCTTCCTCCAACATTCTATAAAATTCCTCTTAATCTTTTTCGTCCCTAATGAACCTTATGCTAGATGCCGCATCTTCCCCATGCTACCTAACACCTTCTCTTCTCTTCTGATGAGAAGCATTAGGCTTCGAAATGCCCTGGCATAAAGAGTCCATTCTATCCCCCAAATTTTGCCTGTATTCTATTATTCAATAAATGATCCATTCTATATCTACCAATATATAGTTTTGTGTCTTCATTTCATACTTTTGTTGTCCAATAATTGTTGAGCTTGGCATTATCCGGATAAGTCTCTTTTTATGGAATTGAACTTTCTCTTTTCCTCTTACACATTAAGCTATATATATATATATATATATATATATATATATATATA
This sequence comes from Euprymna scolopes, assembly GCF_053919585.1. Taxonomy (NCBI): domain Eukaryota; kingdom Metazoa; phylum Mollusca; class Cephalopoda; order Sepiida; family Sepiolidae; genus Euprymna; species Euprymna scolopes. Next base: position 10,296,788 of record NC_136516.1, read on the forward strand.
TATATATATATATATATATATATATATATATATAGTAAACTTAAAAGAATGATCATGTTTTAATGCATGAGAGAATAATGCATTTGATTTTTAATTAAATTCATGTCAAATTTGAACTTCTATAAACACTGATGGTTAACAATAATAAATACATAAGTCAATCAAATCAAAACACCATTCAATTCTGGTGAAAGAACTGACTCAATCAATTATCACCCCCATCAATTTTCTCACCTCTTTCCATTTCTTTGCCTTCTATTGTTTGATGTAATAGTCCCATCTCAAGTATTGCTACACAAGAGAAAATTGATTGACTCACACTCAATCAACTCACCCCACTAACATCATTCTTGCATTAAAGGAAAATGGATTAACAATACAAAATGAACAAAGTCAATCACTGCTGCATAAATCGACAGATAAAAAGAACAAAAACACTTTAAAATATAAACTAAATTTATGCAAGTAAAATCTGACTTACCTGTCCGACAATTTGGGCTATCTTTATAATTCTGGGAGACTCCAATCAGAATAAGAGAAGACCTTTCCACTGCAAGAGCCATTGCTTCCAGGGTTGATCCACCTGAACCAGTTAAGTAGAAATGTTAAAACTAAAGCTGAAGAGAGATCATCAAGAATGTGGGATACAAATTAAAAAAAAAAAAAAAGCAAAAGGTGACCAAAGTTGGGATGGGACGGTGTCATTAGGGGACCCAAGGGGGTCAATCAAATTCTAATGGTCAAAAGTGAATCTATTACAGGGGTTGAAAGATTGGTGTGATCGTGATGATAGAGTTGACGTGATGCAGTGAGACATAGGATGAACATACAAGACGCCTTAAATAATTTTCCACATTTTTTTTTTTTGTCGTATGGGCCCTTTTATTGATAGTGTAGTATTGCGAATCCTAGCTTAAATGCTATCTAGGTAGTTTGGAGAAATAGCAAGTTATGTAGATATATTTTCGATTCCCATCAGCGAGTTTAGTGGGGTCACAGAAAGTTAGATTTGACACTCGTCAAACTCAAGTCACCTTTTGTCAACCTAGTTAGATGCACCGGAAATTAGGAGTAATGGGAATTGTGGTCGTAGGTTTCCGGTTGGCGACCACATGGGCTAGAGTTGGTTTTGGACTGCAGATGACGCAGACGTGACAGTAGGGTCTCTCCTCCGACAACCATGAGTTCGAGACATAGGCTTGCCTTTTTAATAAAACAAATTGAAGCTTTAAATTCATCTTGTGCTATTGATGCATTTGCAGCAGTGACCACTCCCCAGGAGATGGCAGCCCAGCGAAAAGAAGATATCATCCGCTGGACAAGGCAAGCAGGTATGTACACATTATTTATTTGCGCATACATGTCGTGAATCTTCAAGGCAAGAAACTGTGTAAAGATAGAACACACAGACTTTAAAAGTACCCGAAAGCAAAAAGAATCGTAAAAGTAAAAGAGAATAGCAGCAAGAACGTTTTAATAAAAAGAAGTAAATAAATAAAACAGAAGGACGCAAACAGAATCTTTAACTGTAGCCCTCTTCGAAGTAACCTCTCCTGGCTGCACTGCACTTGTAGTACCATTCCAACCACTTCTGCACGGCCCCATGGAAGTCCTCTTGTGTGAGTGGGTCAGTGACTGTCATCACAGCCGCTTTCATCTCAATTGTCTCATACCGGCAACCTTTAAGGTTTTCCTTGAGCTTAGAGAATAACCAAAAGTCACAGGGAACAAGGTCTGGACTGCGGGATCTGAATTGATCAGCTTGACCATCTCCCTGTTGTCATGACAACGTCTTTCTTTCTGATCTTCTCTGAGCACCTTTTGGACAAACTTTGCGCAAAGCTTCCGCATCTTCAGTTCCTCGCAAATAATTGTGTGTACAGTTCCCACACTGACATCAAACTGTGCACTTATTGTCTTGATAGACACACAACGGTCCTTATTAATGAAATTCTTTATTTGGCCAATCAACTCTGGTGTTCTGACTTCCTTACTCCTCCACATCTCTCATCCTCCCTCATAGAGTCCCTGCCTTCCTTGAATCTCTTACATTACTCAAAAACTGATGCTCGATTCATGCAACATGGTACTAAAAGCAGTCTGAAGTATTTCATATGTTCATGTGGCATTTTGTCCAAGTTTAACACAGAATTTTATTGTATATCGTTCTTCCAAGTGTCCTCACATTCAGATTGAATTTTTGAAATTCACCAGCTGTGACAATCAAGCTTTAGTAGGATGTATTCCAACTTTTACTGTAGCTGTTCATTTGAACCAGAGATCATAAAAATTGGTCAGTCATCTCATAAGATGTACAGTAACATACTAAATTTTCAAGAGTCTACGACAATTTTAAAAGCCTGTACAAAAAAAAGTCGGGAAATTTATTGAAGGCACCCCGTATGACTATATGAAAAATAAAACATTCCTTCAGTGTTTGTTTCAATCTCAGATGAATTGAAAGCATCAGATGTAATTTCCGAAAAAAAAACTTCTAGAGTAAATGTTGTATAGTGCCTTGAACAGATAGCATAATACTTAATTCACAGCACTTTGTCATCACAAAGGTCCATGCAAAATTTTAGTCTGATAGGCACAGTACTTTCCAAGAAAAAGTAGAGCAAACAGAGAGACCAAGAGATACAAAATTAAAGGTATTTGGAATCTGCGTGAAGAAGTCTCAGGTCGGTGCAAAAGTTTAAAATGCAAAAATGTTTTTGAAAATCTTTATTTCATAAAAATAACGACATTTTCTCTCTACAACTTCATTATATCTTATATATATTATTTATGTCATAATCATGTTGATACACCTGTTCTCATCAGATCACAAAAGATAAGCAACATTGAGCCTGGTCAGTACTAGATGGGTGACCATTTGGGAATTCCAGACACTGTACGTAGGAGGACATCGATACCTCCCTACAGGAACTGCAAAACATAACATTGTCATCTTTCCTGACAGGGGATGTACATGTGACTGGCGACTGCTTGTAAATTTTATACTGCCATGGAACTTCCGCCTTCAGAGGAAGCCGCTTCAACTCGCCTAAAGTGAGTACCACTTCGGTACTGTATAACTTGATTCCATCTGTCAAAGAGCTTCTAAATGTCTTGCTTGAAAATTTTTTAGCTTTTAATATGAAATATAAATCCAACTCGTGTTTAATCTCTTCTCGCGATGTTAACCTAAGGCCATGCGTGTTGCCGAAACCTAGGTGACCTTATACGTGAAGCCATCGACCCAGTACCACAACCAGACAGAAAACCTGGTTCAGGACGGTGAAACAGGATACTGAAATGATCTTTACCCCCCCCCCCGCCTCTATGGGCTCAGCCGATGAAACCACACATGGCTTATGCTTGCAGCGGAAACAACCTCTGACCGCCGTTATACAGGATGAATTTGTTGGATGAAGCCGGCCGAGCCGATCCAGGGTGAACGCTGCAACAACAACAACTGTCTAACCAACCTAAGGCCATCTAAATGGTTTTGCAAAGCTCGAAATAAGTGATGATTCAAGGGAGGTAAGTCAGGAGAATATGGAGGATGAGACAAGATTTCACAACCAAATTCTCCACTGTGAAAAATTTCCCCCACTCTATATCTGTGCCTAAATCAAAACGTGGATTCCATGAACAAAGCTTCTTTCTTAGAACTGCATGCCTGTGGAACTCTGTTCCGTCTGCCTGCTTCCCACCTGACTACAACAAATTCCTAATGAACCGCCCCTTTAAGTAAACACTTCATCAAATCTCCACACTAACGTGATGTACTTGCAATAACCCTTATCCCTGAGTGGCTTCCGGGCCTTGATAAGTGGTGACCACTGTGTAAAAAAAAAATAAAAAATAAAAAAAAATAAGAACGAGCATTATCATTATGGAAGATGGCGCCTTTCTGTTGACTAAAGATCATTTTCAAGCCAACATAGGTGAGAATATTGCAGAAAAATATGAACGATGCTTTAATAATATGTAAGAAAAATATTAGAAATTAATCATGGTGATGTTTTAGTACTAAAAATATGCATAAAATAAATTACAATCCTTTAAAATGCCTTTCTACAAATCGGCGAACATTGACCTGATATATCTTTGAAAATTAAACTGAAAAAAATAAAATAAATAAAACTCAATTGTATAGTATGGCCTAAAATTATTAGCAATAAACTAACCTCTTCTTAAAAAAAAGAACAAGTCAAGCTTGCGAAGGTTGACCCGTGATGTTTTAGTTTGTTCATCAGTGGAGCTATATTCATGCAACTTTTTAACATGTATAGCAAAGAAGATGAAGATGTTCGGTGGGAGTTTAGTATTTATTAAGATTATTCTGGAAAGAAATAGCTCACACATGAGAAAAAGAGACTAGTATTCCATCAATTAATTAATTAACTATCTTATTAAAAATAAATGAGTGAACACAGAAAACAGAAATCTTAGGAAGAGGCATTTCGCTCTTGGCGATTATCAAAGTTTTCGTTTCAATTATTACAGTATTATTGGCAATTATTAATCTATTCTGCTTCATAGATAAAACTCATCTAAAACCTTTGTTTCTTTATCAACCTTGATATCTGTGACATTATGCGTCATGTCAACTAACATCTTTCTGTTTATTATTCTACTTTGACCCGTTTAACCCTATACCCACCCTTCAGGTCTCTATTCCTGTTATCTTTTGTGGGAATTGGTTTATTTACCAAACTTTGTGTCATTTTGATCTGTAGTTAGTTCGACCCTTGTCAAGATTAACACTAGTTGATGTCATCATTATCTGACACAGGACACAGAGCCATCTATTATTTAACATTTCTCCCCCTCACCATAAGGATTATGTTCACCATGACAGCTGCTACAATAGGGAAGGCAAGCTATCCACCCTTATTTCTAGCCATTGTCAACAACTGAGCAGTAGGAAGTGACCGTAAAACTGAAAAAGAGAAGAGATCGCTTCACATCCTCTCTCTCTCTCCCTCTCTCTCTCTCTCTCTCCCTCTCTCATGTCAAATATGCTTAGATAGTAAGAAGACACACACCCCTCTTTAAAACCATCGGGGGCGGGGACAACTTTCGGTACTTTAACAACCAAAGTTCATTACTTTCTGTTTCCAAAGAAACGAATAAACTTGTGAACCATAAAAAGAGTGTTGCTATCTTTTTAATGCGTAAACAAGTTCTTGATGAGCAGTTCCCCTTAATTAATCCAATTTACCAAATTCCCACAACTAACGGTTGCTATGATATTGGCACATTGACTACCATATACTCATTAACTCTTATCCTTGAGTGGCCTCCGGGCCTGGTGACACCTTTGTAAAAAAAACTAAATAAATAAAAAATAAACAATTCTGTTCAAGGTCGGCACACCCATCATCCCAGGTAAGCACACATGTGTGGTTCTATGACAAAGCTGAAACTTTATGCAACAACAAGAATGTGATGCTGGACTCGCTACAACTAAACAAAGATGGATGGAAGTGGTAATTGTGGACCCAAAGAACTACTGGAAGGCGTCATAATTCAGAATTTAATGACGCTACAAATATTTTATGAAAATCAGATAGACAACATTGAGTGTCGGCTGAAAACAAAAATAGGCCTGAGCGACCATTGCTGAGTGAAAAGAAAGTGATTATCACTTGTGAATAAAATGTCTACTTGCTAACCGGAAGTGAAACAAAAGAAAACTTCATTTTATAGCAACACTGACCTTTGATATTGACCTTTCATATTGACCTACCTGAATGGATGACGACTGTAAAGTAATAAGGAGTTAGAAAGAAAAAAAAATGATAAGTAAAAAAAAAAACAAATTTTTTAGTCGATAATTTACTGATTAATGATCAATAATAAGTTTTCAATGAAACAAATTTACCGGTTGTTAAATAAGCCAAATCTGTGTGATGTGCCTACCTATTACAGAAACAAAATATCATACACCAAAAATCATGTAAATTGACCAAGTAGTTTTATTTTCATAATAAAGAAAATAACTTTTTGTATTTATTCATTGTTTTTTTTTTTTTTTTTGCGGACTGTTATCCTCATCTTCATAGTTGTTTTTGTTTCAACACGTTTCGGCCAACTCATCCTCTGGCCTTCTTCAGGTGGTTAACCGTGATGGGATAGGAACGCTGAGTCTTGTAACTGTATCCCTAGTAATTACTGTCTTCCATAGTTGCTGTTATCTCTGCACATTTCGGACCAACTATTCTTAGGCACGATTGAAACTTATCTTCAGACAATGCTCACCTGGGACCGTAAAAACTCGACGCCTCTATCCACTGCTCCACAGGCCAGAGGAATAGTTGGCCAAAACGTGGTGAACAACATCAACTATGAAGATGAGGATAACAATTCGTAAAATCGCAAAAATAAAATCAATACACAAATTATGAAGCCTCATCTCAAAGGATTCAAAAAAATAAAATAATAGGTAATTTATTAGCTTGTTATATTGCGCTATTACCGATTAATAATAAGTTTTAAATAAAATGAATTTACCGTTCAGTATATTACTGGTTTATTATATAACACTATTACGGATTAATAATAGGTTTTAAATAAAACAAATTTACCGGTCGGTAATGTACTGGTTTATTATATTACGCTATAACTGATTAATAATAGGTTTTAAATAAAATTAATTTACTGGCTGGTAATGTGCTGGTTATTGCATTATTACTGACCGACTATGTGTTTTCGGTAAAAAAAAAAAAATAACAAAAAAAAATTCAAAAATAAAATAAAACAATTTGAATTTAAGATTTTAAAAGAAACAACAACAGATTAAGGTAATAATTGTTTGTCATGAATTTATTTTTCTAACATCAAATTATGCTGTCGGATTTTAACAGTTAGACCTGAATAGCATTTGAGTTGACAAATCAAACTTTCTTTTAGACAATTTTTGTTTGTTATTTGGTACTATGGTTATTAACAACATAATAATGTACTATGCTAAAATTTACTTTAGAAATTGCTTAGTTTGGCAAAGGCGTCTATTAATATGAAACGTTTTTAAATAATCACCTAAAGATAAAAACATCAAGGGAGATAACTCATTTTTAAATTGAAACAAAAAACCATAATAATTGCCTACCTTTAGTTGAAAAATATGCAAACAAATAAAAATTAAAAACTAAAATAACTTTGCTGCATTCTGGACAATACCAGGCAGATATTAATGTTGGGATTATTGGAATCAGGAATCAAAAAACTTGGGGGGAGGGGGGGGGGCAAAAACGATTCTTTTAATGTTTTTTTTGTTTGCTTGTTTGTCTTTGTTTAAAAGTTAACTTTTCATTGCTGGCACTAATGATAAATATATTTTTATTTTAAAGTACCAGTAAAACTAAAATATGTAGATCCCCCTACCCACAAGTACATTTTTTACATTTCCAAAAATATATGCACATAGTAAATGGGTTTTCATGATAATCTAAAAATAAAAAATAATAAACAACAACTCTATAGCTCACTATATGCAAACAAATGATGGAGGCGGATGAGTCCATCCAGGGTCTTGGGGGCACTGCACTATTTCATACAAGAATAGCCTGCTGACACACATCTTTCTCAAGACTTTAGAGCACATGCAGCACCCGGTATTACTAACCGGTCATCCATTTTAGAATTATCTATATAATTATAAAACTCCATTCGTCCGTCCGTCCGTCCATCTTTGCTTGCTTGCTTGAATCTTGTTTTCAACGATTGGGTGAGTACATCTTTTAAAAAAGGGATGACAGTTAAATTTATTTATTTATATATATAAGCCACACAGATACACACACACATATATATATATATATATATATATATATGACAGTTGGGAGGCCCTAGTGTATGATCGAAAGCAGTGGAGGACACTGATATACAGGGGCGCAGAACAATTTGAAGCAGCCAAGATAGACCGAGCGAGGCTCAAGAGAGCATGTAGGAAATGCTACCCAATCATAGAGATCTTTGGATCTGTGAGGTGAGTGTCCAAGGTAGGTCTTATTTATCACATGAAAGTGCATGATTATATGGGTTCTGTTGCTGTTGGTTTCATCCAAACCAATGACCGTCTTCAGTGCCCTGTTTGTTTGAGTGCAAGTCGCTGGTAGGACTGAAAAGTCATCTTCGGGGACATGAACATTCAGTGACTGTGGGAATGGTACTCGCTCGTCTGACAAAACATCGCAATCATCATTATATATATATATATATATATATATATATATATATATATAATGTCAGAAAACGACATTATTTTTGCACCAAAAAATATATATATATATATATATATATATATATATATATATATATATATATTCGATGGTGCAAATATATTGGTTGGTGCAAAAATAATGTCGTTTTATGACATTATATATATATATATATATATATATAATGATGTCAAAAAACGACATTATTTTTGCACCAACCAATCGGTTGGTTGGTTGCAGCAACCTAATATATATATATGCATATTTGTGTGGCTCAGAGGCTAAGGAATAAGGGTGGAGAGCTGTATGTTTTGGTTTCGGTTCTAGTTGATGGGACCCAAGTCGTTTTGATCTAACTACTATATACTAGGTTCAATATAATAATATAAGAATTGTCTCTATAAAAATAAATATGTACTTTGCATGAATCAAAATATCATATTTAAGCTTAGTTTACAACTAGGCAAAGCCAGGCAGCCTGCTAATAGTACTATATTACTTAATATACAGGGATTTAAAAGAATTGGAAATAGTATTAGCAATTGTATTAGAATCAGAAAAATATTGGAATCATCTGATCGCGAGACATTTTTATTATTATTTTATTATTATCACAAGATAAAAATAAAAATATGTAGCATTTCTGAATTTTTGAGATTACGGTTGATAATTCATTTGGATTCTTTTCACTACTGTCCTCGTCTTCAGTGTTATTTTAACAAAAAACACATGGCATAGTGGATATAGTACTCGATAAAATTCCGTTGTAAATTTACATTCCTTTGGGGATTAATTGTGCAGGTGATACTCAAAAATACTATTGTAAATTACTTAGGATTTCTATCCAGCCATGGCTGACAGAACGAGAGCATGCTAACCCCCCTCCCACCCCCATGGATTAAATAAAGCATTCCATTCAAAATTTTGTGCAGATTCCTGAATTTGACAGAAAGATTCTTGAGTTCGACAAGATACACCTGAAAAAGGTCGGAGTTTACATCAACCGAAACGATGAAGATGAGAATAATAGTCCAAAGAATCTAAATAATACGAAAAAAAAAAATGTTGATTTTAAATGGTGTGAAAATCTATGAAATGCACCTATTAGTGATGGGACGATTCCAATATTTTTCCTGATTCCAATACAATTACCGATTTTGATTCTAAATTAGAATTTTATTGTTTATTGGCGGAAGGGAGGGGGGTAGCAAAGAGTCTACTTTTAAATTGATAGCAACAAATAGTGTATTTCATCGTTAGTTACAATTGTTTCAAGACTATTCGGACAAATTCAAACCTTATGTCGTTTGAAATTTTTCACAAGAATAGCCTTTCGTCAGACGTAGTGAATAAAAAACACTTCAACAATGAACAATATCGAATCCATTTTCCTTATAAGGAAAAAAACATGGGAAAATATTTTACCTACATCTCATCCTTCATGGGACGATTGCAATATTTTTCCTGATTCCGATACAATTACCAGTTCTATCCTAAATTCCTGATTCTGATACAATTATTGATTCCGATTCTTCACAAATCTCTAAATATTTAAACTATACAGTTATTTTTTTCTGATTATCGTAAAGCACGTGTTAAATGTGCAGATATTTTCTCAAACGTTAAAATACACTTGTGTTGGAGAATGATCAATAGACTTTAATTTAACAGATTTCTTATTGTTTTCCTTTTATGTATTGCATCCAAGATTTTGATAAACTTATTTGAATATTTGCATAAACCTAATATATAAAATGCTCTATGTCTGTATGCCTGTCTCCGTATTTTCAAATTCTGTCTCCTCCGAAACTAAAAGTCGTAGAGTGACGCTAGGAAGCCTTAAATGATTTGATTTTTTTATGTACTGTTCTTTTATGGGTCTTTATCCGGTTAAAATAGTTTTTAAGGGGTCAAATATGGGTCAAAATTGCAAAAAAAATCGTTAAACATTTTAGTTTACTTTTAGTTTTTAATCAGTTCATATGCGTGTCACGTTGGTACAGTGGTAACGTCACCAGCTTTGAATGCTACAGTTTTGCTTTCGGTTTCGATTCTAGCTGATGGCACCTAAATACTTTTTTTTTTTTTTAAATCACGACAAATTAAAATATCATATTTAAGCGTATTTTACGATCAGGCAAATATATATATATATATATATATATATATATATATATATAAAATAACTTTCTTGAAGTTATATATTTGGATTTTACCGTCACTGGATTATTTATCTTCCACCAGACTATCCATTCACATGTAATCACCTTTTTCTACACCATATTCCCTCTGCTCCACTTTTTTTGTTTTCAAGTAAAATCTTTGACTTACTTGTTGTTCCATCAAATACTTCTACATGCAAAATCCGATCCCGCATTTTACTAATTCCTACCCTCTGATGAGAAGGAAAGTATTTCTTCGAAACTCTGCGGATTAAGTACTATCCACTTATCTAGTGTTTCCTTTTCAGATTAAATATGTTTTTAGCTCATTTCAAAGTGTTTTTGACATGTTTTAACTGGTTGCTCGTATATATATATATATATATATATATATATATATTAGTGTTGCATCGATTAATCAGAATCAGAATCAAAAAACAGAAAAATTGGAACTTTTGGTGTATCAGAATCGTATTAAAATCATGAAAATTTGTGGCTATTTTCCAAAAGACCATTCCTTCAAGCGTTGTTTTTTTTTTTTATTTGATTTTGTTTAAAAAAATAAAATCTTCCACTGCTGGTAATAAAAATAAAATAACAAATATTTATTGATTTTAAAATAACAAATATTTATTGATTTTAAAATAACAAATATTTATTGATTTTAAAATAACAAATATTTATTGATTTTAAAATAACAAATATTTATTGATTTTAAAATAACAGTAAAACTAAAATCTATAGATCATTTCCCACAAGTGTGTTTTTACGTTTGAGAAAATATCTGTACATTTTGCGTGCATTTTATGGTAATCCAGGAAAAAAAAAAACAGCTCTACAGTTAAATATTTAGAGATTTATAAGAATCGGAATCGGTAATTGCATCAGAATCAGGAATTTAGTATGGAATCGGTAAAAATATTTCATCACTAATATATATATATATATATATATGATTTTCATAATGTGAGAGATTGTATAATAAATTCCACAGCCAAACAACGTCGCAGCTCACAAGAGCCATGACAGTCAACGAACCGGAAGTCCAAGACTCGCGTTTGCTCAGTTGGTAGAGTGCTTGCCTCGCATGCAAGAGGCTCGGGTTTCGAATCCTGAGCTCGGATGTGTCTAACTGATGAGCCCAAATGAGGGCGAAACTCGAGTCTTGGACTTCCGGTTCGTTGACTCTCATGGCTCTTGTGAGCTGCGACGTTGTTTGGCTGTGGAATTTATTATATATATTATATTATTATAGTCTATATATATTTTTTTAATTGGAATTCATTATTGAAATGAGTATTATTTATTAATTTATTTATTGCGGACTATTATTCTCATCTTTCCTAGTTGTTGATTGAGATTGTCGGACTGACTTCCTCATCTTGGTTGTTTGAGTCACAACGTTTCGGCCGTTTTGCCCTCCAGCCTTCATCGTTCCCCAGTTCGATACAAAACACCTGATGAAGGCCGGAGGGCAAAACGGCCGAAACGTTGTGACTCAAACAACCAAGATGAGGAAGCCAGTCCGACAATCTCAATCAATGAAAACACCTCATCTCAAAAATACAGACAATTACTATTTCTTAGTTGTTGTTTCATGACGTTTCGGCCAACTATTCCTCTGGCCTTCGTCAGGTGGTAACCGCAACGGGATAGGAACTCTGAATCTCCTTATTGCATTATCAGCAATTACTGCCTTCCATAGTTGTTGTCGTCTCACCACATTTTTTTCTCATAACTAAGAAAGATGAGAATAATAGTCCACAATAAATAAATTAATATAAATAATACTCATCTCAATAATGAATTCCAATTAAATAATATATATAGATCATTCGGTACAGACCCGACCATGGAAGATCAGATAATAAATAAATGTGGATTTATTAGGCAAAAAATCCAACCTTGATCGCCCTTCGGGGCCCATGGCGCAGTGGATAGAGACGTTGAATCTCTACAGTTCTAGGTGAGAATTGTCTTCAGACAATCTTTGAATAGCGGTTTCAATCCTACCCAAAGCCAGCCAGAGGCTTATTTGGCCAAAAACGTGGTGAGGCGACAACAACTATGGATGGCAGTAATTGCTGAGGATGCAGTTAGGAGATTCAGAGTTCCTATCCTGTCACAGTTACCACCTGACGAAGGTCAGAGGAATAGTTGGCCAAAACGTTGTGAAACAACAACTAATAAAGATGAGAATAATAGTCCGCAATAAAATAAATTAATATCTATTAGTGTTGGGACGATTAATGGGAATCAGGAATTGGAAAGTCAGAACTTTTTCGGTATCGGAACCAATATCACAATCAGAAAAATTTGTCTGATGCCAAAAGCGATTTCTTTAATTATCTTTTTTTTTTAATTTGATTTTGTTTAAAACAAAATCTTCCACTACTGGTACTACTAATAAAATAATAAATCTATATAATTATAAAACTCAAATGACTTTGAAACGATGTATGTAACCCACTTTCCGGTTTATGACATCCGGTTGCGCATGCGCGCATGACCTGCGCACTGAAATATTAACGTTATTATTTTGAAATTATTATTTAACATGGGAAGAGTGGGGTTTAAAATAACTTAAACATAATACAGAAATGAACGATGTAAAAAAAAAAAAAGCAGACAGGATTAACAATTGTTTATTTGGATAATTTAAATGCGAAAAAAAAAATAAATAATTGGGACGCTGAAATATTAACGTTATTATTTCGAAATTATTATTTAACATGGGAAGAGTGGGGTTTAAAATAACTTAAACGTAATACAGAAATGAACGATCTAAAAAAAAAAAAGCAGACAGTATTAACAATTGTTTATTTGGATAATTTAAATGCGAAAAAAAAAAAAATAATTGGGACGCTGAAATATTAACGTTATTATTTCGAAATTATTATTTAACATGGGAAGAGTGGGGTTTAAAATAACTTAAACGTAATACAGAAATGAACGATCTAAAAAAAAAAAAAAGCAGACAGTATTAACAATTGTTTATTTGGATAATTTAAATGCGAAAAAAAAAAATAATTGGGACGCTGAAATATTAACGTTATTATTTCGAAATTATTATTTAACATGGGAAGAGTGGGGTTTAAAATAACTTAAACGTAATACAGAAATGAACGATCTAAAAAAAAAAAAAAAGCTGACAGTATTAACAATTGTTTATTTGGATAATTTAAATGCGAAAAAAAAAAAATAATTGGGACGCTGAAATATTAACGTTATTATTTCGAAATTATTATTTAACATGGGAAGAGTGGGGTTTAAAATAACTTAAACGTAATTCAGAAATGAACGATCTAAAAAAATTAAAAAAAAAAAAAAGCAGATATATCAAAATTTGAATTTAACTATAAGTATTATGGTATCTCAGTGCACATTTACCTATAAGTATGGCTAACCACTTATAATTCAGTAACTTTCTTTTTTTCACGAATAATTAATTATAATAAACAATTATAAACAGAACGACTCATAGAAATCTATCTATATTCTTTTTTCATTTTAATATACTTTCATAGAAATGTTTCTGTTATGTCAAAAAAAAAACTATTTTCTTTACGTCACAAGTGTCACGCTCATACATGAATTCCATAGCTAATATAACATACTGACCCTAGGGGGTCACGGGTAGTCTAGTACTTTATTAATTTTAAATAACTATTGAATAATAAAAAATGCAAAGGTTCTGTCTTGTCCCTTTAATGGTTCCGGTACAACCCCTGGTGGAAAAAGGAGCATTAGTATTCTCATAATATGAAAAGCAAAACTAACAGTTGAGTTGCTTCCCCTTAGCTAAATTGCGTCACCCTTTAGAAGAGTTTGTCTCCCTTAGTACTTACTCATATGCTCGACATCCATCCAAACTTTATAACCAGCCAATTCCAATTTTTCTTTGATCCCCAACATGATCGGCTGCGCGTCCCACTGGTAACTGATCATGATGTGTGGGACGGACATATTGTCTGAAAAAACAAAAACAAAAAAAAAAACAGGTAATGGATTACGAATTACAAGAATAAGCAGCTTGGGGGAGGTGTAGAGTTAATACCGTTTTCATAGCTTTTATATTAGGTACATGCAAAATAAATGCCGATGCTCAAAATGTATAAACATTTTTACTTAAAAATTCACCAAAAATCAGGAAATTAATCAATTTTGATGAAATTTTCAGTATTTATCAAATAATGATTACGGAATAGATTGAAACCATTCATTTTTATTTAAATCTTAGTGGAAATGTATTATTTTGTTTAAACAAAAAACACCTTTACTAAAGTTATGGTTTTCTGTAGTAAAAAAAATAAATTAAATAAATAAATTAATTTATTTATTTTTTTTTTTTATGAAAATAAAGCATTGTAAATCATAACAATTAAAGAAAAAAATTATTTTTACAGGAACATTATGAAAAAAGCCCCTAAACTCCATATTAATGAATTTTATATAACTCAAAGAAAAATTAATTTCTCGAACTACCGATATTATCATTGAATTAAGCGTTGTTTATTTAACATTTTCATACAAAAAAATTATGATAGCAAAAAATATTTCTACTTTTTTTTTTTTTTAATTACAAGTTTTGCTTAATTTTTATACATAAGATTTTAATATTTTCCTTGCTTTCATGAATGTGAAACTTTCGGCGTAACTTAATTTTTATATAATCTTGAACAATAATTTTTTTAAAAAATTGTATTAAAAAACAGGAACATAGAAAAATAATTAAATTAAAAAATGGTAAAAATGATACAAACGTTTAGGATAGGAATGTACGGATGCACACCTGGGTGGAAAAAAGAAAAATAGCACCCCCTTCCTACTTTTAACTACATAACATCATTTTTAGCCAGCCTTTTGACTGGGAGAAATTTCGGGCTTCCATATAATCCGTGTTTACAAAACTTTCGTTTGTTGCGATTTTGCAAATGGCAAAATCCTTCGCTTTTTGGGCTAATTAAGCTATTTTTTGGGCACACAACGTGTTTTTTTTTAATTTAATTCGATATCTTAAGACTTTACTAATTATCTTTGAAATAGATCCAGAAAACTAATATTTACCTTGTAAAGGATTTTTACAATGAATTTATTTAACTTCAAAAGTTAGCTGAATTGGTTAGCTCACTGTGAAAAGATTTTTCATAACTTTTTTTTTTCACCTGTCAAATATTTTTTTTTTTTTCTTTTGGAAATTAAGTTTAGTCCTTAATCTTTACAATACAATCAAAAAGTAGTCATAAACCAAAAAACTATGATACATTGGCTTTCAAAACTAGGCCCCCCTATCTTCATTTGTCCATTTTTGCCCGTATCTATTTATACATTAAGCTGTTTTTATATGTATGAAAATTAATGCACCGGATTATCGTGATGTTGGTTCACTGCCCGCGCGCCCTCTGTGGCACGGGGCGACAAGATCAAAGTGTAGTATATCGATTTAAAAAAAATGTCATTTTAAGCAAAAACAATATTACGCAGTTAATTGTCATGTCGAAAATAGTAATATATCCGAAAATTACGAAAATTTATTG
>NC_136516.1:10317702-10360202 GCF_053919585.1 Euprymna scolopes
AAATCTCACCTGTTTGTTTAAAATGTATGTATGTTTGCATGTATGTTTGTATGTCTGCCTAAAACTTGCAAGAGAGGCGACGGATTTTTACGAGATCAGAATCGTTTTGAAGACCGACCCTTCGGACGACAAATATAAAAAAATTGGCTAAAAACATTAATTCCTTCACCCTCAAGTGGGCACTTTTCTACAAAGTGGAGTTGGGGTTTTTTTTTTGCCATATTTTTGGATATCATCCCCTCTTTTTGATTGACTAGCCTTAATTTAAACCTTCGCCAATTCTGGTTTGATGATGGATGCAATGGCAAAGACATCAGGTTTTTTTGCTTTTTTTCAGGTTCTTTTCCTCCTTCATGGTACTGCCTGCCTGCCACTTTTTTTTTTTTGTTCAACACACACCTCCAAACACCCGGGAAACGCCAGGCACCCAGGCGAATTATTTATAATAGAAAGGGCAAACGTTTGTATGTATGTCTTGCAAAAAAACTTGAAAAATACTCAACAAAGATATTAAGCATTTTTTTTTAAAATATTATTTATCTACATCCAAATGAAATATGGGCGATTCTCTCAGTCAAACGATCTTTGAGGTGAATATGCTACTTAAGTATATTTATTGTTTAAAAAAATCAACAAGAAATCTACATAAGTATTCTTTTTTTTAAATATGCTTAATTTCTGAAAAGAAAAAATGCAAATGTATATAAAATGCGAAATGATATCACTGTTAGGAAAAAGACTACAAGAAAGGAAATGATCACGTGAGCGACGTCACAGACGTAACGAGAAGTCATGAGCGATGCGAGAATGAGAAAAAAAATGTCGTTGTTACAACGGGAAAACGTGAATTGAAGTTCTTTCTTATTTTTTGTCTACTTTACGACTAAGGCTATGTGTTGGGTAACATTCCAATAATATCTGGTTCTGGATATGACCTTAAACTATATCCGTGTTGAGGCCCCAGCTTGCGGGCTTTGGGGAGTGTGGAGCAACCCTTTAATTGCTATTGCTCCCAGGTCCACTCTGACCAGTAGTACCTGTTAGGGTCCCAACTGTGGGTTAAATGGAAACTGGCTTGAAATATATATATTCTATTAAAAAGTTTTCTTCAAAATTACTGGATTCGGCATTAAATAACCTGAAAAGTGTTGATATGCCGTAAAACAAAACCAACCAACCAACCATAGATAGATGGAGAGACACATTGATAGATAAACATGGGAAAGATAACATATATATATATATATATATATATATATATATATATATATATATATAAAATAAAATTACAATTAAAATTACCAAAATGATCCAAGATGGTAAAACTCAAGTATATTATAAATATTAAAGAATCAATATTTATAAAATTATCTCAGCCAGATGTAAAAGCTTGATAAAACCAAATAGGAGATAGAGCTTATAATATGAGCAAACAGATAGAGGTTAGAATAGCCCATTATATACAAAGGGGAATATCACCAGAATAGTAATATCATATCATAACCAACCAATAATATCTAAGACTTAGAAAAAAAAAACAATTATTCTTTAAGAAGTTAGATGGTTGAAAGACACAACTCAGTAATTATTGGAACCAAAATATATTGAACAATAAAAACTAATACAGCAAATGAAGGGTGTCAGTATACATCAGTCCAACTGCCACAGGTGTATGAATCGAGCATAACCGCCAAGAGACAAATTCTCCTGGTTTTTAGACAGAGTGGAACCATAAACTTTTCTCCCCAGAAAAGACAACATATCCATTTCCGTTTGATGAAACCCGGTTTTCTTTTTTTTATTGTTGTAGACCATCTACTAATGGACCAGTTGTGTACAAATCCCAAGAGCAATAGGAGCCTTCTATCATCTCTAAAAGTGACACAATGTTCAACGAGTGAGATCGGAGATGTGCCGCTGTACAACTCATGCTCTCTACTGATCCAAATTATAACAGGACCATTGCCAGCACCCGCAAAATGCATCACTGGATTGCCATGAATAACAGGGATGTGCCCAGGGTGATGAAAACAAAGTTTCCTGCCATGTTATTATGGTCTTTGGTATGGTTTCAAGTGAGGGCCACATCATGCCAGATCACATCTTCGAATTCAGCTTGAAAGCCAACACCAAAGTGTACCTAGATGTGCTGAAGAGCGTAGTGATCCCCTAGTGCAATCAGGTGGCGGCTGGCAGACCCTGGGTGTCGCAGTAGTCTGTCTAAACTGTACGAACGAACTGACTAAACCAAGATGGCAGACTCCTATTTATATCACCACAAGCAAGGGAGGTAACCATGTAACTGAAGCAAGGGAGGTAACCAATGTCTACATTAACATTGCTGCTGTCCTCAAGTGAATAATTTATTTCTGATTTAACAAGTCCCTTAGAAGCTCAGACGAAGCTCCTGCCTTGGTCAAACAATCAGAGACCTGATCACAACCCTTGATCCATTCTATCTGTATCTCTCCTCTACTCTTCATTTCCTTCAGCCTTGCTACATCTATTCTCAATCGTCGATCACTTACCAGATTGTTGGAATTCAATGTCTCCACAAGTGATGCATTATCTGTCTTGCAGAGAACGTCTGGCAATTTAGATAACTGAAATACCTCTTGTATCATAACCGCAGTCAAAACACCAGCATCAGCTCCCTCATTCAGAGCAAGAGTCTCTGAGGCCAATGGGCTTTTTGTCACTCTGTCCAATTTCTTTGACGCCCAACACATGGGGGCCATTTTGTCAGTACTTCCTCCAATAAAGACAACAAAACCACCCTGTGAAGATCCATCTTCCAGACTGGCATAAGAGGCATCAGTATAACACAAAATGTGTAAATCTGAGGGCTTTCCCAATTTTGGAAATGTTATAGAACCCTTCTTGGATTTCAATTTTGATAAGGCTTTATTCGCCTCAAATAAGGCTTTTACTTTGGGATGCTTTCCAGTGTTGCTCATTTTACACACATCAAAAGCTATATCAGGGCGTGTTTGAGTTGAAACCCACATCATCTGACCTGCAAGTCTCTTCAACTCATGCTTTTCTTCTTCATCCAGTTCATCATTTTTCCTCAGTATCCTCCCTTTGCTTATTTCTATTGGAGATATGGAAGATACATATAGATCTTGTTCTACAGTGATCCCATTTTCCTGTTGATTAACATTCAGTCCAACATATTTGAATGTTCCACTTTCATGAGATCCCACCTTAAATTTTTCTTTCAATGTTGCAATCACATCCCTTTCAAACTCTGTGTTTCCACAGAAAACAAAATCATCCACGTGCATAGCAAGAATTCCAGTCAAATTTCCTTTAATATCATGCCACAAAAACAATGCATTATCATAAGCACTTGCTACTCCTTTTAATTCAATCAAAGCCTGAATAACTCTCTTGTACCATGCCCGTGGAGCATCATTCAATCCATAGATGCATCTTTTTAATTTCCACACTTGAGATTTAAGACAAACATCAGATGGTGGCCTCAGGTACACATCTCTCTCTAAAATACCACCTTGCAAAAAGGCTGAGGTAAAATCTATGGTCTGCAGCATCCAATTCTTTATTGATGCGGTTAGCATGACCATTCGCATAGCTTCACGGCTACATGTTGGGGAGTCCGTTTTCAGATTACTATTTTCTTCATAGCCTCGTGCTACAAGGCGAGCTTTCATTGTTTTCTGATTATCCTTGAATTTTTCAGTAATCACCCATCTTGTGGATATTGTTTTTTGACCTGTGTATGGCACACATTCAAATACTTCATAGGTGTTCATGTTTTTTATTTCTTTATGCTTGGCATCCATTACAGCTTTCGACTGCTCTTGTTCAGCGGTGAGCAGGACTACATTTTCCTGTTCAGTATATTGGGGCACTTCTCTCCAATGATCAATATGATTCCAGTTGATACAAACTTGATCCTCGTTTTCATCCTCAGGTTCTATATTGATCCAATGACTATATTTGCCAGTTGATTTAGGCTGTACTGACATAACCTTTCCTTTCTTCCACTCCCCACTTCCATTTATTTTATAAGTTATGGTCTTATTTCGGCCAGGTTTTTCAGTCTTATCTCTTAAACTGGTAGAACTATCAACAACTTCTTCTCTGTCTATATCTTCACTTTCTACCACTTGATTCTGCAACTCCTCCTCCTCAACTGAAAGGTATTCATTCTTCCCTTCTGTAGTGTTTCCCAGCATTTCAGCTTTTTTGTTCTTTTTTCGTTGTTTTTATTCACTTTCATCAATTGGCACGGATGCATCCTATAAAATGCTCCGCCATGTCTGATTAAGACAAACTGGCCTTCTCTGCCTAACACTTTTGCTGGACCACGCCATCCTTTAAAACCCTGCCTCCGATAATAGATTTGGTCTCCGGTAGCATAATCTTCATCAGCATAAGTTCTGACATTAGACCTGAGAGCTCTCCTAATTCTCTCACTGGACTCAGCTTCCAAAAAGTTTCTCCTTGCACTATGGAGAGCATTTAAATTTTTTCTCACCATGTCACTTGTAGTAGAGGACTCCATAGCAGGTAACTGGTCTGTCAGAATTGAGGGTGTATTTACATTGAAACCGAATACAAGTTCATTTGGACTGTGTCCAGAGTAATTGAGGAGGGCATTTTTTGCACAAATAGCCCATGCCAAGGCAATTTCAGGTTCACACTTCTCATCGTCAATTGTTTTTTTCATTGCCTCAGCAACTATCAAATTATGACGTTCTACAGTACCGTTGCTGAATGGACTTTCTGCGGCAGTAGTACAGGTCTCTATGTTGAGTTTTTCATTCATCTGTCTATAGTGTTCGTTGTTGAATTCACCCCCATTATCACTCAGAAAACGAACAGGAGATCCGAAATAGGTAATCCACATCATAAAGATGTTTTTGATGATCTCCTCCTTCTTCTTTGTTTTGATCAATGTTGCCGCTGAATACCTGGTAGCGGCATCAATGAGATGTAGTATCCACACCTCATTGTGGATGAACTCTTTCAAATCCATGCAAACTGTGTGATTAAATCTATTGCCAAGAGGCAATCCCACAACCGGTCGCAGTGGAGCTTTTTTAAATCTAAGGCAAATTTGACAGTTTTCACAAACCTCCTCAATCGCCTTTATAAATTCCTTGTCATTGAATTTGCCACTTTTTTTAACCAAGGAAACAAGTTTTTCCTTCGAGGCATGAGCAAACTGTCGATGAAGTTTTTCTGCTTTTTTTTTTTTCTGTGAAAGAACACTGACCAAAATTCTGAACATGTAATACAATGTTCTTAGTACCACTATGATCCAACAACTTATTTGTTAAGGGAAGACAATAGTGCCCTGAAGTTGTGGTCTTTAGTTCAATACATTTATCAAAAATCCAGCACATATCTTTCCGGAAATCTAGCACTATTCCTGCTGTCTTCATTGATTTGTGACTTAATAGAAGAGGCAAGTCGTTTTTCACAATATCTGCTTCGATATAAACTCTTATACCTCCGAGTGTAACCGGAAATTTAGCAACTTTAATTGCTGTGACAGCCACTCCATCACCAAAACAAAAACTCCGGTCTGAGTTCGTATACTTCACTAGTTGCAGGTCACTTTCATTTAAAGTATCTAAATAAACATCAAGCCACACTTCGACAGCCAGTGTGCGAGTACAAGCAGAATCCAAGACTGCCATTCCAAATGTTTCCTTTACAAGATTTGAGATTTTTTCATTTGTACTGTTCAAATAAATATTTTCTTGAATGAACAACGTAATGTGTATTTGTTCTGTCGCTTCCGTAAACCTGGGCGTATTTCTAGGACACTCTCTAATTAGATGGTTCGGAGACTGACATTTGTAACACAACAACACATTTCCACTTCGGTCACATGGATTAGATTGTCCTCGACGAAAACGCCTTTTGTTGTTACCCGGTTTAGAATAATTATAGTTGACGATTTCGGGCTCTGATTTCACTGCCGGTACATTTTCATCACAGTAAATGTCACCAAATACTTTCTTTATCGATTCCTTCATGTTTTGATACGTCAAAACAGAACACGTTGTCCGCGCTAATTTTTCGTTCTCTTCCGATATGTTAACCGCGTTCAAAACAAGAAAAGCTTGCACTCCTTCCGGTAGAATAATGTAGAATTTTTTTAATCTTTGGTACAAAAACTCATAACGAACAAGAAAGTCATTTATACTGGTACCTGACGATCTTTTATAAGTGTAAAATTCCTTAAAAGTCATGTAAGCGCGCGTGTGCTCATCCTTTAAATATATGTCATCCAGTTTCTTTATTAAGATCTTCACGCCATCTCGTCCGCCGATGTCACTTGTTGGCAATTCACGGACACATTCTCTAATATTCGGTGGTAGCGTCAAAAACACTGCTGGCCCTTTTTTTTCCTCAGAAAGATCCGTGAACAACGACCACATTTCAACGTCTTGTTTCCAGTTCTCGTAAACATCCTCCCCCTCCAACAATGGAGGTTGTTTGTTCGAAGTTGCCATATCCGATATCCGATCTGTCTAGTGCTACAGACAAGCTGTACAAAAAAAAAAATTTTTTTTTTTTTTTTTTTTTTTTCGTTTTGTCGCACACAGAGGGATATCTCTGCTACCATTTGTTGAGACACTTGTAGTCTGTCTAAACTGTACGAACGAACTGACTAAACTAAGATGGCCGACTCCTATTTATATCACCACAAGCAAGGGAGGTAACCATGTAACTGAAGCAAGGGAGGTAACCAATGTCTACATTAACAGGACGTGGCGCCTGTCCACAAGTCCAAAGAGATCCAGGCTTGGCTTCAGAAGGAGTACTATGATTTTGTACCTTTCTCTTACTAGCCCTTCTTCCCCCTCAACCTGAACCTGCTGGACTACTTTGTTTGGTCATACATCAAGAATATCAACAACAGCTGGGATGCTGAGCAGGTGGATCGCAAAAAATTGAAGCTTGAAGCCATCGACGACAGACAGATAGGGTCAGTTTTAATAAGCTCCTCCACTTTTAAAATAAAAGAATTATATTTTTATAAAAAAATGCTTTTGTTCATTATTTATACAAGCGTTCTATCTGCAGAAACAGCATTCATTTCATTAAAGGTCCCTGCCTGCGATTAACAATGATGGAAATGTTGCCCGTAAAGACGACCAAACCCGCACCAGCCGATACATAGCTGATTATAGCCGACGCCATATCGACCCCTTGATGTAAGAGGATATGCCTATCATTTCATTGGCTTTATTGCCCCGGGCTGCTGGTGCTATGCCAGGATTGAACAACCGTTCTGGAAACATTCACAAGAAACGGACAAATCAAGAAACTCTCCCCGGGGAAACGATAGTTCTACATTCTTTCTTTTATGGTGACTCGAGTTGTGTGTGTGTGTGTGTGTGTGTGTGTGTGTCTAGAAAGAGAAATGGGTTGGATGGAGAAGGATGAGGGGTACGTTAGAGTTAGGGCGGGGGTTAGGAGAGGGAAACGAGGGGGAAGAAATAGAAATAGGGATAGGAATTACGTTACACTTCTGCCGTCTATAAAAAAATAATGAAGTACGAAAAATGCTATTGATGGTTATCTAGTAGCGTTGATTGCGTAAGATTTTACTAATTTTGAAATTGTTTTAAAAATCAAATAAGGCATCATAATTAAAATCCTATCATCGCCATCGACTTCAAAAACTGACATTTGTTAAATTTTTTAAAACACTATTTAGAGAGCTTTCACAATCACCGTCATTGTGCTAAGGGGGATAACTCCATTTTATTAATAGATTCGTTCAGTTTTGCATACAAGAATTTAGGACCCTAATTGCAGAAGAATTTTTTTTTTTTTTTTTGACTATCTTTTTGCGATTTTTTTATTAATCAAGAAAATACAACTTCGAGGAATTGTAAAAACAAAAAGATGCGACTATTTAAAAACGTGATGATAATTGCCAAGGAATTGTAATATTTATTAAACAAGGGCGACTACTTATTAAGAATTTGAGTGGCACATCCAATTACTGTAATTATGTAATAAAGTTTTTATAAAATTAATAACAAAAATTGAAAAATGCGACAATATTGTAATTTTTTATTAAACAAAGCATTCGAGTAATTGCAAGAGAAAATGATTTTTTTATCTACTTTTTTTAATATTTATTTATTTGTTTTTTTAATATTTATTTATTTGCTTATTTAATATTTATTTATTTGTTTATTTATTTGTCTATTTTTTTTATCCAATCTTCACCCCAAACAAGGCAAGTGCCACTTTGAAGTAGGGGGCTACTATCGGGGACAATTTGCGGGGGCATTATGAAGGGAGATGAGTAGAAAGATGTTTGTTCACATTACACTTGAACTTCTGCATATCAGTGCAGTTGGGAATGCAGAATCCCGGAAGGGAGTTCCAAAGACTTGTAGTTCTGGGGAAGAAACTATTGGAGTAAAAGGCTTTCTTACACCTAGGGATCTCTACTGTAAAGGGGTAGGACTTAGCTGCTTGTCGGGTCCGTCGGGGGTAGTCACGTCGAGGAGGTACAAGTGCTTGCAGTTCGTCAGAGCATTCAACATTAAAGTATTTGTAGAAGAGGCAGAGTGATGCAACATTTCATCGAGGGGACAGAGGCTGAAGCTTAGATGACAGTTCAGGACCTATCAGGTTGGCAACTCTCTTTTGAACTCTGTCAAGGAGTGAGAGTGAGAGACTAGTAGCAGATGCACCAGCCCAAATGTGACAACAGTACTCCATACATGGGCGAATGGTGGCCTTATAGAGGTACAGGATACTTTCAGGCGTAAGTAATTTTCTAGCACGGTAGAGAGAGCCCACCTTCTTTGCAGCAGCCTTGGCAATGCTCTCAATGTATATATTCCAGTTCATGTTCCCTGTGAACGTTAGGCCGAGGCGTTTAAAGGAAGTACTTTCAGGCAGTGTATTCTTAGCCATTGCTATTGGTGGTAGAAAAGGTTTCTTGTAGTTATTGAAGGAAACACGCTTAGTCTTAGCAGCATTGAATGTTACCATCCATTTATGTCCCCATTCCACTACAGATTGAAGATAATCCTCTAGTGATTCTGCCATTTCCTTAGATATGTGTTGATTTGTTTTCCCCTCATGCCTGTTATAGAGGGTGATGTCATCGGCAAATATACCCATCTCCGAAACAATTTTATCAGGGAGGTCATTTATGAATATCAGGAACAATAAAGGTCCAAAGATAGACCCCTGGGGTACTCCAGCATTTATATCATTATTTATTTGGGGACTATTATCCTTATCTTCAGAGGTGTTGTTTCACAACATTTCGGCCAACTCATCCTCTGGCCTTCTTTAGATGATTAACCACAACGAGATAGGAATGCTGAGTTTCTAAACTACATCCTCAGTAATTACTTTTAGTTGATGCAGAAGTTGATACAGAAATTGAGACATGTGCATGCGAGTATTACGTTTTTTCTAAACAGTTCACTTCTTCTAAGTAAAAAAAAATACTTGAGCTGAGATCGAAACCAAAACATAAAGATAGTGAGTCAAATACGATAACCATTAGACCAGCTTGCCAGCATATTTAAGCATCCGATGATGATCTCCAAGTACCAATTTTTCAGTTTTGATCCCTTAGTAGCCCTTTTTTTTTTCGAATGAAAACCAATTAAAAAGTTTTCTACATATTTGAATATCCTATATACCAAATTTCAAGTTTGTAAATCAAAAATTTGTTAAGTATATAGGTTGAGAAGTATCTCTCTACACACACACACACACTTTCCCTTTTATAAATAGATTAGCCTGGGTGCCCGGTGTTGCCTGAGTGTTTGGAGGTGTGTGTTGAGAAAAAAAAAAAGTGGTAGTAGGCAGACAGGCTAAAACCCATACCATGAAGGAGGAAAAGAATGTGAAAAAAAAAAGTAACGTTTTTGCTCTTGCGCCCATCACCGAACCGGAAGTGAAGTAGGTTTAAATTAAGACTAGTCAATCGAAAAGAGGGGAATAACTTTCGAAAATATCGACGAAAAAAAGCGACCCCTCCCTGTAGAAAAGTGCCCAGTTGAGGGTGAAGCAATTAATGTTTTTGGCTAATTTTTCGATATTTGTCATCCGAAGGGTCAAACTTCAAAATGATACCCATTTTTGGAAAATCTGTCGCCTCTGCCAAAATATTTTGCGAGATATACAAACATACATACATACATACATGCATGCAAACATACATACATACAAACATACATACATACATACATACATACATGCATACATTTAAACAGACAGGTGAGATTTTTTTTATAGGTAACAAAAATATAAGCTTTAAGATTACAAAAAAAATATTGATTGATAATTGCAAAGGAATTGATTTTTAAAAAAAAGTTGCAACTTTTTGTTAATGTATTAATTTAAGTTAGGGTTTATTAAAGGAGACTGCCGTGACGTTTTCTATTTTGCCTTAAATTAAACTATTTGAGTAGAAGGCTTTCTGGCATCTAGGGATTTCTACTGTGTAGTCGTGTGATTTTATTGCTCGTTGGGTTTGTTGGGGGGATGCAAGGGCTTGTAGTTCGTTGGAGAATCTACCATTGAAATACTTGTAAAACAGGCAGAGGGAAGCAACATTTTGTCGATGCGACACAGGTTGAAGCTTAGCTGACAGTCCGAGATCTATAAGGTTGGCGACTAGTAAAAAAAGTTGTAAAAAAGGAGTCAAAAAAAAAAAAAAAAAAAAATCGAAATTCATCTACATTTCCTTCCTTTTTTTGTAATTAACGTTTTTGAAATGTTAAATGTTTTAGCGTCTCAAATTCTTGTAAGAAAGATTAAATGAGTTTTTTTTTTTAGTAAAATAGAGTTATCTCCATTGAAACAATGACGACCAATGCAAACATACCCTATTTAGTTAACATGTATTTTCATGTAGGCAAACAATTGTTGACCTTTCACAGAGTCCTGCTACTAAACAGGATAAAAAGGGACTGCCGTACCTGGAGTATAAGGAATATAAACACTGCTTGACTGAAGTTCCCAGAAGATGCCCCGGCCTGCATGCCGTGTCGCTTCACTTCCGTGTTTTATTACTCGTTGCAAAGCTGAAAAAAAAAAAAAAAAATGGAAAAAAGAAAAATTAAATTTTAAAATTATTAAAGAATAAAAGATAAATTTTCACCTGGTTTCCACCTTAGCATTTTCCTTTAAGAAGACGACTTTTCCAGGTTTTCAGGTATGCTGAAAACGAATATCGCATTTAACTTTTCCGCAAATAAGAAGTTTTCCGGATATAAGTTATGTCGCTTCTGATGTTATTGCTGGTGGCCATCTTCGTACATGCAAGCAACCAAAAAACTGCATGCAAGCTCGCACGTACCAAGACATCCACGAGCAGTAATATAAAAAATGACATTGCTCAATATCCAGAAAACTACTTATTTGCGGAAAAAAGTCGTCTTTTTAAAGGAAAATGTTAAAGTGGAAAACAGGTACAATTTACTGAATACTTTTCTGTCAAAATAATTATTTAATACTAGCGGGGGTACCCGGCGTTGCCCGAGTGTTTGTTTCCGGGATGGGGGGGGGGGAGTTTTAAAAAATGTTATGGCAGGTAAGTAGGAAGGATCAAACCCGGAGTCATGAGTAAAAGTAGGAAAATAAAGTGTGAAAAAAAACAAAAAAAAAACATCTGCAACGTTAACAGTTCGGCCATCAAGAAAAGTCCATTCCAGTTGTTTAGGAAAAAAAAAAAAAAAAAAAAAAAACGACTACGGTAGGTCGGCGCGAACGTGAAAATATAATGTGAATTGTCCAGCACGCTAACCACTACGCCACAGAGCACTGCAGCTTAGTTTAGTGATTTTAAATAACTTCACATGAAAGAACTACGAAGCCAAACCGGTGTTCTCTTCTCAACTGTTCCTTGTGAACGATCCCACAACGGTGTTAAGTGGTGGCAGGGGGAGGAGGAATTTATTAGAGAGAAAATATTTTACCCCTTCCATTGATCTTAACCGATTTTGGCCGTGACTTCTCAGCAGAAAAAGTATAGAAATCTAAGATTATCGAGAAATTTGAGAAATAATAAGCCTATAAGACACCTCAGATATTGTTCTGCCGTTTGTGCATATTATATTTGCATGAAATATCTTGATTTTTAATCCTATTAAGGTCAAAATCCGACGGGAAAAAATGAGTTCATTTTATTTATATAGAGATATAGTATATATATATACTAGCAGGCTGCCCGACATTGCCCGGTCGTAAAATATGCTTAAATATGATATTTTAATTAATGCAGATTTTGTATTTATTATTATTTTAGACCCAATATATATTGTAATGATTTAAAAAAAATTTTTTAAAAATGACTCGTGTGCTACCACTGAGAATCGAAACCAAAACGTTTAGCTCACGATTTACTTTTTTCTTTGATGTTAATGCTTGAGCTATGAAGACATGTTTCCTGCAAGGTTAAAAATTAAAACATGAACTAGTAACTATTACGTTACGCATGCATATTCATAATGCCGTCGTTCGACCTTCACCTGGCAAATTCCATTTTTTTAATTTACATACTTTTGTACCAATTTTCCCCAGCTAAAACCCAAATATAAAGTTTCAAATGGGTTCGAATACCCTATATATTAAGTTTCATATCTGCAGACCATAAACTGACAGAGGAGTTTGGTAGGTAAATTTTTTTAAACAAATATATATGCGCATACATAAATATATATATAGTAAGAGATTCATGTTTACTATAAGCTTTTTACGCAAATATTACACAAGTATAAATCATATAGAATATCTGCATGAATATAATTACATGTAATACTTAACTCTAGATGATCATCCCATGAAAAAACCGAAAAAAATAAATAGGGAATTAATTAAAATAAATGTTTAAAAGAATATGCAAATTAGCTAGATCTTTTGCAGATGAATGCAATTCTATGACCCATATATAACAAAGTTGTATTTCCTTTTTAAATAAATAGAAATAGAAAGGATTTTTAATATAAATATCAATACACAAAATAAAACAATATATATATATATATATATATATATATATAAGCAAATATTGCTAAAAATAACAGAAATCTTGTCTTAATTTTACTCTTTTTACGTTTTCGATTTTTCTTATCTGTTTTTTTTTTTATCAAGAAAAAAAGTTTGTTCCATATGTATCACGAACGTTTCCAATTCTTCGTCGGATCATCCCAAGGTGAAAAAAAAAAAAAACAAATGACCAAAAAAATTTAAGAAAAGAAGCGAATTTTAAAAGGTAGCTGTGAAACAGGTGCACGAACTCGGTTAGATGCCGAGAGAACGTTTTATCACTGTTCTAGGAAAGATGTTAGCAATTTTAAATTCCGTGGTCCGAAAATCGCAGAAAGAGGAATTGACGAAGAATCGAAAACGTTTGTGATACATATAGAAGATCGATCTCTCTCTCTCTCTCTCTCGCTCTCTCTCTCTCTCTCTATATATATATATATATAATTTTTTTTGTCTAACGCAAAAAAATTATAAGAAAAATCAAATAAATAAAGGTATAATTAAGCAGTATATTTCTGTGTGGTTTAAGGTGCATGTAGTTATAGTACTTTTTATATTGGCATAATCACATTGACACACCGGTTCTTGTCAGATCACCGAAGTTAAGCAATGTTGAGCCTGGCCATTACTAAAACGGGTGACCAATTTGGGAATTCCAGGCGCTGCATGTAGGAGGACGTCAACACCTCCCTGCAAGAGTTGCAAAAACCTAACATCGTCATCTCTCCTAACAGGGATACACATGCGACTGGGGATCGCTTGCGAATTTCATAGTCCCATGAAATTTCCTCCTTTGGAGGAAGCCAGTTAAACCCGATTAGGGTTAGTGCCAACCGACACACAGTCGCACACTAACATGTTTGTAGAGTAGTGTAATAATAACTAGTCCACACTATGCCCGGGGGGGGGGGGCTTAGGTGTTTGCCTACTTCTTGCCGATCGCTCTAATAAGGGATGTAACAAAATCCCAGCCACACCACACGACCTCAACTGGTAGGCTAAACTTGGCGGGGGGGGGGGAGTAACAGTTATGTCTCTCTGACGACAAGTTCCCAACGGTGTTTCCGGACAGAAGAAGCTCTCGTATATGGTTAAAGAAATTTAGATTACAATAAAATCTAATATATAAAAGGCTATATGTCTGTCTGTCTTCTTCAAAACTAAAAGTCGCAGAGCGGGGTTAGGAGCATCAAATGATTCAATTTTTTACGGACCGTTCTTTTATGGGTCTTTAGCTGGTTAAAATAGTTTTTAAGGGGACCAAAAAAAAAAAAAAAGGTCAAGATTAATAAAAATCGTTATACAGTTTTTAAATTCATCTTAGGTTATTTTTGATTGGTTCATATGTGTGTTACGTTGGTACAGTGGTAGTGTCGCCAGATTTGAATGAATAGTTTCGGTTTCGTTTATAGCTGATGGCACCCAAATGCTTTTTTTTTTTTACTTTTGAAATCACGACTCTATAATAATTTGTACGAAATCTTGATAAATTAAAATATCATATTTAAGCGTATTTTACGCCCCACTTCCTCCGTTAGTGTATTTATACAAAAATAAGTATATGCATAAGAATATGCGATTTTTTGTTTGTTTCCACGTTTGAACTTTCATTAAAAAATTGTTGTGCACGAAAAAAAAAAAAAAAAACGATAACTATCTCCAGACATAGCAATCTGATCATCTTAAGATTCCTTTTCCTTTTTCTTTTTTTAACTTTCTTTCTTTTTTTTTATCTCATATCAGTCGCTAGATAATCTAATTTATAAAACTCAGTATATCTGTCCGTCTGTCTGTCTCCATATTTTCAAACTCTATTTCTACTAAAACAAAAAGTCGCAGAGTGCGCTAGGAGCCTCAAATGATTGAATTTTTTATGGACCATTCTTTTATGAGTGTTTAACCAGTTAAAATAGTTTTTAAGGGGTCAAAAAAGGGTTAAAATCGAGCTGACCATCGCCTGTTATCGTAAAGCACCCATTTTCATCGCATGTCACCACCCGGTCGAGAAACGGATCGTTCTTGTTGCATAAAAGAAGGGAAGATGACACTTCATAATGGCGTTTCTTTTGGTTGTCGTTCAATTCGTGAGGCACCCATTTGTCAAGATTTTTTGTTTTTCCAATCTCTCTCAAATAGTTGGAAATCGTTGTATACGTTATGTCTAATTCAGAAGCAAGTTCTCCAACACTTCGACTAATGATCTTAATTGATTGTTGTCAACATCCGATGGCCAACCACTATGCGCACCATCTTCAAGACTATCGTCGCTGCCACGAAATTTCTTAAACCACCATTGTGCTGTGCGTTCAGTAGTGGTTCCTGAGCCAAACGCTTCATTGATATCGTGAGCTGTTTCAACAGCTTTTCGGCCTAGCTTGAATTGAAATAAGAAAATTGCGCAAATTTGCTTTTTTTTTTCCATCTTGCCTTCAACGTTCTAAAATGGTTGTAATTCAAACGATTCGGTGGAGTGAAAAAAAAAAAAGTTCTTTAAAATGACATCTAAAGTGAATGTATGATAACGAAAATACATCATTTGAAATCAAAATTAAAAATTCCGCAAAAACTTTCTTTGTAATGTAATAGTAATAAAAACGCACTCAATATCCTTAGTGTAGTAGATGTGTCCAAACGGAACTCATTTCTTCTATTTATTATTTGTAGACCCGGGCAAGAATTTGTTAACATTGAACTTGAAAACCACTCTGTTGTGTTTTGTATTATTTGGGTTCTTTAGAGTACAGTTCTCATCTTCAGTGTTATTCTCACATTTTGGTCGATGTAACCTCTGACCTTCTTCAAGTGCATTTTGTCGAACTGAGGAATCTTACTGCCAAACTCGGGAATCTGCACAGAATTTCAAATGGAACTTTTTGTGTAATCCACGGCTGTTGGCATGTTCTCGTTTCCTCATCTATGACTGGATACAAGACTTAAGGAATTCCCAATTGTATTCTTAGTATCGCCTGCACAGAGGAAGAGTGTCACTTGAAACTGAATTTTACTTAATACATTATATGTTACGCCCCATTATTTTGTCAAACTCGGGAATCCTTAAGTCGAACTCCAGAATCTGAAGGGATTTGAAGCAGAACCCTTTATTTAAATCCAAGACACACCTGAAGAAGGTCGGAGATTACATCAGTCGAAACGTTATGAGAATAATACTTAAGAAGAGTTGTGCAAATAAACCAAATTATAAATCCTAATCTCAGAAATTCAGAAACGTAACTATGTTGAAGTCTGCCGAGAAGCAACCCCATAGTATTGTGTTTAACCAAAACCTAGTTCTTGGGGGCAAAGGAAATTTCAGACAGAAAATAAGTAGATATCTAAAATCTAAAATAAAAAAAAAATTGAAATAATGCATAAGTAAAAACACTAATACGTATTATGAAATTAGTAAAAATTCCAAAAATCTCAAAAATTCCAAAAATCTCAAAAATCTCAAAAATTCCCAAAATACTTCAAAACATGATTGAGTAAAAGATCTGCTAGAACTATTAAAAAAAAAAAAAAAAAAAATCTATTTTTGATCAACCATTTTCTGATTTGAAACAGCGGAATTGAACTAAAAGCAAGGGAGGTAACGTAAACAAGTTCTTGATGAGCCGTTCCATATAAATTATCAAATTTACCAAATTTTCATTACTAATGATTACTCTATTGTCCAATTTCTACTGTACACTCTTCAACCCTTATCCTTGAGTGGCCTCTTGGCCTTGATAATGTGGTGATGCCTATGTAAAAAAAAAAGAAAAAAAAAAGATAAATAAAGTTGTAATACGGAATAGAAAAAACCTATTTTAAGAGACCTTTTTCAGAAAAAAATAGCTACAAATATCAAAAAAAGTATTAGGTTGTTGCAAAAATAATGCCATTTTTTAAGTTGAACGTCAAAAAACATTTTTGTGCTAACATAATAGCAATTTATTTAAATAACGAAATAAATAAAAAACATAACAAAACATAATAAATTCCACAGCCAAACAACGTCGCAGCCCATAAGAGCCATGACAGTCAACTAACTGGAAGTCTAAGACTCGAGTTTCGCCCTCATTTGGGCTCATCAGTTAGACACATCCAAACTCAGGATTCAAAACCCGAGCCTCTTGCATGCGAGGCAAGCACTCTACCAACTGAGCAAACGCCCCGCACACAAGAATTTCTATTAACCAACACAGATCAAGCAAACTGTTGTTTGGCTGTGGAATTTATTATATACAATCTCTCACATTCTGAAAATCCTCTCATAAGTTACTCGTTTGGTTAGCATTGCTGAATGGTATCGTCCTTTCGAGTTAAAACTCCTACTTGTGAGTCATCGGCTTGGGGTTATTAGCTGGTTGGATGACCGCGTCCCTTGTCGAGACGAAGTAGGTCCATTTCACAGTCCGATTTCGGCGCGGTTTGCTTGATCTGTGTTGGTTAATAGAAATTCTTGTGTGCGGGGCGTTTGCTCAGTTGTTAGAGTGCTTGCCTCACATGCAAGAAGCTCGGGTTTCGAATCCTGAGTTCGGATGTGTATAACTGATGAGCCCAAATGAGGGCGAAACTCGAGTCTTGGACTTCCGGTTCGGTGACTGTCATGGCTCTTGTGGGCTGCGACATTGTTTGGCTGTGGAATTTATTATACAAAAATCTCTCACATTTTGAAAATCATATATATATATATATATATATATATATATATATATATAATGATGATTGCAACATCTTGTCAGGCGAGTGCCACTCCTTCAGTCACTGAAAGTCCATGTGCCTGAAGATGACTTTTTAGTCCTACCAGCGACTTGCACATCCTCAGAAAGACATGACACTGAAGATGGTCTTTGGTATACATGCATATATATACATATATATCAACATACACACATATATACACATACATATATACATACACACACATATATACAGAAATACATACATAATACATACACATATACACATAGATACACACATATACATACACACATATATGCATACATATACATACACACATATGCATACATATACATATATAT
Source organism: Euprymna scolopes (assembly GCF_053919585.1). Lineage (NCBI taxonomy): Eukaryota > Metazoa > Mollusca > Cephalopoda > Sepiida > Sepiolidae > Euprymna > Euprymna scolopes. The sequence continues at coordinate 10,335,747 of NC_136516.1, forward strand.
ATACATACATACATACATACACACATATATACATGCATAAATACACATATACATGCATAAATACACATATACATGCATAAATACAATATATACACATATACATACATAAATATACATATATACACATATACATACATAAATATACATATATACATACATAAATATACATATATACACATATACATACATATATACACATATACATACATAAATATACATATATACACATATACATACATAAATATACATATATACATACATAAATATACATATATACACATATACATAAATATACATATATACACATATACATACATAAATACACATATATACACATATACATACATAAATATACATATATACACATATACATACATAAATATACATATATACACATATACATACATAAATATACACATATACACATATACATACATAAATATACACATATACATACACCTATATATACATGCATATACCTATACATACATACATACATACATACATATACATACATATATGCATATATACACATACATATACAGTAACATCCAAAACTAAGGGACAACATTTTAAAACCTAATATTTGTTAGAAATAACAACTGTAAAAAGCTGAAATTTTGACAACTGGTAGTCGTTATCATCCATAATAACATACTAAAATTTGAATCATTTGCAAAGGATAGAAAAAGAATTATAACAATTATTTATTTTCAAAATAAGAACGTCCAAAAGTAAGGGGCAAAATTGAGAAAAACAATGTAAACAGCCTAAAAAACAATAAAAATACATTTACAATCAATATTTAGTAAATGAGTTCTTGCTTTAAATGACAGCTGCACATCTTCGACTACAAGAACAAATCAGTTCTTGACAATCTTTGATACTAATTTTAGATCATTCTTTGTGAAGCTTCACCCACAAATCCTCCGTGTTAGTGGAATTTCTTTCCATAACTTTCACTCCTAAGGTTTTCCAAAGATTTTCTATTGGATTCAAGTCAGAACTTTGCGGTGGCCAATCCATAATTTCGAAATCTTGCTCGCTAAGGTAACTCTAATGAGTTACCTTTAGCGAGCCTTCTTTGCCTTGTGACATGGGGCATTATCTTGCATAAAGGTAGCCATATCGAAACCTTAATTCTGTATGATTGGCACAACATGATCTTGAACGTTTTTATGGATCTGCACATTTACACGATTTTGTAACCAGACCAGAGGCGTTGTACCTTAGTTAGAAAATATTCCAAATACCATGACGCTTCCGCCCCCAAACTTGACAGTTTTCTTAGTACATTTTGCACTTAATCTTTCAACAATACGTCTCTTTACATTGTTTTTTTTTCCATCATTTCCAAATAAATTAAACTTGCTTTCATCACTGAAAAATACTTTTGCCCAATTTTCATATGTCCAAATTACATATCTGTTTACAAACTCTAATCACTTCTTATTCTTCAAACTAACAAGTTGTGCCTTCCCTGGGGTCCGATTAAACAGCCCTATTTATTGCAGTCGTCGAGATACAGTCTGTCTTGACACATTAACACATGAGGTACTATTCATAACTCTTTTAATTTCTTTGCAAGACTTAAAACGGTTCTTTAATGACATATGCTGCATTATTCGATCTTCTCTTGCCAAAGTTTTGCGGGGTCTACCGGTTTTAAAAGCACTAACTATTTTGTCAGTATCATTGTAGGATTTAACAACCCTGCCTATATATAGTCATCCACATACAGTACTGTTTCGCTGTTTCACAGCTCATCAGTCCGGCTAGACAGGCAACATATACATATATACAAGCAAAAGTACCCGTCGTTGACTGGGTTCAAAAACAGCCTACAGAAAATGGACTCTGATTTATGAAATTATGATAGGTTATTAAAAGGAAGGGTTGTAAAGAGATAGCTTCGAATTTGAGGGTATCAAAAATAAAGCAAAATATGATGAAAGTAAAAATAAAATAGATAAAACCCATAATTTATTATACCATACCTGTTTACACTGAAACACTTATCACAATATTCTGTGGATCTATATTAAAAAACCTTGTTAAACTTTGTGACATATTTCCATTCTATGGAGGTCAGGTGCGAACGAACACCTCATAATTTTATTATACCATATTTCTTCAAACTGAAACATAATTATCAAAGTATACTTACGCAGATAGATATGAAAAGTCTTTATTAAAGTTTTCCCCTATTTCCATTCTATGGAGGCTAGGCGCAAACGCAGACCCCACAATTTTATTATACCATCCCTATTTAAGTTAAAACATACTTATCAAAGTATTCTTATGTACATCTATATGAAAAACACTTGTAAACGTTTAATTTTGAATTTTTTTTATTTCCATACTTTGTGGATCAGGCGCGAATGCAGACTCCACAATTTTAATGAACCACCGTTCTGCCAGATCAAACATATCCATTCCTGTGTCTCGATACATCTTCTATCATTATATGTAATCAGTTTTTTAAAATAGTCAACCATATACGAGCCTACTCGTGACCACACACATACAGACGTTCATATATATATATATATATATATATATATATATATATATATAGTCATCCACATATAGTACTGTTTCGCTGTTTCACAGCTCATCAGTGTGGCTAGACAGGCAACATTATATATATATATATATATATATATATATATATATATATACACACACACACACACACATGGTCTGGAGTTTGATTCCTAGAAAGGTCGCGCTCCAATGGAGAGGTGTGCTGTATGCAAGAACTGGGAAGAGAGAGAGAGAGAGAGTCTGTTGCTGGTTTCACGTTTTATATACTCGGTCATGTGACTGAGAGCTGGCTTCTGATTGGACAAGTCAAGAAGAAAGTGGATTTAAAATTTCCAGCTGCAAGAATTCACTCCTTTTGTGTTTGTTGCAATTTTCACCTGCTACAATTTTTAATTTTGTCGCTACGGTTCAAAACTCTCCCAGACCCCCCCCCCCCAACGCCGTTTGGTACCGTCACAAAGGAACAACCAAGCAAAAAGAAATAAAAATCCGGCTCATCACTTTTTTTTTTTTTAATCTAAACGAAATGCATTTATTTGTGGTTCTTCCAAAACAGCGCATTTCATTATTTTTTCAAAATCTTTTCGTACAAACACATGCTTTTTAAAAGTCCCTGTCTTCTCGCCACTTCACGCAGACACAACCAGTGCTTTCTCACACTAAACTCGCACGTCTATCTTGCTCGGCCAACTTGCTTCTCTTTCGACTACATGGAATAATTTTTTTCTTGTGACACAAGCTCGCCCTTGACATTCATACGTATATCTTGCCTGGTGCACACTTGCTTTTCTTTAAACCACATGGAGTGGTGTTTTTTTTTTTTTTTGTTTTTTTTGTTTTTTTATTTGTTTTTTTGTTTTTTTTGTGACGCAAGCTCGCCCTTGACTTTCACACATCTATCTTGCTCGGTAGACAACTTGCTTCTCTTTCAACCATGTACAGTATTTTTCTCTCCTTTTCTTGTGACGCAAACTTGCACATACTCGCTAATTTTTATCCGTGCTTTAATGGCTGCTGCTGCTAATATTTTCTCTAATCAGCTATACTTCGGCTGTTGCTGATTTTCTCACACCCACTCATACGCACTTTTACACACAAACACCAATAAAGGTCATAAAAAAAAAAAAAAAAAAAAAAGACTGATTGGTTTATTTCCTGTTAGAATAAGCATATCAAATTATACTTATCTTTTTAGAGACATTATTACTTTATTTTCGAGTTCGATTTCCTTCGGGTGATACCTACTGCTTTTCTTCTACTGAGTTGATAAATTCAATTAATACAGTCGTTTTCTACAATCTTATTTGATTTGGGAATTAGATAAAAGAAAGGGGGAAAAAAAGAAATGTTCAACTCTTGAGAGACAGCAAAATGAATTTTCTAAATTTAATTCTCGTAATTATGTTGTTGCGAGACAATTATTTCCCATATAAATATTTTCATTGGCTGAAAAAAATAAAAAATAAATAAATGCTCTGTACTCTCAAAAAAAAAATGTAATTAGGAAAGGGAATCCGACTGTCTTTTACTTGAAAAATCAATAGACATAAAAATCTGTGTACGCGTGTAACTTCATTATATATCTGTAGTAGCAGGGAGACACGACGCTGTCCGGGTCTAAATCAACCCTCTAATACTTTTGTCATCGAAATCGATGAAATCGCCAATTTTTTTAATCAAATCGATTGATTGATTGATTGCTCTACTCGCAGTGTATCGGGAGGAAGCTTCACATGCCTCCCCTCAGTTGGTTGGTTGGTTTTGTTTTACGGCATATCAACCCTTTTCAGGTTATTTAATGCCGAATCTAGTGATTTTGAAGAAAAAGTTTTTTAATAGAATATATATGTTGTTTTCAAGTCGGTTTCTATTAAACCCATAGTTGGGACCCTAACAGGTCAGAGTGGACCTGGGATGGCAATTAAAAGATGGCTCCACACTCCTCAAAGCCCACAAGCATGGGCCTCACAATCGGATATAGTTTAAGGTCATATCCAGGACCTTCCCCTCAGTGACTTAGTCCACAATACATTGTAGTCTACATTGCACTGTAGAGAATCTACTGTTGATTTTATAAAACTATCAGTAAATAATAGCTTCACTTAAAGTTTAAAATGCAAAAGTCAAGTATCACGGTTCACTTGTGCTCTAAACAGAAAGATTCATTTTGGACCAACTCCTGTCTTATGAAAGAACCAACTGTTGATTTTATTAAATTATTTTTACATAATTACTTGAATTAAAGTTAAACATGAAAAATCCAAGTATCATAGTTCAATGGTGCTCTAAAAAGAAACATTGATTTCGGACTAGCACCTGTCTTATAAAAGTTGATTTTATAGGTCGGGGCTTTTCTGCTTGTGCAGTGATAAAATTTCTCAAATGCACTTGTGATGTTAGGTTGTATAAAAGTGTTAACTTTGACCAAAATCAGACTTCTTTCTTAAAAAGGATTTTTTTGATTATCGATTTTCCATACTTATCAGATGCATTCCGATACAAAACCTATGTAAGAACACTCCCAGAACCATCAAATACATCCATGTGAAATTTAAAAAATCAGCCTAGCTGCTTCCGAGTCCATAGGGAACACACACACACACACACACACACACACACACAGTACCGTTTATATAATAGTCAAGATAGATATATATATGTAATGATTTGAAAAAAATAATGAAAAGATATTGTAATTTTTTTCAGAAATATTAAAACACATATAAAAAACAAAAATGTTGGTTTTATTTATTTTTTTTATTTACGGATATTGTTGTCCTGAATTAATTGCTTTTTTTTATTTTTCTTATTTCAGATACTACATATTACTGAGAAAAATTTAAATGAAAGATTTATCAGATTCCCAAAGAGGGCAAATTGTTGGTGCCCCCTATGGCAGGTGATACTGTAACAGAATTAGCTGATTAAAAAAAAAATTTTTTAATAATAATCTTAAAAAAAAAAAAATAATAATAATAATTATAGTAATAATTACATATATATTATTTACTATAATAATTATTAAATACCTACAGACACTAGTGTTTCATCCTTTGCGGAATCTTCAGTGATGGGTGTCACGATTAACACCAGTCGATAGATTCAAACCCAGCGAGACATGCCATCTCGGGCTTGATTAGCAAGGGCCGTATTCATACGGCTACCGTTAACCGCGTGAAATAACATTGAAATTAAACATTTTATTTTTAAATATTTTTTACGTCAGTCAGAGTGATCTAATCATTGTATGATGATCTATGCATAATCATCATTCAATCCTGGGCAACGTCATGTCACCCTGCTAGTATATATATATATATATATATATATATATATATATATATATATATATATATATATATATATATATATATGAAGAGAGCGTGATATGAATATCTAAAACGGTCCTAATTATCGGGCTTGAAACCGACGGTACCAATGACTTCTTTCATCTAACAACTTTCTGTACACAAAACACAAAATATAAAAACGCTCTTATTTTTCGGATTTTCCTTTTAATTGAGCACTCTGCTGGATTTCTTTTTCCAAAAAAACACTAATCATATATATATATATATATATATATATATATATATATATATATATATATTATATACTAGCAGGGTGATACGATGTTGCCCGGGATTGAATGGTGATCAACGAATGTTTCACTCTCCAATATTTTTATTGTCATCGAAATCGGTGAAACTGTCCATTTTTCAATCAAGTCGATTGATTGCCTGCTCTAGTTGGGGACCTACTGTGGTGCACATGGAGGAAGCGTCACATGCCTCTTGCAGTGAATTAGTTCACAATACATTGTAGTTTACATTGCACTGTCGAGAACCTACAGTTGATTTTATAAAATTGTTTATATATATATAACGGCTTGAATTAAAGTTTAAAATGCAAAAGTCAAGTATCATGGTTCAATTGTGCTCTTGTGTGGTAAGAAAACTTCTCAAATGCACTTGTGATGTTAGGCTGTGTAAGGTGTTAACTTTGGTTAAAATCGCCTGTTCCTTTTTTCATCAGATTTTTTTGATTATTGATACTTATCGAAGACATTCTAATACAAAATCTATCTAAAAACACTGCCAGGCACATACTCCCCTGCAGTGAGCTAGTCCACAATATATTGTAGTCTACATTGCACTGTGGAGAACCTACTGTTGATTTTATAAAACTATTTTTATATATAATGGCTTGGATTAAAGTTTAAAAATCAGAAGTCAAGTATCATGCTTCAATTCATTTCGAATGTGCCCCTGTCATATCAAAGAATCTACTGTTGATTTTATACGGCTGGCCTTACTGCTTGTGTGGTGATAATGGTTTGAATTTGAGTTTAAACCGAAAAAGTCAAGTATCATGTTGCAATTGTGCTTTAAATAGAAACATTCATTTTGAACGCGCCCCTGTCATATCAAAGAACCTATTGTTGATTTTATATGTGGGACCTTTTAACTTGTGTGGTAATAAAACTTCTGAAATGCACTTGTGATGTTAGGCTGTGTAAGGTGTTAACTTTGGTCAAAATCGCCTGTTCATTCTTTCATCGAATTATATCGACTATAGATAATAATTTGATTATCGATACTCATTGAAGACATTCCAATACAAAATACAAAATAATCCAATGAAAGAAGGAACAAGCGATTTAACCAAAGTTAACACCTTATACAGCCTAACATCACAAGTGCATTTCAGAAGTTTTATTACCACACAAGCTAAAAGGCCCCACATATAAAATCAACAATAGGTTCTTTGATACGACAGGGGCACGTTCAAAATGAATGTTTCTATTTAAAGCACAATTGCACCATGATACTTGACTTTTTCAGTTTAAACTCAAATTCAAGCCATTATCATTGCACAAGCAGTAAGGTCAGGCATATAACATCAACAGTAGGTTCTTTGATATGACAGGAGCGCATTTGAAATGAATTGAAGCATGATACTTGACTTCTGATTTTTAAACTTTAATCCAAGCCATTATATATAAAAATAGCTTTATAAAATCAACAGTAGGTTCTCTACAGTGCAATGTAGACTACAATGTATTGTGGACTAGCTCACTGCAGGGAAGTATGTGCCTGGCAGTGTTCTTAGATAGATTTTGTGTCGGAATATCTTCGATAAGTATCGATAATCGAAATAATCCAATGAAAAGAAGGAACAGGCGACTTTGACAAAAAGTTAACACCTTACACAGCCTAACATCACAAGTGCACTTGAGAAGTTTTATTACTATACAAGAGCACAATTAAACCATGATACTTGACTTTTGCATTTTAAACTTTATTTTAAGTCATTATATTAAAAAAACAATTTTATAAAATCAACAGTAGGTTATTTACAATGCAATGCAGACAACAAAGTCACTGCAGGGAGACATGTGAAGCTTCCTCCCAGTGCATCACGATGGGTCCCCAACTAAAAGTGGCAATTAATTGATTTGATTAAAAAAAATTGACAGTTTCATCGGTTTGTGAAACATTCGTTGATCATCATTCGATCCCGGGCAACGTCGAGTCTTCCTGCTAGTAAAATATAAGATTACTGTAAGTTGCTAACAGACGTGCAAAGAGAGATATGGGCTTTGATAATGGCGACAAAAATAGCGAAGCGTGTAACGGTATATGCAAAGAATGGTGTGCGTAAACAAAGAATTTGCAAAAATATCGAATAAATCAGTTCATAGATCTCGAAAAAAGAGGAAAGAAATATAAAAGGAAAAAAAAGCAGACGACAAAAATATTAATCGGAGTCAAAACAACGACTGCCTCTGGGAAAACAGCAGAGACTGTGTGTTAAATTGGAACAATGCCCATCAGATAGACCAAACATTAGATTTTGTTATCTCGCGCCTCTCCTTCACGTCCACTATCCCAACCCCACTCTCTCTTTCTCTCTCTCTCTCTCTCTCTCTCTCTCTCTCTCTCTCTCTCTCTCTCTCTCTCTCTCTCTCTCTCTCACACTCTCTCACTCCTTTTTTTCTCGCATCTTTATCCTTCTCTTTCTGTCTTTTTTCTTTCTTTCTCCCTCACACTTTTTTTCTTTTGAATATCCTTATATTTTTCTTTCTTTCTCTTTTTTTCTTCCTTTTTGTATCTTTCTCCTTCTTTATTTCTTTTTCTTTCCATTTTTTTCTCTTCTTTTGAATACCTTTCTATTTTTCTTTCTTTCTCTTTCTTTTTTCTTGTATCTTTCTCCTTTCTTTCTTTCTCCCACCCACTTTTTCTTCTTTTTTGAATATCTTTGTATTTTTCTTTCTTTTTTCTTTTTTTTTTCTCTCCTGTATCTTTTTCTTTCTTTCTTTCCTTCTTTTTCCCTTTTACTTTTTCTTCTTCTTTTGAGTATCGATCTATCTATCTATCTCTATATCCTTTTTATTCTTTCTTGTATATTTCTCTTTCTCTCTCTCCTCTCTTTCTCTTTCATTCTTCCTCCCTTTTTTCCTTAATTCCTATTGCTCGCTCGCTCGCTCGCTCTCTCTCTCTCTCTCTCTCTCTCTCTCTCTCTCTCTCTCTCTCTCTCTCTCTCTCTTCCACATTCGTCATACAAGAAAATTATGTTGTTCGAACCAATTTCATTTGACGGTCGGCAGACATTTGTAATTTCTTGATTTATTTACAAAACCTTCTTATAAATCGTAGGCCCTTCTGCAGTTTGTGTTACACACAAATTACAAAAATGTGTGTCTCTGTCTATATATAAGTTTGTGAATATGTGTATGTCTGTCAGTTTGCATATGTTTTTTTTTTCTATATGAGAGAACACATGTGAGTGTGTCTTTTCTTTCACTATTTGTGTGCTTGTGAGTGTTTTTTTTTTTCTGGTGTGTGTATGTGTATGTGTGTGTGTTTTTCTTTCACTATGTGTGTGCTTGTGAGTGTTTTTTTCTGGTGTGTATATGTGTATGTGTGTATGTTTTTTCTTTCCCTATGTGTGTGCTTTTGTGTGTGTGTTTTTTTTCTGGTGTGTGTATGTGTATGTGTGTGTGTTTTCTTTCACTATGTGTGTGCTTTTGAGTGTGTGTTTTTCTGGTGTGTGTATGTGTATGCGTGTGTGTTTTTCTTTCACTATGTGTGTGCTTTTGTGTGTGTGTGTGTGTGTGTGTTTTCTGGTGTGTGTTTCTCTGCGTGTGTCTGTGTGTGTTTTCTGGTGTGTGTTTCTCTGCGTGTGTCTGTGTGTGTTTGTTTAGAGAGCTTAGGAGTGTGTGTCTATATATGGGTTTCCAGTGTCCGTGTATATGAGATTTGAGTGAGTATATGTGTGTATGTGTATGTATGGATCTTTGAGTATGTTTATATGTATCTGTTTATATCTTTTGGTATGCGTTTGTATATGGTTTTCTGAGTGCGCATGTCTGTATATAGGTTTTGAGTGTTTGTGCGTGTATACATGGGGTTTGAATGTGCGTGTGTCTATATATGTGTTTCTGAGTGTGTGTAGGGTGTGTCTATATGGATTTTTGAGTGTGTTTATCTGCACATGAATTTTAGAGTGTGTGTGTGTATATATGAGATTTTAAAGTGTGTGTGCCTGTATATTAGTCTTTGATGAGTGTGTTTTTGTATGTGCGTCTGTATACGGGTGTTGAGTGTGTTTGTCTATATATAGGTTTTCAGTGTGTTTGTATGTGAGCAGTTTTATTAAATATGTACAACTAAAATCTATGTATGATCAATGTACGACAAATTGCCGCTGCTGATGATTAAAGCAACTTCGACACAGGCGGAATAGTATATGTGTTTTTGTGTATATGTGTGCGTCTGTATAATTTTTTCAGTGTGTGTCTGTATATGGACTTGTGTGTGTGTGTGCGTGTATATGTCAAATATGTGTTTTGGCATGTGTGTGTTTGTTTGTATGTTTTCTAACGTGTGTCAATTTTTGTATATGGTTATATATATTTACATAGACATCACCACTTATCAAGGCCAAGAGGCCACTCGAGGATAAGGGTTAAAGAGTGTACAGTAGTAAATTGGACAATATAGTAGTCGTTAGTAATGGAAATTCGGTAAATTTGTTAACTTAAGTGGAACGGCTCATCAAAAACTTGTTTACGTAAGACTTGAAGACAACCATAGACAGCTGGAAAGCAGGAAAACGGAAGAGAGTTCCGCAGGCGTGCAGTTCTAAGAAAGAAGCTTTGTTCATGGAATCTACGTTTATGTTTAGGCACAGATAAAGAGTGGGGGGAATTATTGATAGTGTTTTCAGCTAGACGAGTGTTTCTTGTGAAAGTTTGGCAAGGGGGGGCACAGATTAGAGCTCAGTCGAGCACTTGCCATGAAAATAACGATAAAGCAGAGACAAACTCGCAACATCTCTTCTGTGAGAAAGAGGTTGCAGAGAAGAGAAAAGGACATCCCCTATGAGGCTACAAAGTCTATTTTGAACTCTATCAAAGCAGGATAAAGTCCTTTCTAGCCGCTGCATATTTATATAAGAATGTGTGATTATTTTATTATGTTGTTTTTTTTAATGTTTGTATATATAATTCTGTACATGTGTTTTTGATAGTCTGTGTGCATATATCTCCGCTTGACGTTACGTGCATGTGTGTGTGTGTGTGTGTGTGTGTGTGTGTGTGTGTGTGTGTGTGTGTGTATTCTGAACTTGTCAATCGTGTCGGTTCGTGAATGTGTACGAAAGTGTGTACATTTCCGTCGCATGTACGATTCATTTGTCTTCGTGTTGACAAATATGAGCAGACATAATCCCTGCCCCCAAGAGTGAGACGCAGTCGCACAAATCCTGTTTTGTAAAATTGGAAGCCCCAGGGATGCCGTAACAATCTTAAAAAGGAAGAATACTGTAAGAAGAGGGACTAAAAAAAAAAAAAAATTGTCGTAAAAGATCACGTGATAGTTAGGAATTGCTACAGGCGGCCATGGGGGGGGAGGTTTTTCTATATGGTTACCTCGACTTAGCTCCAATCTGTTGTCCCTCTTGTAAAACATTTACAACAAAAACTCATCTATCTACAACCATTGTAAATAATTTCCGTTTCTTCTTCTGTGTACCTAAAACTAAACAAAACTTTCATGAGCAAAGTTTCTTTCCGAGAACAACCTGTCTATGGAATACAATATCAGGGAACTGCTTCCTTTCTAAGTAATAGACATTTTTTTCTGTTTTTTTAATTTTTTTTTTTTTTTAGATGAAGATTGATTATTTGTATTATTAACATTCTTCAGATTACTACAGTTTCATTTTCACAACATTTTGGTCGATGTAACCTAAGACCTTCCTCAGGCATATCTTGTCAAACTCGTGAATCTTTATGTCCAACTCAGGAATCTTTCTATCAGACTTAGTAAGGAATTTTGAACAAACGGAACCCTTTGTTTTTTATCCACAGACTCGTGGCGTAATGGATAAAGCACTTGATAAAATTCAGTTGCAAGTTACACTCTTCTGGAGGTTGAAGTTTCAATGCACAGTACGGGCAAAACTCAAAAATACAATTGAGAATTACTTAGGCTTCTACCCAGTCATGGCTGACAGGACGAGAGTATGCTAACCCCGTGGATTTAATAAACGTTTCTGTTCAAAATTCTGCGCAGATTCATAAGTTCGACAGAAAGAGTCCCAGAGTTCGACAAGATAAACCTAAAAAAGGTTGGAGGTTACATCGACCGAAACGTTGTAAAAAATAAAAACTACAGATGAGAACAGAATCTGAATAATAAAATTATTAGACATATTCTGTTCGTTTCTCGTTGCCGATGAAGACCAACAACATTACTGATGATGCTGTGACTTGCGGATGAAAATTTTTGTGGCAAGAGTTGCATAATCTCCAACCACACCTCTCCTGAGTCGACACTGTTTTTAATCTAATGGCAGGTAAAGATTCAGGACAACTGGAAACATACAGCGCCTGGTCACTCATCTGGTACTGTCCAGAGTCATCATTACTTAATACAGTATCATAATTACGTTGACACACTGGTTATCCACAAATCACCAAAGTTAAGCAACGATAAGCCTGGTCAGTACCAGATGAGTAATCATTTAGGAATACTAGGCGCTGTATGTGCTCTCTGCTTATCTCAGAATTTGTCTAGTTGTCCTGAACGAGTGTTCACACTTTCGTACACATTCACGAACCGACACGATTGACAAGTTCAGAATTAACACACACACACACACACACACACACACACACACACACACACACACACACACACACACTTGCAACAGGAAATAAAATACTGCCGACTCAGGAGAGGTGCGGTTCGAGATTGCACAACTCTTGCCACCAAAATCTCAGGCACAGACACCCTTCAATGGGTATCTATAGTCTGTCAAGACTAAACATATCCTTTATTAGAATATTAGTCTTTTAGAAATAGAAATTCGTTTGATGGTATTATAACGCTTGAAATTCAAAGGTCAGAATGTGAGGTTATATTGACGGTGTATGTTAAGATGATGAAATATATTTCCAGTCATAAAACCTGGCTGATATTTGAATAATATTGGGTTTCCCAACAGGGGTCCGTACCGTCCACCAAGAGGGAGGGTAAGAGAGTTCAGGTGGACGGTGGACAAATTTATCATGTAGAGGGTCCCTGAGATCCTTTAGAGGGGGCGATAAAAAACTAAAAGCTTCTATAGGAACGCAACTAGGTTTTTCTCGAACACCACAAATAAATATTTGAAGAAATAAAAAAAAACTTGAAGCATAAAATTTTGGATCAAAAATGATCAAAACCAAAGAAGGTTGATATTGTTTGTTTTTCTTTTCCCTTTGCAAAACTCAGTCATGTTCTGCCACGCCAAAACTAAAAACAACTAATTTCCTTTACCGGCCCACAAATCCAAAGAGTCCAAGGCTTGGCTTCAGAAGGAGTGCTACGACTTTGTACCCTTCTCTCACTGGCACCCCTCCTCCCCCAACCTGAACCCGCTGGACTACTTCATTTAGTCATACGTTAAGAACATCACCAACATGACCTCCAACAACACCAAAGCCAGCCTGATCGCCGCCATCCACAGAGTTGGTATTATTGTTTTTCATTTCTTTTCCCTTTGCAAAACTCAATTATGTTCTACCGAACAACAAACAAAACACGATGTATAAATATTTAAAGATATAAAGAATTTGAAGCATAAAAAAATTTGTACCAAAGTAAATAGTTTCGACATTAAATAACCCCAAAAAAGGGTTGATATGCCACAGAACAAAGGAATCAAACAAGGCTATGAAAATAATCGCTCCGGACAAGGCATGAAGCCACTTGAGCTAAAAAAACACTACTTCAAAGTCAAAAACCTGCCAATGATAAGTGTTAGATGAAATAGATTCTGGGCTAGAAAACAGAGATTCTTCTCCCTTTGTCAGAAACATCGCTCATGGAATTTGAGGACTAAAAGGACAAAATAAGGGAAGCGGAAGTTATGAGGTTGTCGAAAGTAAAGTCACTTTCTGTAAAACCATCATCTGTGACTTACAGATTATTATAAAAAAAGTAAAATTACATCCCCGAATCCCAGACAACGCCAGGTAGATACAGCTAGTCCAGAGTAACAATACAGGATGGAACGATAAATTTGTCGCCCTAGCTTTATTTGAAAAATTTTATTGAAAAAAAATCAATTGGAAAATGGTCGGATCCTTCTATTGATCCAGTAGATACCTCACTGCTGATGCAATTCTCTATCTGTATAAAAGACAGGTACGTCCAAGGATGGAGTACTGTTGCCACATTTGAACAGGAGCTGTTAGAAAGGACTTGTCCTGCCTTGATAGAGTTCAAAATAGACTTCGTAGCCTCCGAGGATATATCCTTTTCTCTTCCCTGCAACCTCTATCTCACAGAAGAGATGTTGCGAGTTTGTATCTGCTTTATCGTTATTTTCATGGAAAGTGCTCGACTGAGCTCCAATCTGTTCCTCCCTCACCAAAGTTTCACAAGAAACACTCGTCTAGTTGAAAACACTATCAATAATTCCCCCCACTCTTTATGTACCTAAACCTAAACATAGATTCCATGAACAAAGCTTCTTTTTTGTGGAACTGTCTTCTGTTTGCCTGCTTTCCAGCTGACTACAATCAATCTGATTGTCTTCAAGTCCAACGTAAACAAGTTCTTGATGAGCCGTTCCACTTAAGTTAACAAATTTACTGAATTTCCATCACTAGCAATTGCTATATTGTCCAATTGATTACTGTACACTCTTAACCCTTATCCTCGAGTGGTCTCTGGGCTTTGATAAGTGGTGATGCGTATGTAAAAAAAAAAAAAGGTAACTTGATTATGTAATAGAGCTGACATTTATTCAATGTAGCCGCCTTCAGCCTCAATCACGGCCTTGATACGGGCCCAGAACTGGAAGCATACCTTTTCTACAAAAGCCAGTGGCAGGCTTTGGTGTTGTTGGAGGTCATGTTGGTGATTTTTTTGACATATGACTAAATGAAGTAGTCCAGCAGGTTACGGTTGGAGGAGAAAGGGGGTCAGTGAGAGAAGGGTATAAAGTTGTAGCACTTCTTCTGAAGCCAAATCTGGGTCTCTTTGGACTTGTGGGTCAGTAGGGGAAATTAGTTATTTTTGTCTTTGGCGTGGCAGAACATGATTGAGTTTTGCAAAGGGGAAAAGCAAAAAAAAAAAAACAATAATATCAACCTTCTTTGGTTTCAATCATTTTTGATAAAAGATTTTATGCTTCAAGTTTTTTATATCTTCTAATATTTATTCATGGTGTTTGAGTTTTTTTTGTTTTTGTTTTTTTGTAGAGGAAATTTGTTGTTTTTGTTTTTAGCATTTCAGAACATGATTGAGTTTCACAAAGATAATAATAAATAATTATTTTAAAGACATGTTAACCTACAGTTAAACAACTAAGTAAGGAATAAACTGGTTCTAATTTAATCTATATATCTATAGAAGTGAGAAAGTGTGTGCGAAAGAGGACACTTCTCAACCTATATACCCAACGAATTTTGGATCTACAGACTTGAAATTTGGTATTTAGAATATTCAGACGTGTGAAAAACTTTTTAATTGGTTTTCATCCGTTAAAAAAAGAAGATGCTAATGGGTCATCGGATTTTTATTGGTTTGTCAAATGCGCATACGTGAATCATTCACGTGACAGATTACTTATGTAGTAGGTTTGAAAACACTTTTTAAAGATCGTGTAAAGTTGGCCTAATGGTTATCGTACTTGACTCGCTACATTTAGGTTCTGGTTTTGATCTCAACTAGAGTATTTTTTTTTTTTTACTTACAAGAAGTGAAAATTTAGAAAAAACATAATACTCGCATGCACATGTCTTAGTTTCTGTATGAATTAAAATATAATATTTATGCGTATTTTACGATGGGGCAACGCCAGGCGACCTGCTAGTAAAAAATATGATTTATTATCTAATAGCTATAATAAGATTTTTCTTTATTAACATAAGATGACTTTTTACTGTTCAGATGACAATTGAAAAATTTCTCCATATTTCACTAAGTATTTTTTTAAAGAAACTAAAGCGAAGCATGTGGTTTATAACAAAAAGGAAAAGAAAAACATATTACAGACAAAAATAAATAAAAGCTGGCTAATTAGAATCAAATATCGATTCATGAGAACCATTACTGTTTAGATATAACTTGAAAATTCCATGAGCAACGTCTCTTTCCTAGAACTGTCCGTCTGTGGAACACAACACCGTACGTTGCTTCCCAGCTGACTATAACATGGTCGTTTCCAAGTCTAATGTAAACAAGTTATTATCGAGCCGTCCTCTCAAATAATCAAACCCTACCCAAGTTATACCATTTTTGATCATCACGGTGTTTGTCTCACTGTCTATACGACACTCATTAACCCTTATCGTTGAGTGGTTGTTTGGCCTTGATTTGATAAGTGGTGACCCATCCCCCCCCCACTCTAGTAAAAAAAAACAAGTATCATATATATATATATATATATATATATATAAATGCAACTTTGTGTGTGTGAGTTCGTTCCTTAAAGACTCTGGAACGGCTGAACAGATTTTCTTTAAAATTTACAGAACTTTAGTGTAAAAGTCTGGGAGTGATCTTAGTTAAGTTTTGTCTCAGAATACCCCCGATAATTACCGATAATCGATACCGTTATTTTAATTTATCTATAATTGGTAAGACCATTTTTCCATGTCGTCGCTTAGCAACAATGATAGAACAACAGGTTGTGAAAATTCTGCTGTGGTAAGATGATAGTTTTGTTGTTGTTGTTTTTTTTTTGTTTGTTTTTTTTGGCATGGCGTGGTCTGTAGGTTTACACTCCACACGTAAATTTTTTCATGTTTTTTTTTCGTTAACTGGAAAGAAGTTTATTTATAAGATTGGAAAATTTACGTGTGTGTGTGTGTGTATTTTTAAAATATCTATTATTTTTGCAATATAAAACTGGAATATTACGGTACTTTAATTAAACTTTATAATTGTCAAGCAACTGATCCTGAAGAAATTGCGAAACAGTCTACACACATATTTAGTGAAAATGTGATTCAGAGGTTTTTTATACGTCGTTTTAACAAAACATAGCCCCCCCCCCCCCAACAACCAAGCACAAGTAGTATGCCCGGCAACATAAGGAATTTTTCGACACAGTTGACTCATTGTAGAACGATACAGTGACAGCTACATAAATTCTTACAACGAAGGATAGTCGCTTTTGATCCTGTGGTTTCTTTCGCATACGGTTCAAGAAATCATGCCCTCCCTCCGCCCTCCCGCCAAGTAGTTGGTTTTGAGCGGAAAGAATAGCTGCTAAAAGGACAAATCAGAGAAATTGAATAGCTGCTGGCACGTTGTATCTACTGTGTGGGGGCTACGTTAATCAGAAAGGTGTTAATATAACCGAAATTTACTAAAATAATTTCAGGATCACAAAAAAAAAAGAAAAGAAAATATTGGAATTACCAAAGATAAAAATCAAAATAAGTATTTAAAAAAGGCATTAAAGCAACCCCCGAGCAAAGTCGGGTAATACCGCTAGTCTAAATATACGTAAAAACTTATTTGGATTTGTCACAACTCGTTTTGTTAATTCTAGAAGGATGTCGGAGAGCTGTGGATCAATAATTTGATGTTTCAAGGAAACATGAAAAATGGGTCAGCAGGTAGACTCAGAAAGAGAGAGGGAGGAGGGAGGGGACAGAGGGGGGGGGGAGAAAGAGAGAGAAGGGGGTGGGAAGAAAGTAAAAGAGAGAGGGGGAGAGAAAGAGTAAAGTAGTAAGAAAAAAGAGAGGGGGAGAGAAAGAGTAAAATAGAAAGAATGTATAAGAGAAAAAGAGGGAGTTCAAGCGGGTGCTTCTTTTCAGATGCTGAAATGTTTAATTTGACAGATAATTGTTGTTGCAGATAAAAGAATACAGACTGTTGCCAGCACAAATTACTTAATAATAAAAGGAAGAGAGAAAAAAAAATAAATAAAATTTGTGTATATATATCTAAAATATAAACGGCTTATGTCTGTCTGTCTGTCTCCATATCTTCAAACTATCTCTTCCGAGTCGCAGAGCGGCGCTAGGGGCCTCAAATGATTGGATTTTTTTTACAGGCCGTCTTTTTTCTGGGTCTTTAGCCGGTTAACATAGTTTTTAAGGGATCAAAAAAATGGGTTAAAATTTAAAACATCGTTATACATTTTGCATATTAATCTTAGTTTATTTTTAATTTTTAATCGGTGTATATACGTGTCACATTGGTACAGTGGTAACGTCACCAGCTTTGAATGCCACAGTTTGGGTTTCGATTTTAGCTGATGGCACCTAAATTTTTTTGTTTTTACTTTTGAAATCACGACACTATAATAATATATGCCAAATCTGGATGAATTAAAATATCATATTTAAGCGTATTTTACCCGCGGGAAAAGCCGGACGCCCCCCCCCCTCGCTAGTATATTCAGAATCTGAAATAAGTGCATGCGAAAATAATGTTTTTCCTAAACAGTTTACCTCTTGTAAGTAAAAACAAAAATACTCTAGCTGAGATCGAAACCAAAACCAAAAGACAGTGAGTCAAGTATCATAACTATTAGACCAGCATAACATGATGCTTACAAAGTGTTTTCAAACCTACTTTTTTTCTTTTTTTTACAAAGGCATCACCACATTATCAAGGCCCAGAGGCCACTCAAGGATAAGGGTTAAAGAGTGTACAGTAGAAATTGCTGCATATAGTAATCATTAGTAATGAAAATTTGGTAAATTTAATAACTTATATGGAACGGCTCATCAAGAACTTATTTACTTTAGACTTGAACACAACCATATTGTAGTCAGCCGGAAAGCAGGAAAACGGAAGACAATTCCACAGGCGTGCAGTTCTAAGAAAGAAGCTTTGTTCATGGAATCTACGTTTAGGTTTAGGCACAGATAAAGAGTGGGGGAAATTATTGATAGTGTTTACAGCTAGACGAGTGTTTCTTGTGAAAGTTTGGCGAGGGGGGACCATAGATTGAAGCTCAGTTGAACACTTTCCATGAAAATAACGATACATCAGAGACAAACTCGCAACATCTCTTCTGTGAGATAGAGGTTGCAAGGAGGAGAAAAGGACATCTCCTACGAGGCTACGAAGTCTATTTTGAACTCTATCAAGGCAGGACAAGTCCTTTCTAGCAGCTCCTGCCCAGATGTGGCAACAGTATTCCATCCTTGAACGTACCTGGCTCTTATATAGATAGAGAATAGCATCAGCAGTGAGATATCTACTGGATCAATAGAAAGATCCCACCATTTTTCCAGCGGCCTTGGCAACAGATTTTATATACGTGTTCCATTTAAGATCAGGAGTAATGGTCAAGCCCAGAAGCTTGTCAAAACTTGAGGCCTCCTGAAGACGAGAGGCATTCATTTCAATTGATGACAAATGTGGATTAGAATGTTGATGATGTACTTATTCTTAACATAACGAATTCGTCATGTGAACGATTCACGCATGCGCATTCGTGAAAGAGTTGACAAACAGATAAAAATACGATGACCTTCACGTACCAATTATTCAATCGTGTCCCCTTAGCAGCTCCTTTTCCGGATGAAAACCGATTAAAAAGTTTTCTATACCCTGAATATCAAATTTCAAGTCTGTAGATCCAAGATTTGTTGAGCATATAGGTTGAATATATATATAAGGGATGGTTTCCTAGATATTAATCTAATAAAACTCCGGTGTTTATAAAAAAGATGCTCAATAAAAATTAGAGCTGCATTATTGAATAATTTTCTTTATACAAATATGGCAACGTATTTGCATACATGTCTTTTCAATTCAAGAATAAAAAAATAATTGCACAAACATCATAAAAAATGGAATAGATTAAAAAGTTATTTCCTCGTCGCTTGAAATAGATTATCTCCCTTGGTCTATTGTGTCAATGAATTACTTCCCTTGTCTTCTAATATCCTTTCTGGACCCGGTGCCTGATGTTCCTAAATCGTTTACTGGAAATGGCCAGGCTCAACGTTGCTTAACTTTGACCATCTAACAAGAACCAGTGTGTCAATGTGATTATATCGTATATACTAAATTATATCTGGCACAAATGAACCGAAGGTCAAAACTTCCAAGAGTTCAATTTAACTGCAAACACACTTTCTATTTGAGTCCTAAAATGACCTCTCCGAAGGTGTGAGATCTATAATTATCTGATTGCATAGTATTAAGAAACAACTGACCGCATTACATAGTCGACTTTAAGCTTTTCCTACTATTTATGTAGTTGGAGTCAAGAAGCCACTGAAAATAACGTAAATTTACAACAGTGTTCCTAAATATTTTCCATCCCAGACCCAGCACTGAATTCTCTATATGCATCTACTAGTTTAAAAGCCATGTCTACAATGGCTTCAAGACAGTCATGGGTAGCTATTTTTTTTTTTTTTTTTTTTTTTTTTGTTAAACAAGCAGCAGGAGACATTTTTTATTAGTTTGTTGTGCCATTTTCGAGATCTCCCTGAAGAATTAAAAAAGAATTTTACGAACATCATAAAATAAACGGAATAGATTAAAAAAAAAAAAAAAGAAAAAAAGAAGATTATCTTCCTTGGTCTATTGTGTCAATAAATTACTTCCCTTGTCTTCTAAAGTACTGGACATGGCGGTCAGGTTTCGATCCTGGCTTGAGGTAGTTGCTTGTCTAACCGCACCGATGAGCTGTGAAACAGCAAAACAGTCCTGTATGTGGATAACTAAAATGCTCCCTATCTTGGGTTGAGCATCTTGGGAAGTGATATACAAATTACCATTAGCATATGAAGCGATGCTCTTTGTGTAAACAAATTGAGCTTAGGTATTTGGACAATATCAAAACATTGTTAATTCACTGCCTGCATAGCAGCCGAATAGCGCAACGGTTAGAAGCTCCAACTGTCATATGGGCAGTCGGGTTTCAATCCTGGCTTGAGGTAGTTGCTTGCCTAGCCGTACCGATAAGCTGATGAGCTGTGAAACAGTGAAACAGTACTGTTTGTGGATGACTATATATAGAAGATACTGCCAAGTCTGCTGCAAAGAAGGTGGGCTCCCTCTACCAGACGAGAAAACATCTCACACCTACCAGTATCCTATCTGTACTTATACACTGAAAGGCACTTTATGTGTCTGTGTGTGTGTCTGTATGTGTATGTGTGTGTGTCTGTGAATTTGTTCCCTATCGACTTCAAAACGACTAGGCTGATGTTTTTGTACTTTCACACAAATGTACTATATATGTCTTAGAGCTGAGATAGGTTTTGTATCGGAATATTTCCGATAAGTATTGAAAATCAATAATTCAAAAAATTTGATTAAAGAAGGAACAGTCCGATTTTGACCAAAGTTAACATCCTTATACAGCCTAACATCGCAAGTGCATTTAGGAAGTTTTATCATCGCACAAGCAGAAAGGCACAGCATAGAAAATCTACAGTAGGTTCTTTGATAAGACACGGGTGTGTTCAAAATGAATGTTTCTGTTTAGAGCACAATAGGACCATGATACTTGACATTTATATTTTAAACTTTAATTCAAACCACTATATAAAAATATTTTGATAAAATTAACAGTGCAATGTATTAAGTACTAGGTCACAGCATGGAGGCAGATGAAGCATCCTCCTGGTGCACCACAGTGGGTCCCTGACTAAAGCAATAAATCATTCGATTTAATTAAAACATGAGCAATTTCATCAATTTCGATTAGAATATTGGAAATGTGAAAATTTTGTTGATCTTCATTCAATCTTGGGCAACGTCAGGTCTCCCTGCTGGTATCTCTATAAAGCCAACATTCGCTCATGATTAAAAAAAAAATGGCACTGATAATTCCAATCAGTCATAGACAACATGCACCATCTGGCTTTCAAATTGGTACGAATTCAAATGCTTCAATAACGAAAATCCTCTCGGTAGAACTCCTACCCTCTGAGAAAAGCATGATTCTTCTCAACGGAGAAACCCTGGAGGAGGTCGACCACTTCAAGTACTTGGGCTCAATGTTGGATCAAGGGTATGATAAAATTGACGTCCGAATCAACAACCTTGTCTGTAGTCTCGACTAGAAATCACAATCGGCACGATAGTCCATGTCTATCAAGCACTTGTTTGGACGATCCATCTCTAAGGTTGCAAAACATAGTCAATGAAAGTTACGAATCTCAAAAAGGCAGGTAAGTTGCCATAAAGTTGCTGCTTCATGGGATGATCTTGTCAAGATATATTTAATGCTGTTCATAGCATACGGGTGTACATGCCGTCTAGTTTTCTTTCCAATCTGGACATTCACCAAAAGATCGGAAAGAAAGCTAGATGGCATGTACACTCGTATCTCGTATGATACAGTGTTAAATAGATCATTCCATGAAGCAGCAACTTTATGGCAACCAACCTGTCATGTCTACTATTATCAGGAAGCGATATCTATGATTTACCAGTCACTGCTAGAGGAGTAAGCAAAAGCTGGTGAGAAATGTATTGCTTTGAACTCCACGGCATGGGTGCATGAGCATAGGACGATCTAGATCTACATACATCTAGCAAATTGCACATGACACTAACTGTGATCCTGAAGATCTGAGGCAGCTGATGGAAGACACGGAAATCTGGAGAGAGAAAGAGTCACGTTGGGTCAGGCAAGGAGTTCGACCAGTTAGATAGACTGACATCATTTTGTCTCTTATACCGAAATTGAGACGTGATGCAGGATTATCTTCCGTAACCAATTTCTTTTAAAAAGGAAATTTAACTGGTTCAGCTACACTGCACGCCAAAACCCAGTAAAGTTTATTCATGAAGCAGTAGCTCCAGAACCACTTCAAGGTTGGCAAAGACGCTCGGAAGGCATGGTTACCTATCATCAAAGTTGATGTCGAACTTAGCTCCAATCCACAGATCTACGCTATTCGCTGCTGGTTTTAAGGACTGACTTCCCATTACTATCTTGACTGCTGTAGGCCGCCATTTGTGGTTTTGATTCATCCAGGACACTGAGTTCTACAGCAGGATCCAGCTCAGTCTATTCTAAATGAATGTCATTCGAGTACATCATATAAAAATGAAATAAATTACTTTTGTGTTTCTTGAAATAGGTTATCTCCCTTTGTCAGTTGTGTCAATAAAGTACTTTCCTGGTTTCTAAACTACTGCACTATACACATAGAAGACACGGTCAAGTCTGCTGAAAAGAAGGTGAGCTCTCTTTATCAGACAAGAAAATGTTTCGCATCTGCCAGTATCTTACATTCCTATAAAAGCACCATTCTCCTATGCAGGGAGTATGGTTGACACATCTGGGCTGGTGCTCCAACTACCAGTCTCTCTCTCTCTCTATCTTGGATATGGTCCATAAAAGAGTCTCTAACGTAATATGTCTCGCACTGTCTATTAAGCATTAGTTCCTGTCTCATCACTGCAATTTTGCATCCCTGCGCTTATTTTACAAATACTTCAACGGAATGTACTCCAATAAAGTTACTGCACTTGTAAATCTCTCAATGCAAATATCCACGACAACCCGACTAGCAGCAAAATTTCACCTCTTCAATGTAGAGGTCCTGAAAAACTTTCTTTGCAAGTAGTTTCTTTCCTTGGACCATGTTCCTTTAAAATTCTTTCCTTGTTTGAAATTGTTGCTATTTCTTTTGATGAGTTAAGGGTAAAATAGATTCACTGATTGATATAGTAATTAAGTGATTGATTTTGTGCTACGAAACAGATACTGTATTGTATAAGTCAACTGAATTCAAGGAATAAATTATAAGATGGTCAACATCATTAATTTTGTAATATAACTTTTTGTCATTTATTTCCTCTCTCTCATATATATATATATATATATATATATATATATATATATATATATATATATATATATATATATATATATTGGATGCTTACATACCGAGGCACTTCAAGATGTTACTACTACTTTCAAAATTTACATTGTTAATTTTTGGTTGTTTAATTTTTATATATAGCACTTAATCTTTTAATGTTTGAATCTATATGGATGATTTCTTTGTTTTCAACTGAAACCTTTCTTAATTGGGAATGTGGGCAGCCATGTTGTTTAAAAGTATTCAGTTTTTAAATGAACAATAATAAAAACTGCCTGACGACGACTGTTGAAACTCAGTCGAAAGTACTTGCAAAAAACAACCAAAGAATAAATAGATGGACCAAAACGACTATGGAACTTTCTTGCATAGATTCAACCGAGAACTAAGAACGGCAATACAAAAAAAGCTCATTAGGCAAGAACACTCAGTGCTATTCAACAATACTTGTTTTATATATATATATATATATATATATATATATATATATATATATATATATATATATATATATATAAATGTAAGGTAGTTTAGTGTAATATTTTATAAGTACTATATATAATATATATATATTTAATACAAAA
>NC_136516.1:10362702-10382702 GCF_053919585.1 Euprymna scolopes
AACACACACACACACACACACACACACACAAACACACACACACACACACACACACAAATAAAGTGATTTTTATAGAAGAGTGTAAACATAGATGGAGATAGTGAGGATCTATGAAAACTTTAGAGTATTGTGAATTTGAGGAAGGTGGTGTTTGATCAACACTGCTGAAGAGCCATGATTTTGTTTTGGTTTTACGTCCCCGAAACAGTGTTTTATGGTAAACAACTGATGATCTCTAAAAACCTGCGACTATTGTAAGTTCGAGAAAACAAGTCGATTCAGCGATTGCTAGAGAGTATATGATTAAATGAGAAAATAATTTTCCAACTGAGGACTTAACATTAAATTTTAAAAAATAGAAATTATAATTTTCAAGGTTAAAAAAGTTTCATGACTATATATATATTAGTGATGGGACGATTCCAATATTTTTCCCATTTCCGATACAATTACCAATTCCGATTCTTTGTAAATCTCTAAATATTTAACTATAAAAAAGTGTTTATATTACTTTAATTGGAATTTAGTATATATACCATTCGGTACGGATGCAACCATGGAAGATCAGATAATAAATAAACTTGGATTTATAAGATAAAAAAAAAACCAACCTTGATTGCCCTTTGGGGCCCGTGGCGCAGTTGATAGAGATGTGGAATCTCTACGGTTCCAGATGAGCATTGTCTGAATCCTACCAAAGCCAGCCAGAGGCTTACTTGGCCAAAACGTGGTGAGACGACAACAACTACGGATGGCAGTGATTGCTGAAAATGCAATCAGGAGATTCAAAGTTCCTATCCGTCGCAGTTACCACCTGAGGAATAGTTGGCCGAAACGTTGTGAAACAACAACTAATAAAGATGAGAATAATAGTCCGCAATAAATAAATTAATATATATAAAAGTGTTATTTTGTCCCAATTACTGTAAAAACACATCTTAAATGTGCCTATATATACTCAAACGTGAAAACACACTTGTGAGGGGGGGTCTAGAGATTTTAGTCTTACTGGAAGTTTAAATCAATAAATATTTATTATTTTATTAATACTACAAGCAGTTGAAGATGTTTCTTAAACCAAAATCAAATAAAAAAGATGATTTAAGGAATCGGTTTTGGCATTGGAAAATAGGCTCAAATTTTTCCGATTTCAATACCGATTCTAATGCCCCAAAAAGCTCCGATTTTTCCGATTCCCGATTCCAATTAATCGTCCCAACACTAATATATATATATATATATATATATATATATATATATATATATATATATAATATTGTTCCTATTTACTTGCCTCCCCACGAGGGCAGAGTTATATACAAGGTTAGTTTTTAATGTAGGGAAAATCCAGCTCCCCAAAAAGGGGAACTCTGGATAGGAACAAAAATAAAAATCGTCTCAGTTATGGAGGATTTCTCTTCCACTGACCAAGGACAGAAAAAGTGAAGTGTAGTATCAGAACAGATACTACACTGTGATCTTGGCTCGATGATCAAGGAAAAAAAAGGTTATTATGCTTGATAAATAAATATTATTAAAGGTGTTTCCTGTTTTTATTCTACATTATGGAATTACATAACCATGTCGCCGGTTGAACAGTTCGTTCCCCGGGATCTACATATGAATCTTGGTGTCGTAACCATTTGGCCAACGTTACGATCATGTGTGTGTGTGTGTGTGTGTGTGTGTGTGTGTGTGTGTGTGTGTGTGTGTGTGTGTGTGTGCGTGTGAGTAAAAGTAATCCAATTTTTATTGATTTTCACTCTTTTAGAAAGAAAATTCCTAGGTTTGCTTTGAAAACCAACGATCTCTCCATTTTTCTCATCTTCCAATCGAACCAATCCAATTTCGCGTCTCGTGCAAAATTGTTTTTCACTGTCAGATTCCGATACGTTTCATTCTTCCAATCCTCGTTCGTTTATCCATTTGCTTTTAAGCAAACTTTGACAGGAAAACCAGCACTCGCTCACATCGCCCGGCCCTCATCCCTCACCGCCTTCGTCCTCCGCCCCGCCCCAAGATGGCCGACCGGTTTTTCATTTACTGCCTTTGACATGTCCATTACGATTATTAGTTTAGTCTTCCGATCTCTTCTGCGTACACAATAATTGCAAAGACTGTGCTTCACTTATTAGTTTCTATTTACTTACTTCTCCACGAGGGCAGAGTTAGGCACAAGGTCGGTTTTTAATGTGCGAAAAATCGATTATCCCCAACCTCCAAAAAAAAAAAAAGAGTCGATCTGAATTGGATGAAAAATTCAAACTGTCTCAGTCTCCAATGATAAACTTCACTGGCCAAGGACAGATGCTACACTGTAATCCTTGTCAAAAAAACGCCTTCTGATATATATTTACTTCTCAGTAGAAAGTTAGACGGAAGATCAGATGGTGGTTTTGGAAAGCTAGCGCTCTAGGCATAACGTAATTTGGCCAGCAAAAATGCCTCGGCAACACTTTCTGCATTTCTAAGAATTAGCATGAAGTGGATCGCCTAGGATTAAACAGAACTATAACTCAACAGCCACAAAAAAAAAAAAAAGATTCTGAGATATGTGCATATAACGTATAAACATACACATATTAACCTAAAGGATATCATCATGAGAGCATTATAAAGCAAGGGATATCCTAAGAGCATAATAAGTTTATGGATATCATAAAAGCATAATAAATTTATGGGCATCATAAAAGCATAAGTTTATAGATATCAGGAAAGCATAATAAGTTTATGGATATCATGAAAGCATAATAAGTTTATGGATATCATAAAAGCATAATAAGTTTATGGATATCATGAAAGCATAATAAGTTTATGGATATCATAAATGCATAATAAGTTGACAGATATCACAAAGCGTAATAAGTTTATGGATATCATGAAAGCATAATAAGTTTATAGATATCATGAAAGCATAATAATTTTATGGATATCATGAAAGCATAATAAGTTTATGGATATCATAAAAGCATAACAAGTTCATGGATATCATAAATGCATAATAAGTTGACAGATATCACAAAGCATAATAAGTTTATGGATATCATAAAACAATAATACGTTTATGGATATCACAAAAGCATAATAAGTTTACGGACATCAGAAAAGCATAAGTTTATGGATATCACAAAAGTATTATAAGTTCATGGATATCATAAAAGCATAAAAAGTTTATGGATATCATGAAAGCATAATAAGTTTACGAATATCATAACAGGGTAATAAGTTTATGGATATCATAAAAGCATAATACGTTAAGATATCATAAAATAATAATAAGTTTATGGATATCATAAAAGCATAATAAGTTCATGGACATCCTAAAAGCATAATAAGTTTATGGATATCAGAAAACCATAATAAGATAAAGGATATCATAAGACTATCATAAAGTGAGGGGATATCATAAGTATGTACTATGATATAAGATATCATAAGCATTTAATAAGGTAAACACTGTCAAAATAGCATAAGTTATGGGATATCATTAGGGCATAATAGGGTGAAAGTGAAAGCCTCCATTCAGTCTTGGAAAACAATGGATATCCCCTGTAGTGGTAGCTGCGAATGGGTTGCGCAAGGGTTGCGCAATCCCCCATCTACACCTCTCCTGAATTGACACTACTGTAGTCCAGTGGCAAGGAGAAGTTGCGGACGACTGGAAAAAATGCCAAAATAAATTGAAAGCATATACAGCACTTGGAATTTTCCAAATGGTCACCCATTTTAGTACTGACCAGGCTCAACGTTGCTTAACTTCTGTGATCTAATGGGAACCGGTGTGTCAACGTGATTATGTGGTATATAAATAACTGTAAAATAAGGTAACACATGTCATAAGAGCCTAATAGGGTAAAGGATATCATAAGATTATCATAAGGTGAGTGGTATTATAAGAGTGTAATAAGATCAGAGATATTAAACGAGTATGACAGGCGGAAAAAAAAAAACGCGAATTTCACAACGGTGAAAATTTGTAAATATTTCCAATTTTGTACTAAAATAGCAAAGATCTTCATTGTATTTATGACTGTTTTTTTTTTAAGAAGAACCACTTAAAGATTTCGCTTTAATTTTGGTACAACCATAACTACAATGAGGATCTCCGTTATTTTCGTCAAAATCGGAAATAATCCGATCAAAGAAGGACGTTTACTTTTGGCCAAAATGAACACTTTTATACATTTTAACATCTCAGGTGGATTTGAGAAGTTTTATCATCGCACAAGCAGAAAGGCCTAGCCTATAAAATCAATTGCAGATTCTTTTATAAGATACGGGCGCGCCCAAAATAAATGTTCCTTTTTAAAGCACAATTGACCTATGATACTTGACTTGGACTTATGGTTGTATCAGAAACCAAGCGAAATCCTTTAATAATTCTTCTTAGAAGGAGTCGGGCGAAAGACACGCGAATTCCGTAAGAGTGAAAATTTGGCACAACAATAAGGATCTTCATTATTTTCGTCAAAATTACAAATATTTTAAAATTTCAACGTTACAGAATTCGCGTTTCTTTCGCCCAACTCTTTAAGAAGAACCATTTAATGATTTCCCTTTCATTTTGATGCAACCATAACTACAATGTGGATTTCCGTTATTTTCGTCAAAATTTAAAATATTTTCAAATTTTCAGCAGCTATGGGTAAATAACTCCATTACCTTGTAGATGCCTTATGAAAGGCAATGGCTAAGGGAGTAAACCCCAACATAAAATCCGGTTCGGAATTCTAATAGTTGTGCAATGACCAGCTAAATCAAGTTGCTTGTCACATAATCAGAATAATGTATTCAGCCGGAATTTATTCATTTCAGGAACAATTTCATTTTGTCACCGTTTGCCCACACAGTTCTTTTAACACATAAAATCATGTTTGTAATGCTGTCTTTTTACATGCAAATCAATGGGAGTATATTTTTGTCTATTCGCGTATGTAGACAGTGAATGGGTTGGAACATTCTGGAAAGCCAATATAAAAGGCCAACGTGCCAAAAACAAAATAGTTTAGACAATGTTGCCGCAATTTCCAGATAGCTTTTCACAGGCATCTTTGCTGCCGCTCGAAATCATCACATGTGTTGGACTCCATCACAAGACGTAAAAGCTGCACTGCAAAGAATGAAAGAAAGTTCAAACTGCAAACGGACCAATTACTCAATTCTTTACTAATGAAGCTCACGCAAACGACAATGGACAAATATCTTTTACTTACAAAACTTTTGGCATTATTCTACTCTAAGACCCGTCTCACGTTCGTATATAACAAAATATTTTTTTGTAGATTTTGGTGTGCTAAAAACGAATCCGCAAACCGTTTCCGTCGCAAAAGAATAGTTTTCATGATATGAAGAAATTACTTTTTCGAAAAGTGGGTGGTCACTTTTCCATGTAAATTTAACTTAAAATGAGCACCCACTTTCTGGTCACCTGAGAGAGGGGGCATATCATGAAAATTAATTTCTGCGACGGAAACGATTTGCAGATTCGTTTTTAGCACAACGAAATCTACAATAAAAAATATTTTGTCATATACGTACGTGAGACGGGCCTTAATGTAAAATTTTGCCAAACTTTTACCCTCCTGGTATACTGTATTCGCAGAATTTTCTTGATAAAATATGTTGACCGTAACAATTTCCTCAGTCGAGAAGGATTTTCTCAGTCACGAAAGATTTCCAGCCGTACCCTTATAATTATGCAAATTTTTTTTTTTTAACTTGGATGATGATTCTGACATTTCGTCTTATAAAAATGCCTATTCCTCCACGTTATTAATGGATTTGAATTTTTTTTTTTAATTTCGTGCCCATTCAAGAATGACTATGACTTGCACATCTCCCATATACAAAAATAAACTATTTCTGGTTAAATAAAAATTTATCAGTTTAAGTTTTAGAATTTGTTCCCGAGTTGTTGCTATTTACTGATTTTTTTTTTTTTTTTGAGGGAAAAAGTTTCGATCTATGCTCCTGTCACCGTCATGAATTCAAGGCAGTCTGTTGAAATAACTTCAGTGGCTGATTTTTCGTTTCCAAAAAAATAAATTCCTTCCTTCAACAGTTGCTTCCTGATAGTGGTTAGAAAAATGCCTGCTAATTTCATTTCCTTCTCCCCCCCCCATATTCCACTTCTTACACGGTTTTTATCCATCCCCCCCATCACATGACCTGTAAACATGTGACTCGGGTTTGGTATAAAAGTTCAGGCAATCTTCATGGCGTCTCTCTTTCAGATCCCACCTGGAGGTAAGTTCGTTATTGTTGTCGCTTTTACGTACAGCCACACAAGGCACAAACACGTGGACGTTTGCTTCTTTGCTACAGACGGATGGTGAAGCAATGCAACACCTGCAGCTGTACCAGCTCCAACCGTATTGGCTTGCCGCTTCATCAGACTTTGCCTGCAACGCCAAAAGGTGGACCCTGGTAACCGGGCAAACCTTATAACCTTATTACCCACCCAAGCCTGCATCCGGAGAGTTAGCAGATGCTGAGGTGCACAAGACTAGATGCAGAATACGATTATCTTATTAGACAGAAGGAGGTTGTCATCAATCAAAAAAAAAAAAAAAATACAGCGTATTTAAACTACCCGTGAAAGGTTTGATCACACCAGTTGTTTGTTAAAATTTTTTTTTTTTTTCATTTTAAATTTCATAAACCGTGATATATCTAGTGGCACCCAATGAAAATGGATATAATTTTTCTGTTAACTAAAAACATGAGTAAGTCTGCTTAAATATTTTTTAGTTTCTCAAGGCATTTAATTATTTTCCTTTGTTTTAATTTCCGAATTACACGTACGTTCTTCCATAGTGAAAATAGTTGGATTTTCTACAAAACAATGAGGTTGTAGTAAAATAGTGATTTGTAGGATAAAAAGGTTATTGTGGAGAATTGCAAATTATCTATATACTAGCAGGGGTACCCGGCGTTGCCCGGGTGTTTGGGGGGGTGTAGGAGAGGGTGACACTGTTTTAATATTATAAAAAAACACGATGTTAAGAAAAATTAGAAAAACCAAAACACAGCAAAACAGCGAACAAACGTCAAAAAAAAAAAAAAAGTGGAAAAAAAAGGTGTAAAAGAGGAAAAAAAGTTTAGGTAGAAAGACAGACTTGAACTCGAAGCATCGAGGCTAAAGCGGAAAAAAAATGCCGTTATACCTACGCCAAAGAGACATACACTTAATAACAGATAAAATTAAACCGTTAAAAACACTTGCAGGTGGTTGAAACTAACGTCAACGTTTTCTAGGTCAAACATAACGTCATTGTCGTAATAGCAGGAGCAAAGAAAATGAAGGAACGATTTTTTCAGCACACCTCCCTGTACAAAACTGATGATTTTAGGATGAAGGAATTAATGTTTTTGGCCAATTTTTCGATATTTGTTGGGCGAAGGTTGGGGTTTTAAAATGATACCTATCTGGCGAAAATCCGTGGCCTGTGTTGAAAGATTTTGCGAGACATACAAACACACATACATACATACATACATTTTCACTTTTATATATATATATACTAGCGAGGGGTACCCGGCGTTGCCTGGGTGTTTGTAACTGTGTGTGAAAAAAACCCGAAATGTGAAAAAAAACAGGTGCCCATGAAAAAAAAACGAAACCTTGACGATCCGCAGTTGGAAAATAGTAAAGTGTGAAAAAAAAACAGGTGTGCGTTTTTGATTGACGTGATGGCAATAACTATTCAGCAGTTAGCATTTTGTGCGGGACAGTTTTTAATGAGGTCAATAAATCGGTTTGTTTGTTTTTAAAAACCTGCTCCCTCGCCTCAAAATGAAAGCTACCGTCTGATATGACGAAGTTGACATTGACCAAACGTTACTTAGCTCTCTAAAGACCACTGGCTCTGGGCCTGTGATTACAGTCGAGTTTCGCTTTTTTTATACCAAAAACCGAATGTAACGCGTGCCGATGCGGGAAATGTGGAATAATTAACGTTTGAAAGTCAATAAAATTAAATAGACAGGCGAGCTCCATGGTTAACTGTGAGATATTACAATTTATAGATGATATAAAAAGTTTTAAGAAGTTGTGAAGCGAGCGAGCGCTTCTCTGAAAGAAGCCTTTTGTGGACATTGAGGAAAAACGTACATACATACATACATACATACATACATTTTCGCTTTTATATTTATAGACTAGCTAAGGGTACCCAGCGTTGCCCGGGTGTTTGGAGGTGTATGTGTGGAAACTCCGGGGGTGAGGGTGGATTAAAAAAAAATGTTTTGGTAGGTAAGTATGAGGATCGAACCTAAACCGTTGAGGCAAAGTTGTAAATTAAAGTGTGAAAAAAAACGTGCGACGTTAACCATTGCCCCACCGTGAGATGCTAACGGAAACACATTTGAATTTATTTAATTACTTGGATTTGGCAGGTGCCCGTTTTAATGAGTTAATGAGGTCAAGTTTGACTGTAAGATTTTTATTTTCCCAAGATGTTATAGGAAAAAGACTAACCAACATGCAGCGAGCGACAAATGTTGAATATTTATCTTCCTGAAATCGAGCAAATTAAATAGACAGGCGAGCTTCGTTGTTAACTGTGAGATATTACGATTTATATGTGATATAAAAAGTTTTAAAAAGTTGTGAACCGACCGACAGCTTCTCTGAAAAAAGCCTTTTGTAGACATACAGAAAAAGCGAACACACATACATACATACATCCATTTTCGCTTTTATATTTATAGACTAGCAGGGGTACCCGGCGTTGCCCGGGTGTTTGGAGGTGTGTCTGGTGTTAAATAAAATAGAAACCGGGGGGAGGGGGGTAAAAGTTGGTAGGATCGAACCCGAAGCCCTGAGGCGAAGTTTGAAAATAAAATCAGTCAGCCAGAATGAGTTACTGAAAGATGTTTGAATTTATTTAAGTAAGAACAAAATTGACAAGTGCATGCCCGGAAGTCGTCGAGAGTTACGACGACGATGATGACGATGACGTAGGTTTGTTTGTTATAAGCAAAGTAAAAAAAGAAAACAACGCTAACACTTAAGCGGGGAAAAAAACACAAAAAAAATTAACGTAAGGCAAACGAACGATAAAAACAGAAAAATGAACACGTGAAAAATGGCTTAAATAAGCCTGCTTCGATAAAAAAAAATCGGTGGGTACCCGGGTGTTTTTGGGTGTGTGATCGGGGGGTGGATAAGCGAAGTAAGAAAAAAAAACAGAAAAACGAACGTTACGTGAAAAATGGCTTAAATAACACTGGTTCAATATTTAAATTTAAAAAATCGAAAAAAAAAAAAAAAGACATCTCACACCATGATTCGAACCCAAAATGTTTAGATAATGAACCAACGCACTAATCAACTCAGTTAATGCGACGTACATGAAATCTGTTCAGTTTTTCAACTATTTAAAGTAAATCAGGTCATGACGTCATCTGGCGCATGCGTAGAACCAGTCGAGAGGGCCGTTTTTGTTGACCCCGTCCCTGTCGAAAATTGTCGAAAATTGTCGATTTCGGGGTGAAAAAAATGAACATTTTTGGCCAATTTTTCGATATTTTTTGAGCGAAGGATGGAGGTCTAATATGATACCGAGTTTGTGAATTTTTGTCGTGTCCGTCGAAAGTTTTTAGCAGACACAGAAACATACACACATACATACATACATTTTCGCTTTTATATATATAGATAGATTAATATCATAGTAACTTTAATATACATACGTACATGTGTCGCGGTTTACAGACTATAAATTATTCGATCAGGAAATCCTATTTATTAAAAAAGAGGATAAAAGATGATAACGTACTACGAACATTAAATTAGTATACAGATACGCTCATTTAATGTTCATAGCATGTTATCACCTTCTAGCCTCCTTTTTAATAAACAGGATCTCCCGATCACCGAAGACGCAATGTAAAAAAAAAATGTTAATATTATAAATAAAATAAAATTGATGTCGCTTGTGGACCGTACGTCAAACTAAAATATACCTTCTTGGTCCTCTGGCTAGAATCTGTAGTATCTGTTCTGTCTAAAGATTGTATAATGATATCGTGGGGTTTCCATTCACATTGGGCGTCCATAAAATGGAAATATGTCACAAGCTCCTATAAGGATATTGAAGATAAACCGTAATAACCAGATATATTCTGAAACTACATTAACCAGATTATTTAGATAAATACCTTTGCAGTTTTAACAAAAGGGCTACAATAATATTGTGGGGTCTCCATTCACACTGACCATCAACAGAATGTCCAGCAGCAATATATTACATATGAAAGATGTCGCTGTGGAATTTTCACAGGTCCCGCTAGTATAAAATAAATAAAAATACAGAAAAACCTGTATGATGTAAGTATATGTGACGAAACAAAAACATCATATTCCAAAAATCATGTAAATTGATCAAGTAGTTTTATTTTTATATAGAAAATCATTTTTAAGCGATTAATGGGAAATTGTAGGCATTACAACATAAATCTAATAAATATGAATTATTGCTCTTATTTTTTGTTTTTTTGTTTCTTCTGTTTTTGTTATTTATCTTCTTTTGTTTCTTCATATTTCTTTTTTTCAAAATGGTGCGTGAGATAGATACTCCTCGGATATACATAAAATTTGATTTTTATATAAAAACTATTTTATCAATTTACGTGATGCTTGGAATATAACCTTCTTAGCGACACGCAATATGGTTTCTGTTCTGCTACATCTACAGCAGATGTGCTAACGGTTATATCTCATAGGATTAGCGAATCTCTCGACAAAGGCTTCATTTCTAGGGCAATTGCTCTCGACATATCAAAGGCCTTCGATAAGGTTTGGCATAAAGGCCTACTACACAAGATTTCCAGCTACGGTATAACTGGAAATGTTTTCTTTATCATTAAGTCATTTCTCTCAGATAGGCTCATAAGAGTAGTTGTTGATGGGCAGAAATCAGAGGCCCACAGTATTAATGCTGGAGTCCCTCAGGGATCCATACTGGGCCCAACTCTCTTCCTGATCTACATCAATGATCTCCCAAAACACATACTAAAATCTTTCGTTGACATTTATGCTGATGACACGACCATCTATGGCAACACATCAAAGGCCATAAATGATGATGTTCTCTCTGATTCTCTCTCCTCTGATCTTGAGCGCGTGGTACAGTGGGGAAAGAGGTGGCTGGTTACCTTTAATGCATCTAAGACCAAGCTCCTATCTCTACATCATAAATGCTCTGATCCCCATCTGGCATCAATTGAAATGGATGGCTCTTGTCTAAGGGAGGCCCCAGGCTTTGATACGTTCCTGGGTTTGACCTTTACACCTGATCTTAAATGGAACACATACATCAAGTCTGTGGCCAAGGTCGCTGGGAAAATGGTGGAATCCTTCTACCGCTCCAGAAGATATCTCACTAATGATGCAATTCTCTATCTATATAAGAGCCAAGTACGTCCAAAGATGGAGTACTGCTGCCATATCTGGGCGGGGGCTGCAAAATACAGACTATCCTGCCTTGACAGAGTACAAAATAGACTCCGTGGCTTGGTGGGGAATGCCCTTTTCTCTACCCTGCAACCTCTTTCCCACAGAAGAGACGTAGCGAGCCTGTCATTGTTCTATCGTTATTTCCATGGCAGGTGCTCGTCTGAGCTCAATTCTCTGGTCCCCCCTCGCCAATCTTTCTCAAAAAACACCCGACTAGCTGAAACCACCGTCAATAATTTTCCCCACTCCCTATCTGTGCCTAAATCAAAACGTAGATACCATGAACAAAGGTTCTTTCTTAGAACTGCACGCCTGTGGAACTCTGTTCCGCTTGCCTGTTTCCCTCCCAACTTCAACCTGGATGTCTTCAAGTCCAACACAAACAAATTCCTGATGAACCGCCCCCCCCCTAAGTAATGGCACCTTACCAATTCTCCAATACTATTGCTACACTATCCCATTAATTACTGTACGCACAATAACCTTTATCCCTGAGTGGCCATTGGGCCTTGATAAGTGGTGAACTCCATGTAAAAAAAAAAAAATATTTTTGTTTTGTCACGGATATGTACACATCATATAGATGTTTTGTTTATTTTAGTATTGGACTTTCTACAAAAGGATAAGATTGTTTTAAGTGTAGACCTCTTATTTATTAACCATGCCTCATTTGGGAAGGAGATGCTCAGGGCACCCTTTCATGCCTGGACAGGGTACAAAACTGTCTTCGAAAGCTAGTGGCGAATGTCCTTTTCTTCTTCTTGTTACATCTTTCTCACAGAAAGTGCATTGCGAGTCACTCTCTGTTCTATCGTTATTTTCATGGCAGGGGCTCGACTGAGCTTCACTCTATGCTCCCCCCCCCTCCGTAAGTCATTCACGGCAAACACTCGACTGGTTACAACCACCATCATCAATTTCTCTTACTCTCTATTTGCGCTTAAAACTTTTTAAAAAATTCATAATCAAGGCTTTTTTCCCCCAGAACTGCTCGTCTGTGGAATACAATACCACAGAGCTGCTTACTAGCTGGCTATAACATTGTTTTCAAGACCAACGTAAAGTGAACCGTTATTTGAAATAAATTAATTTATCCAATTTCCGCCATTACTGATCGTCACAGTGTTGTCTCGCCGAACACTCATTAACCCTTATCTTTGATTGGCCTCCAAGAGGTGACTATATAAAAATTTAAAAAAATCATGGAATGATACTCGTATTAAACCGGAAGGAATATAAAATAGAGAGGAATAATTGCAACAAAAAATGAATTAAGGAATGAGGGAGTTCAGTGTAATTATATAACCGACGACAGACTAGCGTCCTGCCATAGGGATGATTCAGGCCATTCATTTTGCTTGACACTGTGAGATTCGGGATGATAGAACGAGAGAAATTAGCAATCTTAGTTGAACTCAATGTCCCTAATGATGATGCCTTAAACAGAAAGAAATTACCAAGATCTTATGACGATATGAAAAGAAATTGGAATCTTAGGCAGATCGTTTCAGTAATTAGAGGAGCAACCAAGCTCATGAAAAAGATTAAAAAAAAAAAACTGCCTGCTGAATATACATGGAGAACCAAGTGCAAGAGAGATACAAACAACTGCACTTGAAGGGGCGGTTAGAATCATAAAAAGATCTTTCAGTTGGAATGTCTGAGATAATTGATGAGTGTCTGGTATCCGGTAGGATGCCCCATCTCCAACGAAAACAAAATAAGAAAATTGAATGAATATATATATATATATATATATATATATATATATATATGGTATATCAGTGAATCGTGCACCCCCTCCACTCAAACACCAAATGTTTCTAAAGACAAGATGGCTCAATGCATAAATTGAAAAAAAAAAAGCATAAATAAAGGGAGCAGAGTGCGACCGCGCATATACAAATGCAGAGCCGAGTGCGAAATGACGTCACGGTAGGGAAAAAGAAAAAGACTATAAAAAATGTGTGCAAAGACAGAAGAGCACGTTCGAAACAATGTTTGAGAGGACAGAGGTCAGTGAGAGGGAGCATGATCACGTTTTATTCAGAAAAGTACCCAAAAATTAATGTTGTTACGAAAAAAAAAAAAAAACCGAGTCAAGACATTACTTGTCCTGCGTTCCTTGCGGCCATACTCTGCTGAAAGAAAAGAGGTGCTTACATATTTCTGGTACCGCGCTATTTTTAAATAGTTTTTTTCAGGTTAAATTCAAGTTTCACAATATCTTTTTTTTATTAAATTGTAAGGTGAAAGCACAGAATAGTTACAAAAAAACTCCCCTCCCCATGTTAAGAATGGCTTTCGAAATAATAACGTTTTTATTTCAGCGTTGTACCAAAATTACATAAATACAGGGAAAGATTACAAAAAATAAGAACATGTGCAAAGACTAATGCTCACATTAGAGAACGGGACAGAGAGAGAGAGAGAGAGAGAGAGAGAACGAGAGAGAGGGGATCATGTTAGAGACACGTGGGGGATGTAGCAGCCGAGACGAGAAGTCACGTGTGGCCGGAGAAGACAGAGGAATAAATGTCTTTTGTTAAAACCTGAAATAGCGAGCTGAATTTCTTTCCGCTTATTTTCGTATTTTCCTTGCGACGGCATCTACAACATGTTGGGTCCCGGATGTCTACATGTTAACCCGTGCGTCAACGTGTGTGTAACGTTACAAAACAAGCAACAACGAATTCTTAAACCGATCTTCTCTTTGAAATGATTAGTTCGGCTTAATTTATGCAATGTCACCTCCATCTTTTCTGTCCTGCCACCCGCATTTCAAGATGGCTGAACAAAAGCTACCAGGCAGGATGGCTGTCGTAGATATTAAAAGCAATTATCAATTCTAAGCACTTGAAACTAGAAATCTATCTTGACAAGCAGAATGTCTTTGCCGCTAATTGACGGCTTCTTTTTTGAATAGCTGCATATTCATATGCATTTGCATTGCTAATGTAACATGTGCAATTGCGATTTACAAATATATATACTAGCAGGTTTCCTGGCGTTGCCCGGTTGTAAAATACACATAAATATTATATTTTAATTCACGCAGATTTCTTATCTTGTATATAATAAAAGAGGCACAGTTTTTCCCTTCTCGACCAAAATACCGTAGGTTTACAACAACCGATTGCACATAAAAATTCATTATTTTTATGCGATTAGCCGTTATCTTATTTAACTAACGAACGCCATTTCATACAAATTATTTTGTAATATTAAAACATTACATTTATGCCTAGGAGCACCATCATCATCGTCATAAGCTACAGACGAAGTAGCTCAAATTTTTTCCCCCTCTACCATAAGTCCTTTTACGGCCCTATTATACACCACGTGCATTTATACTTTTTTCTACTTTCCTAGGTCTGAGCCGTCATTTACTGACTAGTTTATTATAGACATGAAACACTGTAGGTCTTAAACGCAAGGCCAAATTCCTGTTACTAATTTCAACATGATAATTAAGTAGATAGCATTGCTTTTAGTTGAAATTCAATATTTTCGTTATATTATATATATATATATATATATATATATATATATATATATTATATATATGTATTATATATATCTATATTATATCTCTATCTCTCTCTCTCTCTCTCTATATATATATATATATATATATATATATATATATAGAGAGAGAGAGAGAGAGAGAGAGAGAACTGCCATGTAAACTTTTCTAACTTTATAAAATACTAGCAGGCCGCCTGGCGTTGCCTAGTCATAAAATATGCACAAATATTATGTTTTATTTCATACAAAAACTGAATTCTTATTTATTATGAACAGAAATACCATAAGCATTAGACGTAACGTGAAATGCCTTAAAAAAATGAAGTAAAAAAGCGAGAGAAACTGAGACGTCCATGTGAATATTATGTTTTGTCAAAACAGTTCACTTCTTGTAAGTAGAAATAAAATACTCGAGCTAAGATCGAAACCAAAACCTAAAGGCAGTGAGTCAAGTATGATAACCATTAGGCCAGCTTGACACGTTCTAAAAAATTTGTTTTCAAACCTACTTATTCTTAATATAAGGAATCTGTCATGCAAATAATTCACGTATGCGCATCGTGAACTGTTGACAAAGAGATAAAAATACAATGACCCCCTCCCCAGATACCAATTTTTCAATTTTGACTCCTAAGCAACCCTTTTTCCGGATGAAATTCTATTAAAAAGTTTTCCACATGTCTGAATACCCAAGATACCAATATATACCAAAGTCTGTAGATCAAAAATTCATTGAGTATATAAACACGCACACAAAGTTTTACATGCTTCTCCGTAGTGACAGTATATAATATACTGTAGTCTATATTGCACTGTAGAGAACCTAATGTTGATTTTATAAAACCATCTTTATATAATGGCTTAAATTAAAGTTTAAAATTCAAAAGTCAAGTATCACGGTTCAATTGTGCTTAAACAAACGCGCTCCGGCCATATCAAATAACCTACTATTGATTTTATACGCCAAGCCTTTCTGCTTGTGTGGTAATAAAACTTCTCAAAAGCACTTGTGATGTTAGGCTGTATAAGGCGTTAACTTCAGTCCAGATCGCCTGTTCTTTCCTTCATTGGATTTTTTCGATTATTAATAATTATTGAAGAAATTTCTATACAAAACCTATTTAAGAACACTGCCAGGCACATAAAGTATCTTTGTGTGAAATTTCATAAAAATCGGACAAGCCGTTTAGGAGTCCATAGGGAACTCTCTCTCTCTCACACACACGTTCACACACACACACACACGTTCACACACACACACACAATCCTTTTAAATTAATATATATATATATATATATATATATATATATATATATATATATATATATACAGCAAATTAATGAAGACCACTAGATCAACGAATACAAGCTGGAATAAAGGAAGCAGGTAATAAATCAGACAATACTCTAATACTTTGAGATATTTAAAACATTCCAATGTTATTTGATGTGTTGAGAGGGAGAAGAGAGAGAGAGAGAGAGAGAGAGAAAAGAGAAATAGAAAGAGATAGAATAAGAAAGAGAAAGAGAGAGATACCAGTGAGATAGGGAAAGAGCAAGAGAGAGAGAAAGATAGAGCGAGAGGGAGGGATAGAAAGACAGAGAAAGAGGGGGATAAAGTGAGAGAGAGATGGCAAAAGAGGGAGAGAGAGAGAAAAAAGGTGAAGATGGAGAGAGATACAGAGAAAAAGAGAGAGAAAAAAGGAAAAGGAAAAGAGAGAGAAAAGGGAGAGGGAGAGAAAAAGAAAAAGGAAGAGGGATGGCAAGATAGAGAGAGAAAGTGAGTTCTAAAGATATAAAGGAAAAGAGAGAAAGAAAGAGAGAGAGAGAGAGAGAGAGAGAGAGAGAGGAAGAGAACGGAAGAGAGAGAGAGATGGCAAGAGAAAAAGAGAGAGAAATGAATAAAGTGAGATATAAAGATAGAAAGGAAGAGAGAAGGCAAGACAGAGAGAGAGAGAAAGATAGGAAGAGGAAGAGGTAGAGAAATAGAGAGAGAGAGAGAGAGAGAGATGAAGAGAGCGAGAAGAAAGACTGCAAGAGAAAGAGAGAAAGTAAGATATATAAAGATAGAAAGGAATAGAGAAAGAGAGAGAAAGAGAACGAGGGAGAGAAAAAGCATGTGCACGAAAGAGGTGATTTTTTTTTTTTTTTGTAAATGCTATTAATAAAAAGGCCTGAACATACCTTCGATGCATCCCGGTTCCTTTTGAATGAGGGATTTATTTTTCCCGTTAAATGATAAAGCCCATAGTCCGTTAATTACTAAAAGGATCTCTTCCTCGGAGAGAGGGTTTGTCTCAGAGAGCACTTCCTCCTGCAACAGGCGCACGTAAAAAGTCAGGATGCCATTCTGAACCAACTGTACTTTGTTGACATCGCTCGCCGACAAATTGAAAAGTCCTCGCAGGATTTCCGTCACGCACATTCCGTACTTGTTACTGAAATGGTTCGGTGAGTTTAGCGCTCGGTCAAAAATGTCTAAAATGAAACTGAGCAACTGACTGTTCGAGTTGAGCAGTTCGCTCTCCGTCTCGTCGACGATGTAGGAGAGGACGATCAGAGATTTGGCGCGGATCATATCGAGTTCGGATTTGAAAAGTTGCTGCAAGACGCGAACCCCACCGGACTCGCGCATCAAGAGGCGGCCATCGCTGTTATGCCGGACGACGTTGTGCAGAATCCCCAGAATGGCTTTTATGTAGTACTGTTTCTTGTCGTCATCCGAATACTTTGTGTTCGAGACAGCCGACAGGGCATGCAGCATGATCGATATCAGACCAATGTTGCAAACGTCCTGACAGACGTCCGAGTTGATGTCGCATGTATTCCACAAGACCGACAGGCATTTCTTTAGTTTACGCCACTGTTTTATGTTGTCCTTATGGAAGAAATGAATTTGGTGAACGGAGAGCCAGACATTTTTGAAGATCTTCACGAACTTGCACTGGACGAGGCATAAGGCCACAGATTTGCGGATGTGGATGTTGGGGTTGTACTGCGAGGCTTCCCACACCACCTTGATGTCGTTGTAACAGTCTGTATTGAGCAGGTCGATGTCATCTGGTGTACTGAGCCGTTTTAGACAGATCCCCACTTTCTGGAGCAATTCCTCAAGAGAGATCGTGCACTTGTTTTGTGGCGATGATGTCGGAAGTCTATCCTCTTGCGAGAGAGCTTCACTGCTCTTGGTTGACTGTTTAGCTGAGCATTTACCATCTGAAGATAAAAGAAACAAAATATAAATGATTGTATATAAATATTACTACATATGAACAAAATATATATAACTAAATAAATATTATGTATAAACAAAAAATAAAAAACAATATATAAAACTAATTATATTACAATAGAAAAATGCGAGCATGAAAAGTAATATGGTTAAGCTTAAACAAAGACTAGTTGTTAAAACTGGAAAAGAAAAGGACAAGATATTCTAGTAAAAAATATATAATAAATTCATAACTGAAAATATTGCACCATTAACAATTGATTATATAATGTTAAATTGAATTTTTTTTAAATTCTTAATGCTGCAATATTTTAAGTTATAAATTTATTATATTTTTTACTCGAATATCTTGTCCTTTTCTTTTCCAGTTTTAACAACTAGTCCTTTACTTTTCCATATTTAAGCTGAACCATATTACTTTTCATGCTTGCATTTTTCTATTGTAATCCATGATTTCTCCAGGCTTCCAATAAATCACTTGCTCTTTGTTTAATTTCAGTCTTATTTTTTTTCCCCCCCCCCATAAACATAACATACGCATATGGAATACCAATGTATGGCACACGTCTGCTTCAATAAAATCCCCCCAATCATCTCCATTTCATTCTTTCATTCTCTGTTTCACTTATTACT
Source organism: Euprymna scolopes (assembly GCF_053919585.1). Taxonomy (NCBI): domain Eukaryota; kingdom Metazoa; phylum Mollusca; class Cephalopoda; order Sepiida; family Sepiolidae; genus Euprymna; species Euprymna scolopes. The sequence continues at coordinate 10,381,556 of NC_136516.1, forward strand.
TCTCTTTTCGGGACAGCAGTGAATTAGTAGCAACACTAGTCGCTGGAGCGACATGGTTGCTATGTAAACCAGTCATAAAAAACGTCACTCACCTCCTTACGTTTTTTTTTTACGATTTTGAACACCACTAAACTCATCATAATTTTAACGAAAATTGAAAATTTCTTTTCACAATATAGCTGAGAAGGTGATCTATAAACTGTAATAATTGTTTGAAATTTGGTCGAAAAAATGAGTGAGTGGTGAAACTTTGAAGCAGTTCTAAGTGACTAAAACCGCTACTTAACCATATATTCAAATACGGTAGTGTTTGAATGATAACCATATATAAACAAAATATATAAAACAAAAAATATATAACTATATATAAAAACAAAATATAAATAATTGTATATATAACTAAATATATATAACTATATATAAAAACAAAATATAAATAATTGTGTATATAACTAAATATATATAACTATATATAAAAACAAAATATAAATAATTGTATATATAACTAAATATATATAACTATATATAAAACAAAAAAATCTAAATAGAAACTGACTTGGACATGGATCGAACTTAATAACTTGATTTGAGCCCAAAATAATAGATGTTAAGGGGTCATAATAGGGGTCAAACTTTAAAAATTTTACCGTTTTTTTTTGTTTTTTGTTTGCTCAGCATACACCTCCAAACACCCGGGCAACGCCGGGCACCCATGCTAGTATATATATATAAATAAAAATGTCTGTCCGTGTGTGTGTGTGTGTGTGTGTGTGTACATTTCCTTATCAAACAACTCTGTCAATTTTCAGTCTAGAGACTCGAGATTTGACTTAAGGGGTACTGAGATTTGGGAAAATCTTTTTAATCAATTTTCAGTCAGAAATTTGGCTGTCAAGGAGTCACATTTCAACGATTTGACCTTTGAAAACTCTAACAAACTCCTTCGCCAATTTTGGGTCTAAACACTAGAAATTTTAGATGTAGGTAACTTGGACATGGGTAAAAGTTTTTATTTTGATTTGGGACCAAAATGATAAATGTTAAGGGGTAAAAATTGGGGTCAAAGTTAAAAAAAAATTTTCCTCTGCGGTCTCTACGAAATTAACTCAGACAATTTTGGGTTTAAACATTTGAAATCTTACATAAA
>NC_136516.1:10385202-10390202 GCF_053919585.1 Euprymna scolopes
AAATTACACACACACACACCCACCCACACACCCACCCACACACACACACACACACACACACACACACACACGTACATTTGTGTTTGTTTTTTTTATTTAAGAAAATCACAAAAAGGCAATACGCAACCAAACAACTAAAAAAAAAAAAATTAAAAAAAACAAAAAAAAAACAGAAGAAAACTCATCGTCTGCAAAGAACGCAAACTCTTCGCTTTCGTTGGCCGCCATGTCTGTCTGTGCGTGTCTGGCGGCTACAAAAGACGAGCTACAAGAACATCGATAACAAATAAAATAAAGAAAGAAATTTCAAATCAAAGTTTTTACAGAATACAAACTGGCACGGCTGTCCCTCACAATGTGGGGAGCGTGTGGATGATAAGGATAGGGTGTGACATCATTTTAAACTATTTCTTTTGTTTTTTTGTTTTTTTGTTTTTTTTTTAAGTTTAACACTTGTGAGATAAATTAAGAAAAGAATAAAACGAAATTCTAATCATGTATTGGCATCAAGTGACAGCAAGAAATAAAAAATAATTGGTCGTTTGTGTTTATCGGCTGATGCGAAACAAAAAGTTTGTTTGGAAAAGAAAAATGATTCTAAAGTGTAACAGGTAGATAGATAGATAGATAGATAGATAGATAGATAGATAGATAGAGATAGATAGATAGATAGATAGATAGATGAAGAAAGGATAAGATAATTAGCTATTTAACTAGATATGGAAAAGATAAGATAGATCGATAGATCGAAAGATGTATAGCTATTGAAAGATAAAGGATGATAGATAGATATTGAAAGATAGATAGATAGATAGATAGATAGATAGATAGATAGATAGATATGGAAAAGAAAAGATAGATTTGTAGACAGACATGAAAAGGATAAGATACATATTGAAAGGATGATAGAGATAGATAGATAGATAGATAGATAGATAGATAGATAGATAGATAAGTAGGTAGATATATAGATAGATAATCTGCTATACATCGACCCGAAAACGAGAAAAAAAACATCCTCTGGCAATTCACTACAAGGATGTACAAAATATCTGGGAAAATTATCGAATTTCTGAAGAAAATAATAGAAACATGGAGACTGGAATTGACAACTGGAGGACAACACCTGACAAAGGAAAACACAGAAAGGTATCTTCCAGAGAGCCCCTATATCTTCACTCCTATTTGTCATAGCCAGGATGCTATCCACAAAGATACTCACTGCTGTGCAAGATTTACAAAAAGGAGTGACAAAATAAATCGCTTCACGTATATGGATGAACTTAAACTAGTTGCAAAGAAGCAGAAAACACTGACAAACATGACAAGGATATTCAGCGATGATATAGGAATACAATTTGTAATAGAAAAATGGGTGTTTCTTCACTATTAGTACCAATGTTACATATTAGGGCCCTATATCAATAGCGATTAAGTTAACTAGTGTGAATTTTGACAAGGATCACACTGAGTTCATGATGATAGTCCAGATCTGCAAAACAGAACCGTTGCCAGAGATGAGTGATGTAAAGTTGAGGCAGTCAGACGACACAGACAAAACAGAACGATGACAAATGTTGTCACGTTTTCAGGCTGAGAGAAACAAAGGTTTTCACATCTCTCCGTGGAAGCTATGGGAATGAGACACCGACAATAATGTGCAATAATCTGAATGAAATGTTACCTTATGTCTCTGTCCATGCATGTCACTCATTTCAGTTAAATTAGAAATTTAATATGTAGATAATTAGTTAAGTGAACATTAGCCCCTCTCTCTCTCTCTCTCTCTCTCTCTCTCTCTCTCTCTCTCTCTCACCTAAGTTCATTCTCTCCAAATAAAATATTGGGGAAATATTCATGATGCCTGAGAGCTCACTGTTTTCATCTCTGCCTCCTCACGTGCCTTTTTAACCTGTCTCTGACTACTGGCACCGTGTCCAATGTCTGGCATGCAGCTATGATCTACCCCATCTTTAAGAATGGTAACAAAGAAAACCCTCTAAACTACCAGCTTGTTCTGCTCACCTCTATTGTCTGCAAAAGTCATGAAAGTGTTGCTGAAAAGAGTGATGATATCCCACCTTCAACAGACCAAGCAATCTTTCAATCCCAACATGGCTTTGTGCTGAAGAAGTCTTGCCTAATGAAACTTCTGGTCATGGAGGAGTCGTTGACAAGAATCATGGACAAGGTAGACACTGCAGACATTGTCTTTCTGGACTTTGCCAAAGCTTTCGACTCTGTAAATCATTATCTACTTCTCATTAAGCTCCGGGCATATGGTTTCCATCCTGAGCTCATGCAGTGGGTTGACATCTTCCTTGCTAACCGTACCTTCTGGCTTCAAAAGAGCAGCTGCCTTTCTCATGTATGCAATGCAAAAAGTGGTGTTCCACAGGGTTCAGTCATTGGGACCCTTTTGTTTTTCGTCTTCATCAATGACTTGCCCGAAGTGATTTCTCAGCTGTCCTTCCTGTTTGCTGATGACGTCAAAATTCTTGCTCCCTGCAGCGACTATGAAGACCTTCGACGTTACCTCCATGAAGTCTGAAGATCGTCACTGAACTGAGACCTAAGTATGAATGTCGCCAAGTGCAGCCAGCTGGCAGTGGGCCGGCATCCCCAACTCCTCCATTCTTTCTTGACTTCGAACCAGGTGAATGGCTGCTGGAGTTCGTTAGTCAAGCTAAGGATCTTGGATTGATTGTGCATTTCACATACTCACCCTCTGAATACTGCATCACTGCTGCTAACAAGGCAAGGGGTGTCCTGTTTCTCATACGCCACTCCTTTGTTCATCTCTCCTTCCATCTTCCTTCCCCTCTACACTTCCCTGGTGCACCTGATTCTCGAATACATCCCCCTATTTATGAAGGATGTCCAGTGTCTCGAACAGATTCAGTGCCTGGTGACGAGAATGATGGCTGGCTCAGAGGTCTATTCCATGACCAACGTTTAAGGGCTCTAAATCTTTTGTCCCTTGAGTGCAGGAGGCTTTGAGGCGACCTTATCCTTGCCTACATCTTCCATAGCCTGGACTGGGACCTGTTCTTCACCCCTGCCCTGGATCGTGGGCTCCATGGGCACACAAAAAAGATTTACATGAGACAGTTCCAGAGACTTCGATGCCAAGCAGTATTCATGGTTCAAGTGGCATTTTCATGTAACTAGCTATCCGATGAGGTTGTAAATCAGCCCACATTATGGGGCTTCAAGGCGGCCTTGGACAGATGCTGGTCGCGCCTCCATGATTTTCCCCCTGTAAAGTTTCTCTTTGTAATAGCCTCCTAAATTTTCACTGACTTTTTCCTCCTGTAAATGGCAATCGCTTGTGCGTTTATTCTTTGCCAATTAAATGAAATGAATGAAGGAATGAATGAGACAATTCTTTCTGAATAAAATCTTGAAAACCTCTCAGCAAATGTCTCCTTGTGTCTTCTTTCTTTACGAAAAGAAGCTTATTTCTATAGCAACCACTACACGAAAGATTCCGTCAGATTGTAGAAGTGCTAAGCAATTTGCAATCAGAGTATGTTGCCCCCATCATGGATTAAATAAAGGGTTCCATTCAAAAATTCCATGCAGATTCCTGAGTTCGATAATATGCACTGAATAAGGTCGGAGGTTACATCAACTGAAACGTTGTGAAAGTAATACTCAAGATGAGAACACTAATCTGAATAACCTGAATTATCAATCCTCATCTAAAAAATTCAAAAACGTAAGACCTTCAACAAATAAAAACCTCCAGCGAAGTTAGTCTGAAGGCCAGCCTTTGAAAAGATATTTTAAGGTCTAAAGAAACAATGAAAACAATTGATTAGAACGAAACCGGTCAGACACGTTTTTTCAAACTGGAGCCGGTCATGCCACAATAATAAATAGCCGGCCAAGGAAACCATGAAATATTCATTGAAAGAGATAATCAATATAGAGGTCTCATTTTGTAGAGTTGTGGCACAAAAATATGATTGTTGCCAAGAGCTGCACAGTAGTGACCTTGTGTCAGACCAAATTTAATCGTACAAAGGTCATTCCAAATGTAAGGCCTCCTATTGTTTTGAAGTCAAAAACTAAAACGTTGAAATGTAACAAAATGAAGACGTGTACATAGCAGCAGCAGCAACAGCAGCAGCAGCAACAGCAGCAGCAGCAAGCAAATGACCAAGCAGGATAAAAAACTTTTTTTTTTCGTAACAGTGACATTATCGCGCTCATGACTGTCGGTTCCTTGCTTTTACATTCCTCATATTGAATAATCTGGGTTCCTTGGCCGTTTTGACTAGGATCAAAGTGTAGTCGGCTGTGGCTGGCACACGGTCGGAGAAGCGAGAGATTTTTTAAGTGGTGTCGAAATAGAAAAGTAATGGTATTAAAAACTTTTGTTAAAAAAGAAAAAAAAATTTTTTTTTCATGGTAGTCACCACTCATCAAGGCCCAGAAGCCACTCGGGGATAAGAGTTATCGCGTGTACAGTAATCAATGGGATAATATCGCAGTAATCGTTAGTAATGGAGATTTGATAAAGTGTCTTAAAGGGGTGGTTCATCAGGAATTTGTTTATGTTGGACTTGAAGACATTCAAGTTTGGACTTGAAGACATTCAAGTTGTAGTCAGGCGGGAATCAGGCAAACGGAACAGAGTTTCACAAGCGTGCACTTCTAAGAAAGAAGCTTTGTTCATGGAATCTACGTTTTGATTTAGGCACAGATAAAGAATGGGGAAAATTATTGACAGTGATTTCAGCCAGGTCGACTGAAAACATAACCTCCTTGACAGAGGTATTTTTTAGAGGCGGCGAATTTTAAATGAAAGTAAATCACAGAAAAAATATTCTTATTAGACAAATATGCGGTTTATTCCAAAGATTAATTTTTAGCATTTATAATATAAATACAATTTCGGGTACAGAGCATGCACATATATGACGTAATCTAGATGTCCAATTTTCTAAGTTGTCTATCATGTCTTGTTTATCAGTGTGGACATGGGACTTTAC
>NC_136516.1:10397702-10417702 GCF_053919585.1 Euprymna scolopes
TCTCAGTTATCCGTATTTGCATTTTGAGGGTGCTGGCAATGGTCCTGTTGTCATAACTTGGATCGGTAGAGAGCATGAGTTGTACAGCGGCGCATCTCCGATCTCACTTGTTGAACATTGTGTCACTTTCAGATATGATAAAAGGCTCCTATCGCTCTTGGGATTTGTACACAACTGGCCAACTAGTAGATCGGCAACAAAAAAAGAAAACCAGATTTCATCAAACGGAAATGGAATCATATCGTCTTTTCTAGAACGACAATTATATCGTTATACCCTATACATGAGCAACCATAAAATACCAACGGAATATGACACAACGCTGTATGTAGACATCGACACCTTCTGGTAAGAATTGCAAAAACATAACATCGTTATCTTTCCTGATTGGGATATACACAAAGGCATAATCAGTCATGCTTTCTGCTACCCCCTCAGAGAAGTCGACCAAAATGTTTTTTCCTAATTTAAACCGCCAGTAGAGCAGTCAGAGGTAGGCAGGCATTTGCCTTTTTATGAATAATTTACCTGCTAATGGAGAAATTATTGACTGTTTGCAAATCGATTTTACCTACCATTTTGTAATGACGCCTCAAAGTTTATCTACCTATAGAGGAATCTTGCAGGTCTTTGTCTTCTTAAGTGGTCACCTAATAGTTTACAAGAACATGCGGTTCATAGTAAAAGTGATTCATCATAGTCAAAGGCAACTCAAAAGTTCCATACAGAGATATAGGGGAGGGTGCCCCTCTTTTCCCAAGATTACTCCGCTTACTCTTGATCTCAACCTAAAAATGATGAGTGTTTCATAAGGAGGATTCAAGTACCATTCTTTTTGTTGTCACATCTGGGCTGGTGAATCAACTCTTAGACATTTTTTTGGTATGACTTGTTCAAGGATTGAACTCAGGCCTCACAACCCATTAGCAAACACTCTAACGATCATACTAAAGAGTAAATACTCCTACGTTCCGTTGATGAATGGGTTAGGGTTGATGAATGGATAACTTCATTATCTAGACCCTTGTAAGATAATTGGTTTCCAAGGAATAATAACGACTTTGCATGAATGGAAACCATAGATAGAATTAATATGTGATTTTCGAAAAAGTGACAAGTGGATATTCCGAAGAGAGAATTATCTGGAAAGAGAGGGAAAATAATCAAATGGAAATTGAGGGGGGGGGGAATAGAATGATTATAATAATAATATAATTTTTATCCATTAAAAACGGGGAAAAAATGTTATAGTTCATTGGCTTAGAATGAATACTTTATGCCAAATTGATGATTGAATATGGTTAAATTTGTGCCCATTTTAGCATTAAATATTAGTCCCTAACTCTGCATCAAACGGATATCATAATACTTAGTTCGCTGCACCTTATCATATCAAAACTGTATACAAAATTTCAGAGAGATCGGCGCAGTAGTTTCTGAAAAAAAGTAGAATAGACAGACAGACAGATAGACAGACCAAAAGAAATATAATATAAATGTGCATAATGTCTGTAAAGAGTTCTTTATGAAAATCAATCTTTTAAGGTGAAATAAGGAACAAAAAAGTAAACAGTACAGAAAAGAATGAGCGATATTATTATTATTATTATTATTATTATTATTGGCTTAGTATTATTAAATATAATACTGAACATGTAATTTTGATACTATCAACGCCCTCTTGTCCCAAAGTGTTAGGAAGTGATTAAAAAGGAGGGGAAAGACTATAACAAAAAGAGGAAATAGTTGATTAGTGGAACAAAAGTACAGGAACTGAGGTTAGCAGAAAGACAATAGGGGCAGGTAGTTTACCAATATACACAAAGGCGATTTAAAATAGGATTGTTAATCAAGATGCACCTGTAACTGGAACAACGGACCGGACATAGAGGTCAATATATTTAGAGTAAATTTACGGACAATTTTAGAAGTGGAAGTGAGTTTTGCGAAAGTTTACGACAATTTCACAGTTGATGGCAAGTTGTGGTTTTGACTAAATCGGGAAAGGTTATGAGGCCGATTGATCAACCGATGAACGAATATGGCCTTAACAGAAAAACTAAGACATTGAAGTTAGCGTTTAGAAGGTCGATGGTGTCACGCACATGCCCAGAGTGCAATCAATATCTGCAGAAGTGTCACAGTTTGTGTTTTGTTTTGCTTCTCTTGACACTGACCGGCACTTTTAAAGTGAGCTATTTATTTAATTACAAACAAGGAGCTTTGCATTACGCTCAGCAACAGGTGATATAATTTAATGAAAGTACACTATTCGAAAATAGGGCGGTTACATAGTCATCCACAGACACAATCATTTGCTGCATCACAACTTTTCAATGCGACTGGAAGAGTGTTTTAGTGGAGCTTTATACTTTATAAAGTTTATTCTATATAACAGTGAATAACATGATAGCAGGGAGACCCGACGTTGCCCAGGATTGAATGATGATCAACGAATGTTTCACATTCCCATTATTGGCATCGAAATCGGTGAAATTGCTCATTTTTCAATCAAATTGATTGCCTGCTCTAGTTGGGGAATCATCGCAATGTACATGAAAGAAGTTATACGTTCCTCTCGCAATTACTTAGTCCACAATATATTGTAGTCTACATTGCACTGTAGAGAATCGACTGTTGATTTTATGCACTTATTTTTATTTATAATGGTTTGGTTTAAAGTTTAAAATGCCAAACTCAAATATCATGCTTCAGTTGTGCTCTAAACAGAAACGTTCATTTCGAACGTGTCCCTGTCATATCAAAGAACCTACCGTTGATTTTATATGCCTGGCCTTACTGTCTGTGCAGTGATAATGGTTTGAATTTAAGTTTAAAATGAAAGTCAAGTATTATGGTGCAATTGTGCTTTAAACAGAAAAAATCATTTCGAATGAACCAGTCATATCAAAAAGCCTATGGTTAATTTTATATATTGAGCCCTTCCGCTTGTGTGGTAATAAAACTTCTTAAAGGCATTTGTGATGTTAGGATGTGTAAGGTGTTAACTTTGGTCAAAATCGCTTGTTCCTTTTTTCATCGGATTATTTTCATTATCGATTATAGATACTTATCAAAAAAAAAATTTCGATGCAAAACCTATTTAAGAACACTGCCAGACACATAAAGCACCTTCGTGTGAAATTTAATAAAAATCAGCCCAGCCGTTTTCTAATCCATACAGAAGAACGAACCTACACAAAGTCCCTTTAATATTATATATATATATATATATATATATATATATATATAATTATTTTCTACTATAATAATTAAATACCTACAGACACTGGTATTTCATCCTTTCGGGAATCTTCAGTGCAGGGTGTCACGATTACTACCAGTCGAACGATTCGAACCCCGCATCACGAGACATCTCTGTCTCGATTAGCGGAGACCTAATCCATTCGGCTACCATTAACCGCTTGAAATAACGTTGAATCTTAAACATCTTAATTTTAAGTGTTCATCTACGTCAGGCAGACAGTGATCTAATCGTTATACGATGATCTACGCATAAGAGCTAAATTGACCGACTTTTAATTCAACTGAAAGTGCTCAACGATAAGAAACGAATTTCTTAAAGGGGCTGTCATATATATATATATATATATATATATATATATATATATATATATATATATATATATATATATATATATATTATTGTTGTTGTTGTTTAATTATTAGTGTGTATATTATCTATTATTTACTAGCAGGGATATCCGATGTTGCCCGGGATTGAATGATGATCAATGAATATTTCATATTCCTATATTTTTATTGTCATCGAAATCTGCAAAATTGCCCGGGAAGAAGCTTCACATGCTTCCATGCAGTAACTTCGTCCAAAATATATGTTATTCTACATTGCACCTTAGAGAACTGGCTGTTTCTTTTATAAAATTATTTTATATAAACTTCTTTCTAGTTAACGAAAAAAAAAAAGCATTAAGAAATTTACGTGTGGGGGTTTGAACCTACAAACCACGTCATGCCAAAAAAAAAAATAAATAAATAAAAAAAACCCTAAATTTTCAAATCTTATAAAATTCTTTGCAGTTATTGAAAAAAAAAAAAATTAAGAAAATTGCGTGCGTAGTTTGAGCCTACAGACCCCGTCATTAAAAATAAACAATAAAAAGAACACGCTATCAACTTACCCACAGTAGAATTTTCACGGCCCGTTGTTCTATCATTATTGCTAAGCGACGACATAGAAAAAATAGCTTTACCGCTGATAGATAAATTAAAATAACGCTTTCGATTATCGGTAATTATCGGGTGGGGGGTATTCTGAGACAAAACTTAACTAAGATCACTCCCAGACTTATACACTAAAGTTCTGTAAATTTTAAAGAAAATCTGTTCAGCCGTTTCAGAGTCTATAAGGAACTCTCTCTCTCTCTCACACACACACACACACACACACACACACACACACACACACAAAGTTGCATTTATATAATTGTAGAGACGAGATAATTAACGGTTCCCATATCATGCTAAATTCGTGTTAAATAATACGAAGAACCAAACCATCTCCAAAAAAGAATTCAGGTAGAACTGCAGTCAAACATGTTTCGTTGCGATATACGATTGGAGAACAGCACACACTTTGTTGCATTGATCTCTGACCTTAAATAACCACAACAAGGTCAATTTCCCGCAAAAACAGACAAAGCATAGGTCTTGACAACGAAATTTACAGTAATAAATTACCTAATTATATCGGCACGATAGATTGTTGCGGTACTCTTTCGCATAATTACTGCCCAGCGGCTCGTTTTCACTGATTGCGAAAACAAATTGAATTCGGTTTTCAAAGAGCAGATTATACGACCGTTTCCTTTTCATTGCGAACGAAGAAAAATCTCGAAGGAAATTAAAAGAGGAGAGATACGTATTCTGAAATAAAATTTAATCAAATCAGAAATGAAATGAATCGAAACAATTTTTGAATTAACCAGGTTCAAATAAAATATGTAGAACATTAATATATTTTTTAATTTATTTATTAGCAGGCTGCCCGGCGTTGCCCGGTCGTAAAATACGCATAAATATTCTATTTTAATTAATGCAAAATTCTTATTTATTATAAACAGAAATACCGTAGGTATTAAACGTAACGTGAAATTCATTTTTTGTAAGTTTAAAAAATAATACTTGAGCTGAGATCGAAACCAAAACCTAAAGACAGTGAGTCAAGTACGATAACCATCATGCCGGCTTGACATAAGATTTGAAAAGTGTTTTGAAACCTACTTATTTTTAACACAATAAACCCGTCATGTGAACCATTCACGCATGCGCATTCGTGAAACAGCAAACACATCAAATCCGACGACCCCGCCCCACATAACAATTTTTTCAATTTTCCCCCCTTAGCAGCCCGTTTTTCCGGATGAAAACCAATTAAAAAGTTTTCCACATGTCTGAATATGCTATATACCAACTTTCAAGTTTGTAGATAAAAATCCGTTGAGTACATAGGTTGAGAAGTGTCCTCGCACACATACTCGCGTCTATAGATCTTTAGATATCAGGTTGACAAGAAAGGACTTGCGGTTTTAACGTTTAAATTTAGATGAACATATCTCGATTCAAACAAAAAATTTTTGATCAAAATAAACATCATCAGAATCAACATCTTTTTGCCAACACAAAGCAAGTGTATTTATGCCAGTAACGTAAAAATCTTGCGTTCTGGTGGAGATGAAATCGCTCAAGATGTTTTTAATATGGTTTAGGTTTTTGAAGCATTTCTCTCACAAAAAGTTGTCGAGATGCTTGAAAAATGGTAGTCAGTAAGTGAGACGTCTGGAGAATATGGTGGATGAGGCAGAGTTTTTTAGCCCAATTTGTTCAATTTCTGCAGGGTTGATTTAGCAACGTGCTGTCAGGGATTGTCGTGGAGGAGAATTTGACCTTTTCTGTTGACTAATGCTGGGTGTTGTTGTCGAAGTTTCTGATGCATTTCATCCATTTGTTGACAGTACTTCTCTGCTGTAATAGTTTCGCCTGCATTAAAAAACTGTAATGGATGAGACTGGTCGCAGACTACCAAATAGTCAGTATGACCTTCTTTTGGTGCAACTCTGGCTTCAGGAAGTGTCGTGAAGCTTCATCGGCGTCTAACCACTGAGCTGAGCATCACCAGTTGCCGTCAAGAACCTACTTTTCATTGCAAGTCACAACCTGGTCGAGAAAGCGGTCGATTTTGTTGCGTAAAAGAAGGGAAGAGGACACTTCATAACAGCGTTTCTTTTGGTTGTCATTCATTTCGTTAAGCACCCATTTATCAAGTATTTTGTCTTTCTAATCACTCAAGTAGTTGGAAATCGTCGTATACATTACGTCTGATTCAGAAACAAGTTCTAACAGTTATACATGGATTGGCTTCGATTAAGGTTCTTAAGTGATCGTCATCAACATTCGATGACCAACCACTATGCTTATCATCTTAAAGACTCATCGCTGCCACAAAATTTCTTAAACCACCATTGTGCTGTGTGTTCAGTAGTGGTTCTTGGGTCAAAAGCTTCGTTAATATCGCGAGCTGTTTCAGCAGCTTTTCGGCCTAGCTTGAATTGAAATGAGAAAATTGTGCGAATTTGCTTTTTTTTTTTTTTACATCTTGTATTGAACGTTCTGAAAAGAAGACATAATTGTTTTAAAGCGATTGCAATTTAAACGATTAGATAGAGTGACAAACATCCTTTAAAATGATATATAAAGTAAAGGTATTATAACGAAAGCTTATTTGAAAATACATCATTTGAAATCAAAATTAAAAATTCTGCAAGAACTTTCTTCTCAACCTAATAGATAGACTAGCAGGCCGCCTGTCGTTGCCCGGTTATAAAATAAAAATAAATATTAAATTTTAATTTATACGGATATGAGCATGCGAGTATTATATTTTTTTCTAAGCAGTCCACTTCTTGTAAGTAAAAAAAATACTCAAGCTAAGATCAAAATCAAAACCTAAAGACAATGAGTCAAGTATGATAGCCATTAGACCAGCTTGATATGATCTTTACAAAGTGTTTTCAAACCTACTTATTCTCAACGTAAAGAAGCTGTCATGTTTCACCGCCGCGCATGTGCAGTCGTAAAACAGTTGAAAAATAGATATAAATTCGATGACCCTTATGTACAACTTTTTCAATTTCGACCCATTAGCAGCACTTTTCCCCGGATGAAAGCTGATTAAAATGTTTTCCACATGTCCAAATACCCTATATACCAAATTTTAAGTCTGTAGATCAAGAGTCCGTTAAGTTAGTTAGTTAGTTTGAGAAATCTTCTCTCTCACACACACACACATTCTCACTTTTATAAATATATAGACTAAGTATATAGGTATTTAATAAGGCTGTATGCAATGTGGGAATGTAACAGAGTGCAGACACGGGTATGCAAATACCGAGCCGTGTGAAATGACGTCACAGTAATGAAAAAAGGGACAGAAAGGACGTTAGAGAACACAATCACATTAGAGAACACGATCACGTTAGAGAAGACGTTTGAGTTGGCAGAGAGAAGGAGCATGATCATCTTTTGATCAGGAAAGTACTAAAAAATAAATGTAATTGTTACAAAAAAAAATGGAGTCGAGTTATTACTTGTCCTATGTTCTTTGTGACATACTCTGCTACAACATGTTGGGTTAAAGGACGAGCTGGAACAGTGAACGTTGAAATATAAGTGAAGAAAATATATGTAATATTTTTCTTAAAAAAAAAATTTAAAAAAAAAAAAGTTTGACTCTACCCTTCAGTAAAGTTTTAACTTGCTGGAAAATGAATCCGGAATTTCATGAATTTTTTTTTTTTTTTTTATTACAAAGGAGTCATCACTTATCAAAGTCTAGAGGCCACTCGAGGATAAGGATTAAGGAGTGTATAGTAGTCAAAGGGACAATATAGTAATCGTTAGAAGTGTAAATTTGGTAAATTGGATTACTTAAGGGGAACGGCTCATCAAGAACTTGTTTACATTGGACTTGAAGACGATCATATTGTAGTCAGCTGGAAAGCAGGTAAACGAAAGACAGTTTCACAGGTTTGCAGTTCTAAGAAATAAACTTTGTTCATGAAATCTACATTTAGGTTTAGGCACAGATAAAGAGTGCGGGTAATTATCGATAGTGTTTTTAACTAGACGAGTGTTTCTCATGAATGTTTGGCAAGAGGAGACCATAGATTGGAGCTCAGACGAGCACTTGCCATGAAAATAATGATAAAACAGAGACAGGCTCGCAATGCCTCTTCTGTGAGGAAGAGGTTGCAGGGAAGAGAAAAGGGATTCCTTCACTAGGCTACAAAGTCTATTTTGTACTCTGTCAAGGCAGGATAAATCCTTTCTAGCAGCTCCTGCCCAGATGTGGCAACAGTACTTCATCCTTGGACGTATGTGGCTCTTATATAGAAAGAGAATTGCATCAGCAGTGAGATATATACTGGATTAATAGAAGGATCCCACCATTTTTCCAGCGGCCTTGGCAACAGATTTGATGTATGTGTTCATTTCAGATCAGGAGTAAAGGAAAAGCTCAGAATCTTGTCAAAACATGGAGCCTCCCCAAGACGAGAACTATTCATATCAATTAATGTCAGATGAGCGTCAGAATGTTGATGTAAAGATAGAAGATTGGTTTTAGATGCATTAAAAGTAACCGGCCACCTTTTGCCCCATTGTACCACATGCTCAAGATCAGAGGAGAGAGAATCAGAGAGAACTTGGTCGTTTACGGCCTTTGATGTGCTGCCATAGATGGTAGTGTCGTTAGCATAAATGTCTACGAATGATCTAAGGATGTGATTTGGAAGATCATTAATGTAGATTAGGAAGAATTAAATAAACGGTTTAATTCAAACTTCCATGCATATTCCATAATTGTGACAGAAAGATTCCTAAGTTCGACAAGATACACTTGAAGAAGGTCGGAGGTTACACTGACCGAAACATTGTGAAAATGACACTCTAGCTAAGAATAATATTCTTAAGAATTTAAATATTAGGAACGTTTAGAAATGTCCTCTCAACCATTGAATCCTTTCTCTCCGATAGGTTTATACAAATAGCCGTCGATGGGCAGAAGTCCGAAGCTCAAAATATCAATGCTGGCATGTCTCAAGGATCCACCCTGTGCCCAACTCTCTTCCTGATGTTTATCGACAATCTCTCAAATCATTTGTCTACATTTACACAGATGACACTACCATTTATGGTAACACTTCAAAGATCTTCAATGCTAAAGATCTCTCTGAGTCTCTTCTCCAACTTTGAGCACGCGGTGTAATGAGGTAAAAGTGGCGGGTTTATTTTAATGCATCCGAAACCCAGCTTCTATTTTTTCGCCAATAATGCTCTGATCCTCATTTAGCCCCAAATGAAATGAATGGCCCTTGTCTTGAGGAAGTATCCTGCTTTGGCAAACTTCTGAGACCGACCTTCACTCCTGACCGACCTGAAATAAAAGATTTACATCAAATCTGTTACTGGGTCACTGGAAATATTGGTTGGATCATTCCACTGCTCCTGAAGGTATCTCACTCCCTACACAATCCTTTATTTATCCATAAAAGTGAAATTGTCTGTGTGTCTGTCTGTGTGTGTATATTTTCCTACCAAACTACTGTCATTTTTCAGTCTACAGACTCAAGATTTGACATAAGGGATATTGAGATTTTGGGAAAATCTTTTTAATCTGTTTTCGACCAGAAATTTGGCTGTCAAGGGGTCAACGTCCAAAGATTTGACCTTTGAAAACTTTACCAAACTCCTTTGCCAATTTTGGGTGTAAACACTTGAAATTTTAGATGTAGGTTCCTTTGGCATTAATCAAACTTTTTAACTTGATTTGAGCCCAAAACAATAAATGTTAAGGGGTCAAAGTTTTAAAAAATTTGACCTCTCAGCCAATTTTTGGTCTAAACATTTGAAATTTTATATAAAGTGTATTCAGATATATAGAGCAAGCTTTTTAATTGGTTTTTGGCCGAAAATTTTGCTGCCAAAGGATTAAAGTGCAAAGGATTTTACCTTTGCAATCTCTACACTTGAAATTTTAGATGTAGGTTCCTTTGGCATTAATCAAACTTTTTAACTTGATTTGAGCCCAAAACAATAAATGTTAAGGGGTCAAAGTTTTAAAAAATTTGACCTCTCAGCAAATTTTGGGGTCTAAACATTTGAAATTTTACATAAAGCGTATTCAGACATGCAGCAAGTTTTTTTTTTTTTTTATCAGTTTTTGGGTGAAAATTTGGCTGCCAAGAGGTCAAAGCTGAAAAAGTTGACCTTTGCAGACTTTACCAAACTCCTCCACCAATTTTGGGTCTAAACACTTGAAATTTTAGATGTAGGTTACCTGGACATGAGTCAAACTTTAATATATATATATATATATTTGTAGTCATCGACATACAGTCCTGTTTCGTTGTATCACAACTCATCAGTGCCGCTAGACTAGCATCTCTCCGAAGCCAAGGATTGAACCTAGAACCGTCGTGTTGACAGTCGGCAGTTCTCCCACTCGACCTTGGAATTGACGCCCGTAAATAACTTGTCGGAATGTTTATTTAAATAGACACCCACCACCACCTTTATAGTGCTCAAATCGCCTGTTCGTAAACAAACAAACAACGAGCTTCGCATTTTCAGCCAATTAAGTAGCGGGTGAGATTATTTACGACAGTGCTCTACCCGAAGAGGGGGGGCTTAAAATATATTTGTAATCATCGACATACAGTCCTGTTTCGTTGTATCACAACTCATCAGTGCCACTAGGATTGAACGTAGAACCGTCGTGTTGACAGTCGGCAGTTCTCCCACTCGACCTTGGAATTGACGCCCGTAAATAACTTGTCGAAATGTCTATTTAAATAGACACCCACCACCACCTTTATAGTGCTCAAATCGCCTGTTCGTAAACAAACAAACAACGAGCTTCGCATTTTCAGCCAATTAAGTAGCGGGTGAGATTATTTACGACAGTGCTCTACCCGAAGAGGGGGGCTTAAAATATATTTGTAATCATCGACATACAGTCCTGTTTCGTTGTATCACAACTCATCAGTGCCGCTAGACTAGCATCTCTCACAAGCCAAGGATTGAACCTAGAACCGTCGTGTTGACAGTCGGCATTTCTCCCACATATAATATATATATGCATATAAAGATATGAACAGTACATAGAGCCCGAGCAAATCTGGACTGAACTGCTAGTACGTCCTAAAACTAAGTACTGCTGCCACCTAATAGGTTATGTTCTTTTCTCCCCCATGCAACAAAAAATATATAAGAAAATTGAATATTGTATTCTCGGGTCTATCCTTGGACCTCTATTGTTCCTAATATTTATTAATGACCTCCCCAACAAAACTGCTTCTGAGATGGGTATAAGTGCTGATGACCCTACACTCTATAACAGGCATGGCAGGAAAACAAATGAACAGATATCTAAAGAAATAGCAAAAACACTAGAGGATGACCTCCAATCTGTAGTGGAATGGGGACATAAATGGATGGTCACATTCAATGCTGCCAAGACTAAACTGGTTTCCTTCAATAATTACAAGAAACCTTCTCTGCCACCAATAGCAATGGCTAGTGACTCCCTGTCTGAGAGTACATCTTTCAAACTGCTTGGCCTAACGTTCTCAGGAAACATGAGTTGGAACAATTATATTGAAAACATTGCCAGGGCCGCTGCGAAAAAGGTAGGCTCTCTCTACCGTGCTAGAAAACTACTGACACCTGAAAGTATCCTGTACCTCTATAAGACCACCATTCGCCCATGTATGGAGTATTGTTGTCCCATTTGGGCTGGTGCATCTGCTACTAGTCTCTTGCTCCTAGACAAGGTTAAAAAAAGAGTCGCCAATCTGATAGGCCCTGAACTGGCATCTAAGCTTCAGCCTCTGTCCCATCGACGAAACGTTGCATCCCTCTGCCTGTTCTACAAGTATTTTAACGGTGAATGCTCTGACGAACTGCAGACACTTGTGCCCTCATGATGTAGACACCCTCGACAAACCCGACAGCCAGCTAGATCCCACCCCCAAGATGTAAAAGATCTTTCTACTCCAGTCTAGAGTCTGGAATTCCATTCCAAGTTCCTGCTTCCAAAACTGTACTGACATGCAGAAGTTCAAGTGCAACGTGAACCGACATCTTGATGCCCAAATCCCAACATAGTGCCCCAGTAGTTGCTGCCCCTGATAGTAGCCCCCTACACCAAAGTGGCAATGCGCCTTGTTTGGGGTGAAAATGTAATAAAAAAAATTTTAAATACATAAACGTTCATGTATTTACATGTAACGTGTATATATTTACACATGTGTTGATGATGTATAAAGCCAGTATAGACCTCATCATTTTGCCAGCAGGCCAAGCCAAGGATTGAACCTAGAACCGTCGTGTTGACAGTCGGCAGTTCTCCCACATATAATATATATATGCATATAAAGATATGAACAGTACATAGAGCCCGTGCAAATCTGGGCTGAACTGCTAGTAAGTCCTAAAATGAAGTACTGCTGCCACCTAATAGGTTATGTTCTTTTCTCCCCCATGCAACAAAAAATATAAGAAAATTGAATATTGTATTCTCGGGAGAACTATATATAAACGAGTGTGTATATAAGTTTGCTTGTATATATAAACGAGTGTGTATATAAGTTTGCTTGTATATATAAACGAGTGTGTATATAAGTTTGCTTGTATATATAAACGAGTGTGTATATAAGTTTGCTTGTATATATAAACGAGTGTGTATATAAGTTTGCTTGTATATATAAACGAGTGTGTATATAAGTTTGCTTGTATATATAAACGAGTGTGTATATAAGTTTGCTTGTATACATAAACGAGTGTGTATATAAGTTTGCTTGTATATATAAACGAGTGTGTATATAAGTTTGCTTGTATATATAAACGAGTGTGTATATAAGTTTGCTTGTATATATAAACGAGTGTGTATATAAGTTGGCTTGTATATATAAACGAGTGTGTATATAAGTTTGCTTGTATATATAAACGAGTGTGTATATAAGTTTGCTTGTATATATAAACGAGTGTGTATATAAGTTTGCTTGTATATATAAACGAGTGTGTATATAAGTTTGCTTGTATATATAAACGAGTGTGTATATAAGTTTGCTTGTATATATAAACGAGTGTGTATATAAGTTTGCTTGTATATATAAACGAGTGTGTATATAAGTTTGCTTGTATACATAAACGAGTGTGTATATAAGTTTGCTTGTATACATAAACGAGTGTGTATATAAGTTTGCTTGTATATATAAACGAGTGTGTATATAAGTTTGCTTGTATATATAAACGAGTGTGTATATAAGTTGGCTTGTATATATAAACGAGTGTGTATATAAGTTGGCTTGTATATATAAACGAGTGTGTATATAAGTTGGCTTGTATATATAAACGAGTGTGTATATAAGTTTGCTTGTATATATAAACGAGTGTGTATATAAGTTGGCTTGTATATATAAACGAGTGTGTATATAAGTTGGCTTGTATATATAAACGAGTGTGTATATAAGTTTGCTTGTATATATAAACGAGTGTGTATATAAGTTGGCTTGTATACATAAACGTTCATGTATTTACATGTAACGTGTATATATATATATATATATATATATATATATATATATTTACGCATGTGTCGATGATGTATAAAGCCAGTATAGACTCCATCATTTTGTCAGCAGGCCAAGCTTCTACGAATAGGAAAGCGAGGACAGAAACCTAAAAAGGTTGGCTTCAATTCTAAGTTGCATAAAAAGTACTCAATATAAAATGTACAGAGCAAACATTATCAACGCTTCGAAAAAGAAAATAAATTCGAGGAAAACCATTCTTTAAAAGAACAGAAGAATACCAGCTAAGTAAAATTTTATTTTACTTTTGTTTAGGCATCTGTATATATGTTTTATTTGCAGAGGAACTATATATGAACGATTGTGTATGTATAAAAATTTACTTTATATATATATATATATATATATATATATATATATATATATATATATATATATATATAAACGTGCATATGTTTATGCGTCTATTGAATGTATGTAAAGTTTATATGTTTAGGAGTATGTCTACGATCGTTTAATGTTCTCATGTTTGTAGCTGTCGATAGATTCACAGATACAGTTCGACAACAGACATATAACATACAACAAAAATGGACGAATAACAGTTCTTTGGGGATTTAACATCGGCCAATCAGAGAAACATACCTGGTCCATCTTTGGTCTTGTTTGACGGAAAGCTGCGAGGAAGATTCATCAAAATGAATCAACAAATCTCGGGGTTCATTTTTTTTTTTTTTGTTTTTTTATAGGAGTCATCACTTATCAAGGCTTGGAGGCCACGAAAGGATAAGGGTTAATGAGTGTACGGTACTCAATGGGACAATATCGTAGTAATCGTTAGTCGCGGAAATTTGTTAAATTGGATTACTTAAGGGATCGGCTCATCAAGAACTTGTTTACGTTGGACTTGAAGACGACCCAATTGTAGTCAGCTGGGTTGTCTTTTTAGCAACTTTATTACAGATGTTTCCTCATTGGAAAGCTGTACACTGGTGCTACGTTTTTTTTTTTTTTTTTTTTTTTTTTTTTGCATTTGATAGGCGTTGGATTCCCGCCCTTCTTGGGTGCTCCAAACCATATGACTGATCAGCTCGGCTCTGTCTGTCTCCTTCAAGCTCTAACCATTAACTGATTAAAACCCTACGTATACATAAACATCTACCTTCTAATGACATCAGCAATGATGTCTGTCATGTATATTTGTTTATCAAGCTGACATTCCTGTTTGTCTTATTTTTATTTATTTTTTTTTTTTACACAGTGATCACCACTTATCAAGGCCCGGAAGCCACTCAGGGATAAGGGTTATTGCAAGTACATTACGTTAGTGTGGAGATTTGATGAAGAGTTTACTTAAGGGGGCGGTTCATTAGGAATGTGTTAACGTTGGACTTGAACACATCCAAGTTGTAGTCCGGTGGGAAGCAGGCAGACGGAACAGAGTTCCACAGGCATGCAGTTCTAAGAAAGAAGCTTTGTTTAGGGAATCTGCGTTTTGATTTAGGCACAGATATAGAGTGGGGGAAATTTTTCACAGTGGATTCAGCTAGACGGGTGTTTTTCGTGAAAGATTGGCGAGGGGGGACCAGAGATTGGAGTTCAAACGAGCACCTGCCATGGAAATAACGATGTTGGTTATGAAAACTAACATCCTTTTCATTTCTAACATAAATATTTTTACTTTTCGCCTTAATGCATTCTTTCTGTCATTCAAAATATTTCTAACCTAAATACTGACAATCGGCCATTGCAGGCTAACCATTATTTTCTATATACGGCATAATCACGTTGACACACCGGTAACTGTCAGATCACCGAAGTTAAGCAACGTTGAGCCTGGTCATTACTAAAATGGGTGACCAATTTGGGAAGTCCAGTTGCTGTATGTAGGAGGACGTCGACACCTCCCTGCAAAAAGTTGCAAAAACCTAACGTCGTCATCTCCCCTAACGGGAATATACATGCGACTGAGGACCGCTTGTGAATTTCATACTCCCATGAAACTTCCTCCTTTGGGGGAAGCTGGTTAAACCCTGTATAGGGTTGGTGCTGACTACACACACACACACAACCAGTATTTTCTGGGAGTCAATAACATAACATGAAAAGAAACAAAAAATAGAGAATGATAACATTTACAATTTGAATAATTTACCGCATATTTTTTTTTTTTTTCTCGTGGATTTAGATATTTTCAATCCAACAATCTTCTTTAGAATCATTTAGGTCTTTGGAGATGAGAATTAATAAGTCATATTATTGGAATTTTTATGACTAAAAAATAAACGAGAAGAAAAAGGAAAAATGAAGAAAAAAGAGAAAAAACAGCAAAAAGGAACAATATATATATATATATATATATATATATATATATATATATATATATATATATATGATTGCTGCATCTTTCCAGATGATCGCCGTCACATTGAGTTCTTCCAATCTTGTCGCCCATGCCATCTCAGAGGACTCTGCACTCCCGTCGCAGATTTGAACATCTTCAGGCAGATGTGACATTCAAATTGAGCAATTTCCATCGAGTTGACTTCCTCTGGAGGTTGAAGGGTATTCCTATGAACAATCACATGTCTTCTCAGACCAGCAGTAGACTTGCAAACTTTGTATATATATACTTTATATATATATATATATATGTATATATAGTTTATATATATATATATATACTTTATATATATATATAAAGTATATATATATATATATATATATATATATATATATAAAAAGTATATATATATATATATATATATATATAAAAAGTATATATATATATATATATATATATATATATATATATATATATATGTTTGAAACATGTCTTCTTCCTAAGATTAAGGGTGGTGGTGTTTGATCAACACTGCTGGGGAGCCATGATGTAATATACTGTTTTGTTTTTAAATCCCCCGAAACAGTGTTTCATGGTAAACAACTGATGATCCCTTGAAAAATAAATTATTGGTATTATAGTAAATTCTAGAGCGAGTTGATGCAGTGATTGCAGGTGATTAAATGACTTACTGACTAGATGGTTTTCTAACGAATGATAAAAAATATTTTTTTGTATAGTTTTAAAGGTTAAAAACTTCCAAGACTATATATATATATATATATATATATATATATATATATATATATATATATATATATATATATATATAAGGTTACGGATTTAGTGGGGCTCTTCTTACTAAAAGAACTTAAATACCACTTTAAACATATCCAAGGGGGCCTTTATAAAGACGATGCCCTATTTACTACAACAGCCAGGCCAAGAGAGTACAACAAAACAATTAAAAAATTACATAACTCTTTCAACAACTTTGGCTTTTCTATAATTATCGAACCAAAGAAAAAAACTTCAAATTTTCTAGACATTACACTTAATCAACACCGAGACTAATAGTCCCTATCACAAACCCAACCTTACGCTTTTATACGTCCATAAATATTCTAACCACCCAAGTCAATTATAAAATTTATAGTACCATCCCTCTCTAGAAGAATTTCTACGCTTTCTGCCGATAAAAAAAAACTTTAATCAAAATGCTACTTTCTTCAATAATGCCTTAAGGAATTCAGGACGCAATGAGAAAAAAAGAGAGAGAGAGGGGGGGGGAATAGACAGACAGACAGACAGACAGACAGACAGAAGGAGAGAGATAAACAGAAGAAGAGAGAAAGACTGACAAACAGAGATAGAAAGAGAGAGAGACTAAGAGAGAAAGGAAAAGAGGGAGACAAACAGACAGACAGAAAGAGAGATAGACAAAAGAAGAAGAGGGAGAGAGAGAGAGACTAAGTGACAGACAGAGATAGAGAGACAGACATACAGAAGGAGAGAGTTAAACATAAGGAGAAGAGAGAAAGACTAAGTGACAAATAGAAATAGAAAGAGACTAAGAGAGAGAGAGATAGAGGAGGGGAGACAAACAGACAGATAGAAGGAGAGGGAGAGATTAAGAGAGAAAAAGTAAGAAAATCAGACAAACAGACAAACAGAAAGGGCGAGATAGACAAAAGAAGAAGAGGGAGAGAGAGACTAAGTGACAAACAGAGATATAAAGAAAGAAAGAGAGAGGAAGAGAGGAAGGGAGAGAGAGAGGAAGGGAGAGAGAGAGAGAGAATCAAATAGATAGTTAGACAGACAGGGAAAGATTGTATTCGTTATACAATTTCTAGCAAAGAAAAAATGTGCAAAACAAATTGTTAACAAATAACTGTTACCAATGTGTAAGGAAAGTTACTTTCCCACCTACCTGCTTATTTTTTTGTTTTAAAGTATTTTAAAACGTTTTTATTCACATGTTTTAGCGATGCCTTTATATAGCCTTGTATACCCGCCATTTTTTAAATTAGTGCCAGAGGTTAATCAAAGTGAAACCTCGAGGTTGTAAAACAACTAAAATAAAAAAAAAAAATTAAAAAACTATAGCTAATAACTGTCACTATTCGGTCATAAATGTATTTTTTAACAGATTTGTATAATTTATTTGGTTTATTTTTGCTTTATTTTTGTTTAAATTTCGATTTTTGAGTTGTTCTACAACCTCGCGGTTTCATATCAATTAACCTCCAGCGCCATTTTGGAAAATGACGGATTTTCACGACTGCGAAGACAAAGATAAAACAAAAGCGTTTTAAAACAACAAAATTAGGCAAGTATGTGGAAAAGTAACTTTTATTGCTTTTGGTAACAGTTATTTGTTGACTATTTTTTTTTTTAATACTTTTTTTCTGTTGGAAATTGTACAGCAAACACAATCTCTCTCTCTCTCTCTCTCTCTCTCTCTCTCTCTCTCTCTCTCTCTCTCTATTTCTCTTTGTCTCATCGACTCTATCTCTCACTTAGTGTTTCTGTCTCTATCTCTGTATGTCACTTAGTCTTTCTTTCTATCTCTCCCTATCTCTTAGACTCTGTGTGTGTGTGTGTGTGTGTGTGTGTGTGTGTGTGTGTGTGTGTGTGTGTGTGTGTGTGTGACTTAGTCTCAATAGCTCTTCTTGTTTCTTAGAAACTCTCTTGTTTTGGTATACGGTATATCAACTCGCTTGTGCTCATTATGTGATGTTATCCTAGCCAGACTTTCGAAAAAAAAAACCCATTCAACCAACTACAACCACTATCAACAATTTATCCCACTCTCTAAATGTAAACATAGATTCCATGAACAAAGCTTGTTTCCCAGAACTGCCCATCTGTGGAACACTGTTCTGCTGGCCTGCTTCCCAGTTGAATACAACAGGGTACCCAATTTACACCATTAACGACTACTAAACTAATACTTTACATTTATTAACCCTTATCCCCGAATGACCTTCGGGCCTTGATAAGTGGTGACTCCCAAGTACCCCCCCCCCCCGCCCTAAAAAAATGCAAATGTTCATTTATGCAAACACGTGTTTGGTAAAGAAAGTTATGTTTGTAGTCACAAAGTTTGGAATTGTGTAGCTTAACATGTTCATAGTGTGAATATGCGTGTGTAAGTAATATATGTATGTGAGTATTTGGCAGCGTGGTATTGTGTATGTGTGTTGGTTTACTTTGTTCTTGTTAATGCACGTGTAGAAGGGACGTGGGAGTGCCTTAGCACCTATTCCTTTTACTCCTGTTTTAAAAGTGCCCTTTCAGAATAATATATTATAAGCCTATGCCCCACCAAGACGGCATTCATTACTATATTTTTGCCGTTTCTTTTTTTCACTTGAGCACCTGCCCTGAAAAAAGTTCTCCGCGCGTCACTGATGTCTAGTTGTGAGTACCAATTCACTTCTGTTCATCTAACACTAGCTAGTGAGTAAGAATGTGTGCACGAAATGAAAAAGGCTTGTAAGTGAGTCATTGAACATTCCTTTTCATCTTTCGCCTACACGGTCAAAGGCACAGGGGGAGGGGCCGTGCGTTCTTGGGTTCTCCGATGCGGGCCGGCCAGTCCGTTAAAATCTCTCCCATTAGCTTTTGACTCTTCGTTTTACAGGAGTTTCCAAGTTTGTGTCGGCTTATTACTTTGACATAGACTTGTTGCTTTTGGGGTTTGAAATGATTTTCATTGGTCGAAAATACTTTTGAGTTAACACGTTCCTGTGAAAACTTACTTGATTTTTGGAAATGGCAAAGAGAGTGAATCCAAATGAAACGGAAATAGGAAGAGGGTTAGCTGTTCAAGCCAATAGCTTTTTAGTGTTCATCTGAATCGCTTTGTGATTCAATTACTACTGTCCTAGTACAGAGAAATATTATGAGAAAGAGATAATTAGATGCCATCCTCCACTTTAATATGGATGCATGGATCACTGCTTCCTCCCTCTTTCCCCTTCTGCAGGCCACTGTTAGTGTCGTCTGCTTTTTTATAA
>NC_136516.1:10422702-10442702 GCF_053919585.1 Euprymna scolopes
GATCGTGCGAAATAATTGAATTATTTGAATTTATTTAAATATAAGATGATTATATTCTAATATTTTTGCATATTCTTGTAGCCAATCACAATAAATTTTATTTAGACATCAAAAAGTTAGTTTAATTGATTCGAAAACTTTTTAAATATTTATATTTTTTGAAATTCAACAGAAAATGGGTCAAACGCGTTTTTTTTTTTATTTAAAACTTAAAATTCTATTATAAAATATAGAAAAGTATTATATTATTCCGCTTTTAACATAATAAACTTTAGGGTTTTATCTTTCTGGCAAAACCAAAAGTTGTTCAGAAATAAGGGATTTTAATAGATTTTAATGCGTTTTAGAAAAAGCAGTTTTCGATTGATTAGCGGTCACTATATATATATATATATATATATATATACACACACACACTGTTACATAACAATTGGATGTGTTTCCAAGTTAGAAATAGTGTAGGAAAAGTCATTATTAGAAAAAATTACAAAATTAAACTTGACTTCATCGTTTTGAGTGGAAGCTTTCAAAAATAAAATCAAAAGCAAAAGCAAAAAAAAATGTTGGTTCTTCTTCATTATAATAACAAAATTTGAAAATCAAAAAAATTTAATTTCAAGTGAAACTCAATGGTATCTACTTAATCGTCAGGTCACAAAAAATTAATAATTCATGAAAATAGTTTTCAAAGACAATTATAGAACATTGAGTTTTGCTAAAAAAAAAAAAAAAAAAAAAAAACCAGGAGAGTTCTAATTGTAACAAAAGGGAGGTAAATATTTTCTGAAAACTGAGTACCTTTGGCCAATTTAGCAAAACTTAATTTTTGCTAATTGCCTTTAAAAGCTGTTATCATTAATAATTAATTTTCTACCTTATCGTTTGTCATAATTTTTGGATGTGTTCATTACTGCGACATGGCAATTAAGTAAAATACTGCTAGTTTTATTTGGAATTCAATATTTCGAATTATAACGAAAAAGAACTAAAATGTATATTGATTTTTAATAAAATTTTTTTGTTCATTTTATATGTGGTTGCAAAATCAGTTTGCCTGACGTTTTTGAATTTTTGAGATGAGGATTGATTATTCAGATTATTTGGATTCTTCGGACTACTGTTCTCATCTTGAGTGCTATTTTCACAACGTTTCGATTGATATAACCTCCGACCTTCTTCAGGTGTACCTTGTCGAACTTAGGAATCTTTCTGTTAGACACGGGGAATCTGCATAGAATTTCGAACGAAACTCTTTATCTAACCCACGAGGGTAGCATGCTCTTGTTCCGTCAGCCACGACCGGGTAGAAGTCATAAATAATTCACAATTGCATTTTTGAGTGTCGCGTAGATATGGGTACTGTTGAACCTTCAACCTCAAGAAGAATATAACTTACAACTGATATTTACCAAATACCTTACTTACTAAGCCCTGGGTCCTTGTGAGTTCGGCAGAAAGATTCCCGAGTTCGACAAGATACAGCTGAAGAAGGTTGGAGGACAAAGTCACTAAGTCATGGTGTGAGTTTATCGCGATAAAAAAATTCTGTGTAGGCATTAATTTTTAATTTTTTTTATTTTTGTTGATTATTATTTTATTTCTTTCATTTTATTTTATTTATTATTTTCGAGTTAAAATCTATTTAGAAATATACACTTGTATTGAGAAATACGCATTTTAAGCATAAAACAACATTACGTAAAGAATAACGTTATCCAAACTGGACCTTCTCTTTTGGATGATATTGGATAATTTTATCTAGCGTTTACATAGTTGAAATGTGTATTCCTCAATACAAAATGTGCTTTTCTCAGTAGATTTTAACTGGAAATGATTCCTAATATATTAAAAAAAAAATGACTGCCTCCGTAGATTTTTGACAAAAGAAAGGTGGACCTATAAATTCACCCTTGTCCATTCGTCCGTTTATCTGTCTGCACTTTTTTTTTGGGGGGGGGGTTTAAAATTTTGCACAAACATTAAACATGATATGAGTAAAAAAGTAACAGAACAGAACGGATTTTCCACAGAAAACTCTGGTCGTCTCCCTAGGGGTGCCTTTCGGGTTAAAATGGCTAAAATTGACACTTTTGTGCTTATTAAAAAAAATTGATGCCTTGGATTTTTATAAAACTTTCTGAAAAGTTGTAACTAACTGATTTCTATATAATTTTGTTTGTCTATACTTTGCAATAACTCTTGGGTTTGCCCCAGGGGCTCTTTTAGGGTTAATAAAAACACTCCATTTTTGGGACTATTTTACCATATTTGTCCAAAATTTTCTGTGTATGTCTATTTAGCAGTTTTGCATGGTGCTGAACTAAAATTTAAATATGTTAAGGCCTTGGGGACTTTTGGGGCTAAATGGAGGGGGGGCGAATGATGGACTTAGTCATTTCTTTTTTTACATGGGGCAGAACTACAAATTTACATATGTTAAGGCCTAAAACTGCACCGTTTGTTCATTTTCACCAGGATTTGATGTCCCCTGGGGACTTTTGGGGTTAAAGGGGGTGGGGATACTGAACTTAGTCATTTTTTTTATGTCTCGTTCACTGTGCACTCATGGGGGATCATGCTTGCTTCACTTTTTTTCTCTTGCAATAAACTTACGCCGTGATTTTCTCCATTTAAAATTCTTAAAATAAAATAATTTTTAAGTCAAAATGACTCCCCATGTCATAAAATTTAACAAAAAAAAATTATTTTTACTGCCGAAACGGAATTATTTTTATACTGGATAATCATCACGCTTACTTTGGAGATTGTCGTATTATTTTATCAAGTGCGACACAAGGCCACTATAATATGGGCGATCCAAAGCCTACCGTCGGTCAGGGTCATTTATTTTAGTATTGTATGGAATTGGAAGAGCGATGACTAAATATAAATGTTGTGTTTCATGTCAGTGCCTCGTGTTTAGAAATACAATTAAACCTGTTAACAGTTTAGTAGACGACCACCTCGAAATTGATAAAATCGTCTCCTTCATAATGAATGTTGTTTTTAAAACGCCCCTCCCCCATTTATTTTTAGTTCAACAACCTCACACAATCTCTTTAGGTAGGGTTGGGTTTGATCTCACAAGGCGATCGCCGCAGACATTGCATTCCCATTTGATCAGGAAGTCTTATTGTGGGTTGATAAAATCGTCTCCTTCGTAATGGATCGATCCCTCCGTTCAGTCTCGAAAGACGAAGGATACCCCCTGTAGGAGCAGCTGCACATGGCATTGTGAGGCAAGGGTTGCGCAACCACAGCCACACCTCTCCTGAATCGGCAGTGTTTAAGTCCAGTGGCAAGGAGAAGTCCAGGACGTTTAGAAACAATGCCGAGATAAGCGGAGAGCATATACAGTACCTGGAAGTCCCAAATGGTCACCCATTTAGTATTGACCAGGTTCAACGTTGCTTAACTTCGGTGATCCAGCGAGAACCGGTGTGTCAACGTGATTATGCAGTATATCGTAAGAAAGGTTGTTTTTAAAACGCCCCCGTTTATTTTCAGTTCAACAACCTTACACTGAAACAAGCCCTTTAGGTAAGGTTGAGTTTGATCTCACAAGGCGATCCCCGCAGGCATTACGTTCCCATTTGATCAGGAAGTCTTATTGTGGATTGCCTTGGGCGTTTCTGGTGAGAAATGCCGATACATTGTATCAACTTAATTTACGAAACTATCAAAAGTGTCCTCCCAACTTTTTTTAGAGGTGGGATGAGGGGGTGGGGCTGAATTTCCAACAGTAAACCGACCCCATGTCACATTCATTCTCCGTGAGAAAAGGAAAAGTATTACCATATTCCTTATTTATTACCTCTTTACGGGGCTTGGATGTGACACAAGGTCGATTTAATGCCTAGCATATCCACTATTTATTGGTGTTGGGAAGAGGATTGGAAAACTCAGAAATTTTGGGTATTGGATTCGGTTTGGTGCTTATTTGGACTTGAAAACAAAAATAAAGAAAAACCTTTATGGTGTACTTGTCGTGGCATGAACATGTTATATTCCAAAAATCATGAATATTGATCAAGTACTTTTTTTTTCTTTTTTTTGGGGGGGGGGGGGCGGACGTTTAGGAAATTGACACCCACCTCTAAATTCCACAATTTACACTTTTTTTTTCACGTTAATATCATCGATTACAAACTTAACTTTCAGATTAGAAGAAAAATAAAATTCGAAAAAAAAAAAAAAAAAATTTATGACTTTTATCGTCGGGATCAGTTTTCAATTATGACATTAACATTTATCTAAAGTCAATGCAGAAATACTAAACTTAACTTATTGTTATTGCAAAACTGTTGTACATAAAAGAGATAGATTGGTTGGTTGTTTTTGTTTTACGGCATATCAACCCTTTTTAGGTCATTTAATGCCGAATCCAATGATCATGAAGACAAGGTTTTTAATGGAATATGTATATATTTTTTTCCAGTCAGTTTCTATTTAACCCATAATTGGGACCCTAACAGGTACTACCACATCGGGTCAGAGTGGACCTGGGAGCAATGGCAATTAAGGGGTGACTCCACACTCCCCAAAGCCCGCAAGCTGGGGCCTCACCATCGGATATAGTTTAAGGTCATATCCAGGACCAAAAAGAGATAGAAGAGGCGACTTGCAAGTAAGTTGAAGCTATATGCATTTCGGTAGAGGAGAGCAGTACGAATTGTATTCATACTAAGAATAATAAAAAAGCCAACACAAGAATCACCACTTATTAAGGTCCTGAAGCCACTCAAGGATAAGGGTTTATGGGTATACATTAGTCAATGCGATTATAGCGTAGTAAACATAAATAGTGGGAATTTTGTAAATTGGATTATTTAGGGAGACGGTTCATCAAGAACTTGTTTACCTTGGACTTGAAGACAATCAGATTGTAGTCAGTTGGAAAGCAGGCAAACGGAAGAGAGTTCCACAGGCGTGCAGTTCTAAGAAAGGAGCTTTGTTCATTGCCACTCCAAGATGAGAGATAAAAAAATAAAAATAAAAGAATGACACATTCACAGTGGCATAAAAAACATGGCAACACAAAATGGAAGCTAGTGGTTCAAGTAAAGATACCATTTCCACACCGTACAATAGTTGCCATCAACTACTACTGAGGTGTATGCCAAGCTAAAAATTGGCAACAGACAAATGTAAATAGACGTCAATGCTAAGGTCGATGTAGGTGTTATGAGCAATCTTTTGCCCATGGAAGTATATAAAGAAACTGCATGGATTAGCACTCACAGGGATGGCAATAAGGTTAATTGATTTTGGCAAAACAGCAATTGATCAAGAAGGAACCTGTCAGCTAAGGGGGAGATTCCGCAACAGATTCTTTTTGGTGCAACATTCTATGTTGAAAATTCAAAAGAAGCATTATTGATATGACTACAGACATAATGGAAGTTAGGGTTAGTGACTCTAAACTTAGCTGTACAGGGAGGAACGATAAAATTGTCACCCTAAAAAAGATGACATGATTCCATTTCCGTTTGATGAAAACCAGTTTTTTTGCTTGTTGCAGACCATCTACTAGTGGACCAGTTGTGTACAAATCCCAAGAGCGATAGGAGCCTTCTATCATGTCTGAAAGTGATACAATGTTCAACGAATGAGATCAGAGATGCACTATATCGATCCAAGTTATGACAACAGGACCATTGCCAGTACCCTTAAAATGCATCGCTGGATTGCCACAAATAACAGGGATGTACTCAGGGTGATTAAAACAAAGTTTCTGGCCACGGTTATGCTCTTTGGTGTGGTTTTAAATGAGGGCTACATCATGCAACCTCACATCTTTGAAGTCGGCTTGAATGTCAACACCTAAGTGTTCTTGGATGTGGTGAAGAGTGTGGTGATCCTCTTGTGCAATCAGGTAGCCACTGGCAGACCCTAAGTGTAGCGGTAGGACTTGGCACTGGCCCACAAGTCCAAAGAGACTTAGGCTTGGTTTCAGAAGGAATGCTATGACTTGTACCGTTTTCTTACTGGTCCTCCTTCTCCCCCCGACCTGAAACAACTAAACTACTTCGTTTGGTCATATGTCGAGAACATCACCAACATGACCTCCCACAACACCAAAGCCAGCCTGATCGCCGTCATCAACCAAGTATTCCTCGAGCTCCCACCGGCGCTTGTGGAAAAAGACATGCTCCCAGTTCTGAACTCATATCGAGGTAGTGATTGAGGCTGAAGGCGGCTACATTGAATAGATGTCAGCTCTAATACATAATCAAGTTACCTGAGTTGATTTTTTCAATAAAAGTTTTAAAATACTTTAGTGTTGTTTTCTTTAGGGCGATATTTTTTTATCATTCCGCCCTATAAAATCAGTTTCTACAGTTACAAAAAAAAAATCGTCAAATACAGACAAACGATGATCAGGTATCCCAGCAGAATGCAAACCTAGTTCTAATGCCAAGATCAAGTTGAAAAGGGAATTTAAACGAAAGTAGGGAAATTATTCAGGAATTTCTTGATGTATTTGCTTCTATTGGTTGTCTACCTAGTGACCATTCATGTGAACCCGTACCACCAGTTGTACATCAACCTTGACCAATTCCAATAGATCTAAAAGAGAGGTTAAAAATGGAATTGGATTCCTTAGTAGCCCAAGGCATAATATTTCCTTTGACAGAGCCAACACTATAAGTGAATTCATTTGTTTGTGTAGTAACTAGAACCAACAGTTTGGTCAGACTATGCCTATACCTTTGTGATTTAAACAACGCAATGCGCAGACCACAATTATGTAACTTTGACATTTGAGGACGTCATCGCTGGGGTAAATGGTGCAAGATGGTTCACAACCGTTATCATCAAATCTGGATACTAGCATTTAAGCCTGGATGAGAATTCAAGAAGACTTACAACATTTATTACACCATATGGTAGATACATATACAACAGGTTTCCCATGGGAGTAAAATGAACCCAAGATGAATTTCAGAGAGCCATGAAAGAGAATTTTGGTGATTTTAAAAAAGTCCTTTCTATATGTGACTAGCGGGGACACCCGGCGTTGTCCGGGTGTTTGTAGGTGTAAAAGAAAAAAAAAAGTGTCTCGAACCTGTGACGAAGCCGAAGGCGGAAAAGAAAGTGAAAGAAAACACGAGATCTTACCGTCATGCTACGAGGCCATAGGATGTGAAAAGTGTTGAAACTTAGCGATGTCAATCAAAAAAGTTGACTTGCAGAAACGAACGTTGGCTGGAGGCCAGTTCAGCTTTCTACCGTTTCATTTCCCCACAAGGGAGTGTTCAAATGAATAGCAATTGTCTGATATTCACTAAACTTCTTCGTGACTTGATATCTAAAAGAAATGATTTCACGCGGTCATCTCTGCAACAGGAAGTATTTGAGGAAATCAAAGAAGAGATGAAAAACATAGAACACTCCAATATCTTGATCCACAGGAATCTATTGTTTTACAGGTGCATGCATCGACTGCAGGTATGGGAACAGCTCTGCTACAAAAGGAAACGCCAGTTGCATTTGCAAGCAAGAAACTGTCAGGCCCAGAAACTCAATATTCAAACATCGAGAGGGAAATGTTAGCCATCATTTTTGGCTTGGAGAGATTTCACGATTGTCTGTAGGGTAACAAAGTAACCATTCACACAGATCATAAGCCATTAGGATCAATAATGCTAAAGAATCTATTATGAGCACCTCCAAGACTTAGAATATTATTGAAAGTAGAATGATATGATTTCATAGTGAAAAAATATTTCCCAGGAAAAACAGTACCAATTGTAGACTGCCTATCATGAGTATCAGCTAAACCTAGCAAGCACATTGAAGGAATTGACCTCAATGTTCACAGTATGATGATCTACCTTAAATTTTCAACATCAGTCGAGACGTTACAATATCCATTACTAAAAGAACTTGTAGATATGGTAATGTCTGTCTGGCCTACCAATCGGATTGACTGCCCAAGAAACCTCTTACTGTTTTGGAATTTTACAAATAAAATTGAAGTTTTAAGATGTTAACTCTCCAGCAAAATTGCTCAATGGCCGACAAACATAAACATGACTCATATCCAAGCAGCAACTTGGCAAAAAGCAGACGAGGACAGCATTACAAGGAGAGATCAAAGAACGATATACAAGCAGCAAAACAGAAAACATCCACCTACAGTCTACGTCCAGTATGAGAACACAAAGCCCAGAAATGAATGATAATTGAGTCTGAAAGTGGTAACCAGATAAAAGAAATTTGATACTTGAAGATCTGATCTGCCCAACCACACACATCTGAAGAAATTGCATGAAAAAGAACTGCACATCAGCAATGTTCCAACACGACACACACTTCAGAACAGACCTTAGCCAGATGAGGAGGTCTGAGGCCAGGCATTACCTACATAGATAAAGCAGCTGACCATTAAATCACACACTAGTTGATCCTATAGATCTACTTCTGAGCTAAGAAGATTTCCAAGATGTATAAACTTACAGATTCTTACAGATGACGTCCGGCTCAACACCTTCATCACTGTTATCTACCTCTACTTTGACGGTTGACAAGCTTGACGATGTTAATGCATGGGTGAATGCGTGCCTTCTATAAATATAAAAGCGAAAATGTATGTATGTATGTATGTATGTGTGTTCGCTTTTTCTGTATGTCTACAAAAGGCTTTTTTTCAGAGAAGCGGTCGCTCACTTCACAACTTTTTATATCTCATATAAATCGTAATATCTCACAGTTAACAACGAAGCTCGCCTGTCTATTTAATTTGCTCGATTTCGGGAAGATAAATATTCAACATTTGTCGCATGTTGGTTAGTCTTTTTTCCTATAACATCTTGGGAAAATAAAAATGCCGCAGTCAAACTTGACCTCATTAGCTCATTAAAACGGGCACCTGCCGAATCCAAGTAATTAAATAAATTCAAACGTGTTTCTGTTAGCCTGTCACGGTGGGGCAATTGTTAACGTTGCACGTTTTTTTTTTCACACTTTAATTTACAACTTTGCCTCAACGGTTCAGGTTCGATCCTCATACTTACATTTTTTACCCGCCCCCCACCCCACACACACCTCCAAACACCCGGGCAACGCCGGGTACCCCTCGCTAGTATAATTATTTCTTATCATTATTTTTCCAGTACTGTTTCATTCATTATAACTGATTCATGTAGCGCATTCCATATGTCAAGTACTTTTGTTAAGTCTTGATTGATGCTTGAATAACTTCTTAGAATGTCTTCTTGTCAAACTGTGTTCCCTCCCCACAAACATGTTCTCAGTACACTCTCTATCATGTTTCCCACTCACTATCTTGTACATTGTAAAGGCCCTACAGAGACTAGATTTATAAAGCTTCCTAACTCTATATTTTACCATTAACAAAACAGAATAGATACTACATTTTGGATTATTTATTCAGAAAAAAAAGGCGGATTTTATTTAGAACTAGCCTGGGTGCCCGGCGTTGCCCGGGTGTTTGGAGGTGTGTGTTGAGCAAAAAAAAAGTGGTAGTATACAGGCAGGCTCAAACCCCTACCGCATAGGAGGAAAAGAATGTGAAAAAAAAAATGTGACGTCTTTGCCGTTGCGTCCATCGCCAAACTGGTGTGGCGAAGGTTTAAGTTAAAGCTAGTCAATTGAAAAGAGGGGATGACTTTTGAAAATATCGGCAAAAAAAGGCGACCCTTCCTTGTAGAAAAGTACCCAGTCGAAGGTGAAGTAAATAATGTTTTTAGCCAATTTTTCGATATTTGTCATCCGATGGGTCACGTTTCAAAACGCTATCGATCTCGTGGAAATCCGTCGCCTCTATCAAAAGTTTTAAG
Organism: Euprymna scolopes; assembly: GCF_053919585.1. NCBI lineage: Eukaryota > Metazoa > Mollusca > Cephalopoda > Sepiida > Sepiolidae > Euprymna > Euprymna scolopes. The sequence goes on from NC_136516.1 coordinate 10,432,509, forward strand.
CAGACATACATACATACATACAAAGATACAAACATACATACATACATACATGCATACAAACAAACATACAAACATACATTTAAGCAGACAAGTGAGAGTTATATAATAGATTACAAAAAGAAAAACACAGAAAAAATATATATAATGTACGTACACGTCACGGAGCGAAGACGTCATATTTGAAGAATCAAGTAAATTGATCAAGTAGTTTTATTTTTTCATTAAAAAAATTTATAAATCTCTAAATATTTAACAACAGAGTTGTTATTTTTTTTGTTAAATGTGCAAATATTTTCTCAAGCTTAAAAATACACTTGTGAATAGATGATCTATAGATTTTAGTCTTAGTGGTAATTTAAAATCAATAAATATTTTTTTTTATTGTTATCACCAGCAGTGGAAGATTTTGCTTTAAACAAAAATCAAGTAAAAAAAAATTAATCATACCAACATTAATGCATATATATACTAGCAAAAGTACCCGTCGTTGACTGGGTTCAAAAACAACCTACAGAAACTGGACTCTGATTTATGAAAGTATGATAGGTTATGAAAAGGAAGGGTTGTAAAAAGATAGCTTCGAATTCGGGGGTATCAAAACCAAAGCAAAATATGATGAAAGTAAAAATAAAATAGATAAACCCCATAATTTATTATACCATACCTCTTCACATTGAAACACTTATCACAATATTCTCTGGATGTATATTACAAAAACCTTGTTAAACTTTGTGACATATTTCCATTTTATGGAGGTCAGGTGTGAACGAACACCTCATAATTTTATTATACCATATTTCTTCAAACTGAAACATAATTATCAAAATATACTTACGCAGATAGATATGAAAAGTCTTTATTAAAGTTTGTGCCTATTTCCATTCTATGGAGGCCAGGCACGAACACAGACCCCACAATTTTATTATACCATCCCTATTTAAGTTAAAACATACTTATCAAAGTATTCTTACGTACATCTATATCAAAAACACTTGTAAACATTTTTTTTTTTTCATTTTTTATTTCCATACTTTGTGGACCAGGTGCGAACGCAGACCCCACAATGTTAATGAACCACCATTCTGCAGGATCAAACATACCCATTCTTGTGTCTCGATACACACACACACACACACACACACACACACACACACACACACACACACACACACACACAGCTTTATATCATAGATATATATGTAGCAATAAATGGTAATTAGTAAAAACCTGAAGAGAGTGCTCAATACTATTGTAGAGCAAATATATATACATTGTATTTAAGATCTGACAATTTCGTCAGACTTTACAGAAACTTTTACAGAAATCTGTAAAATCTGACGAAATTGTTGGATTGGTAATACGATTCGGTAATCAAAACATGTGTAACTAAGCAGATAAAACCGTAATGAAACTATATGTGTGTGTATATATATATATATATATATATATATATATATATATACAGTAGAACCGTGGGATATGGCATTAATCCATTTCAGGATTGGTGAAATTGCCGCATGGCAGGTCCTAAGCAGAATTTTATACAGTACATATTAAAAATTAGTAACAAAATGCAGTACAGTATATAATACACATGTATATAATCAAATAACATTATAAATAACAATATAAGGTGGAGCAAATATCATAACCAGGGGCCGGAAAAACATTGTATTCCACATCGTAATCTGTAAAAACCGTATCCCGGGGTTATATATATATATATATATATATATATGACACACATATATGTAGACACAGGCACAAATATATAATTATCAATTGACACATATTGCATCATTATATGACTAATCAGTGTGGCTGAACTTAGTGAGATTCAAAACCAGAACTTCAGTACAAACAAATAAACATTTACAAGAAAACATGTACTCCCTTGTTTCACTACACAAACACCCGCATATCCAACAGTGTTGGATATGCGGGTGTTTGTGTAGCTGACAGAGTTTGAACTGGCTTCCTCCAGAGGAGGATGTGTCAAGGGAATATTAAATTCACAAACAGACCCCAGTTACATGTATGAACGGATCAGGGGAAATGACGACGTTAGGCTTTTTGCAGTTCTTGCAGGAAGGTGTCGATGACATCCTACATACAGCGCTTCATATTCCCAAATTGTCACCCGTTGATACTACTGGTTCTTAGGAACAAATGGAAATGCACTAACCCTATGTGGGTTTAACCAGCTTCCTCCAAAGAAGCAAGTTCCATAGGAGTATGAAATTCACAAGTTGTCCCCAGCCACATGTATATCCTCATTAGGAGAAATGACGAAGCTAGGTTTCCGCAACTCTTGCAGGATGGTGTCGACGTCTTCCTACATACAGTGCCTGGAATTTCCAAATTGGTTACCCATCTGGTACTGACCAGACTCAGTGTTGCCTAACTTGTTGGTGATTTAATGAGAAACGGTGTGTCAACGTGATTACTCCGTAAGCATACGGCATAATCACGTTGACACACCGTTTCTCATTAGATCACCGAAGTTAAGCAACAATGAGCCTACTCAGTATCAAATGGGTAACCATTCGGGAATAACAGGCGTTTTATGTGATCTCTGCTTATCTTGGCATTCTTTCCAGTCATCCTAAAATTTCTATTTACCATTGGTATTTAACATTGCAAACTCAGGAAAGTTGTGGCTGGAGATTGCGCAACACTTGCCACAAAGTTTTTACGCACAAGTCATCAGTAATGTTTTGTGGTATTCATTGAAATCGATGGATGAATACCGTGCTGTAAGCACATATACGCTACAAAAAATAGAAATCGTTTATTTCAGTAAATATACAAATGTTTGTAGTTTAACTGCATTTATTTTATATATTTTAGGTTTAACTTTCACTTCTAATTTGTCACTCAAGTCATTTAGAATGAGTGATTTTTCTGACAAAGGAGAAGAAAATGATGTATTCTTGATCGACAGTATTTTTACGTGAGCAGTCACCTAACATGGAAATTTTCTGTTTCTATGACTATCCTTGTAGCCATGTCACTAATAAGGGTGCTGGAGGCAAACATTTTAAATGGGCTGACGTTATCTACCTGATAGTCAAGGACCTGAATTTTAGATTAACCATTAAGGAGACCGTCGTATCAGCAGGTGTAAAGTACTGGGGCTGCTGTATTACCATTTGGTGAATAGATTCTGGACCATGCAGTAACTTCTGGTGGGGCTTCGCGATGCCATATTAGTGGGTAATAGTTACGGGTTAACTTTTCATGAACTACAGAAAAAATATTTATTTGCTTCTTTTTCTCTCTTACTTTCCCTCTCTACCCTGCTCTAACCAAGTCTGTCGACCTGTTCCACAATTCCCAAAGCTTCATCATGAAAAGTCTAGAAAAAATACACAACTAAACCCAGAACTCCAACTTCCAACGTAGACCCCTACTACCATTAGAGGTCTACGTTCCAACCTTCCAGACATTGAAACCCAATTCAGAAGACTAAATCAGACCTATGATTCCTAAGCAAAACTGGCATTGATTGGTTGTTTTTGTTTTACAGGATATCAACCCTTTTCGGGTCATTTAATGCCGAATCCAGTGATTTTGAAGAAAATTTTTTAATAGAATATATTTGTTTTTTTTTTTCAAGTCATTTTCTATTAAACCCACAGTCGAGACCCTAACAGGTACTACCACTCCGAGTCAGAGTGGACCTGGGAGCAATGGCAATTAAAGGGTGGCTCCACACTCCCCAAAGCCCGCATGCTGGGGCCTCACCATCGGATATAGTTTAAGGACATATCCAGGACCTGAAACTGGCATTGGACTGACTATTTCCCTAGATGAGTTTGTAATTAAAGGATACTCTAACTTAACATCAAATTTGTGAGTAAGAGTGACTGTCTTGTCCGCGATTTTGAAAAAAATCTAAAAAAAAAATAAAATAAAAATAACGCCACAATGATTCATACTTACTACATTTATCTTGTAATGCCTTTAAATTCCCATTAATCGTTTTAAAACATGTTTTAGATATAAAAATAAAACTACTTGATCAATTTATGTGATTTTTGGAATATGATATTTGCGTTTCGTTACGGGTTCGTATATCATAAAGATTTTCTTAATTTTTTGTCTTTTAATATAGTGGGAATTCTGGACAAGAATCTATTTTGTATCCAAGGAATGCTATTCATGGAGAGAGAGACAGAGACAGAGAGGGCGGGGGGCAGGTCTTTTACGATCACCGACTGGTTACGTTGCGCGGCTGTTTAAAATTATTGACATTGAAAGTCGCGTCTTTCTATGCGGCGTTCACGAAAGTCCGTCATTTATTTTTTACCTCCGGGTTCAAAACACGCTTTATTTATCGCACAAAATATAAAGATTTACAAATTAGGCACAAGGCCATCAAAATGTGGGGAAAATAATGTACGCTGGTTATCCTTGGTCTAAAACTTATACATTCTCCATCCTACTCTTAACCAGAATAATTTCAGTCACCAAAATACCACATTTACTCTATGGGAGGAGGGAGGGCACCCTACTTACCATATCTCCAAATGTTAGCTATCGTCACCATCATTTTTTAAACTACTCACTAGGAGTTACAGGCCATCAGCAGCGATCACTTATCGGCAATAACATGTGGTGTTGTGTTCCCTTGAGTCCGAGTGACAAGTCTGACCAGATTTCCATTGCTACTCACTTCTCAGAGATGGCTTTGTAGTAAGAACCGCTTACCTTTGGTCTTTTGCTGGCAACGACCACTGGTATTTCCTAGGTTTTGGGATATCAAAAAGCCTCCCCAATGCCTCTACCTCACTGCTCTCTGCGGTTTTTTCGGTGAAAGTCTCTTTTCCCAGTCCTTCTGGGCCCTTCACGACTCTTTGTTGTGGCACCATCCGATCTGGACGTCACTATTTATTTATATCGACAGGGGGGGGGGGGCGTAGTTAACATTTTGCGGTTACGATTTTTTTTTTTTTTCAGTGTTCGTATTTTATTGTTGTTTTGTGTTTAAAAGAAAAAGGTTATTATTTCACTTTATTTAAACGATGAAACCTTATACCTTTCAGTTTGTTTAATAAACGAAAAATAAAAATTACATAATTATTTTAAAAATGAAAATGACTCATTTTTATTTAAAAAAAAAAAAAATAAATAAATAAAAGCATTTTATTTAACCAGTCATGGCCTTTTTTTTATTTTTATTATTACTAGATGAAATTCGACGAAACACCCTAAAATACTAGCAGACAGGCCTGCAACTTCGAGTCCGCTTTTGGTCATGTGACCTGCTACCTTGCCGAAAAACGTTCCATACGTAAACGTATATTAATACCGTTTTATTTAAGACAATTGAGGAGAGGTGATTATTTAATATAAAAATGAAATATATATATATTTTTAATTTCTACTATTTATATTTTTTCTTCATTTTTTTTTTATAAAAGAAAACCCGTGAAAATATGTTTAGGTAAATTTGATTGCTATTTGAAGGAAGCGCGAAGCGAAGCGCAAGCGGTACAAGAAAATATGTCCGTTTCTTTCTTTCTGTCAGTTTTCTTTCCTATTTTTTTTTTTTTTTTTCCTACCGTCGTCTCCCTCACGAGGGCTGGGTGTAACACAAGGTCAATTTAATATGTGTGTGGGTGTGCAGGATCTAGATCTCTTAAGAAGGACCACTTTAGATTGGGACAACAGAACCGATTATTTATGATTTCATTCCCGACGGCTAGGAGAAAGGAAAGGTCGGGTAGTTATTTTGTTTTTGTTTGAATGTTCCTATTTACAATGCTTCCCCACGGGACAGAGTTAGACACCAGGGTCGTTTTTTAATGTGGAGAAAAGGAACAAAAAATAAAAATTGTCTCAGTCGTGAAGGATTTCTCCTCCACTAACAGAAAACAAGAAATTGAAGCGTAGCATCTGAAGAACAGATGGTATTTATTTGCTCCCCCACTGAGCAAATTAGGCACAAGGCCGTTTTTAATGTGAGGTAAAAACCAGCTCCCCTAAAAGTAGGCAAAAAGGGGGCACTCTGGTTACCAAAAATAATAATTGTCCCAGTATAGAGGGTTTCCCCTCCATTGACTGGTACAAATTATCTTAAGTGCAGCATCTGCCGGAACAGATACTACACTTTGATCTTGACCCAAAGGCCAAGTATTTTATTGACGAAAAAAGTATCCGGTACTTGTACAGTTTAGTCAAGATATTAAAAAAAAAAATGAAAATATCGGAAAAAAAAAAGTTATATTGTACATATCTGTTTTGGACTGAAGATCTCCGAAAAAAAAAAAAAATTCATTTAATTTCCTTAAGTAGTTGTTTTTTTTTTGTTTTTTTTTTGTTTTTTTTTACAGCGAAAAAAAAAAATGATACCGAGCAAAATGTTCGATTTTTAGGAAGAAAACCTAGTATTAAAGTCGGCGCTTTAAACTGAGTTATCTCACCGAGGCGTGTTAAAAAAATTCAAAGATGGCTACCTTCAACGCGCTGTTATAAAAACGTGTTTTTTCCGCTGTACAAAAACAAAAAAAAAAAAAAAAAAAAAAAGAAAACAACAACAAAAACAAAAAAAAACCTACTCGATCAAATTTTTTTTCGGAAATCTTCAGTCTAAAACGGATACGTACAATATAATTTTTTTTTTTTCGATATTTTCATTTTTTAATGCCTTGATTAAACTGTACAAGTACCTATGGGAGCATTGAAAATTATTATTTGTTTATTTATTTACTTTTGGGGCGGGGGCACCGCTTCTTATCAACGCCCGCGAAAGGTCACTCCAGGATAAGAATTAATAAGTGCTAGGTAGCTGGTTAAACAACATCGTCAGTGATAATAGAACTTAAGTAGGACTTCCATAGGCACCGCCAAAACGGAAGGAGGAAATAAGTAGTTTGGACGAAGTGTCTCTTTAAAAATCTACCAAAAATAAAATAATTATCCAATCAATACGAAATTTCCACCGATTAAGTGAAGAATGAACGTTATATAATGATGTGTTGTACTTTTATTTTTTCATAATCAATATTTATATATACATTTTTTTTTTTTGCCTACAAAGCTCCCTTTTTATTTGTGGGTACAAATATGTTTAAAATAATTAGCCGAAACTGAGCAAAATATATTATATTATGGCAAGGGTGAGGATCGTAGATAAAACAAACAAACAAAATACAACATCAACTGCGCACGTATCAGATTTTAAGGTTGAAAATCCGAATTTTGAATGTGTTTTATTTTTCATCTTTTGTGTTTTGAAGTGTGAAATTCGTTGAATATGTTAATAATAATTATTATTTTTCAGATTAGCAAAAAAAAAAATATATATTCATTATTTTTGCGAAAAACAGTACTTTTAAATGTTAGAAAAATAAATTAATAATTTTCTTTTAGTGAGCCCAATATTGCTAATATACCATTATATAAGAAAATGTTTTGAAGAATCGATACCAAAAAAAAAAAAAAAAAAAAATTGATAACTGCGCATTTTGCTAAAAAATACGATAACTTCTTTCGGCAATTTCTTGTTTATTCACCTATGGTGACCCACCCGCGATAGAAGATGCAGAAGTTGTTTTCTCCTGTGCGAGCCTTTTCTAGTCTCGCACAAAAACACGCATTCACATCTCAAGTCATTTTTCTTGTCATACACATACGCACACACAAACATACGCGCGCACATACACACACATAGATATATTCACATTCACGTGCATATACACACACACTAACGTACACACATGTACTCACATATACGCACACATAGGCAACGTCACTTCCCCTTTGAAGGAAACCCACACATGCGCAAAAGACCACCGGAAACAACTATAAAAGCAAGAGACAAGCTGTTTCCTTCCTTTTTTCAACTCGCCTTCCGAGCTGAACGGTCGACGGACCACCGGCTCCTTTCGGGGCGAGCACGCCCGCGCGCTTCACGCCACTTGCTACTGCGTGGGGCAAGAGTCAACAGACAGTACGTACACCTTACACGCTTTCTATCTCCATGAACTGGATTGACTTTCTCACTCTTTCTCTCTCTCTACAACAATAGACTTTCCCTCTCACCAGCTAACAGCGAGAGACGCACGCCAGACCAAACACGTGCTGTACCCTTTTCTTTCATTTGTTTCTTCACGAAATAAATCCTAGTTCATTTAATTCAATAAACGCGTTGTTCGTTCCTTTCTCGAAGCAATTCATTTTTCCTATTTTGCGCATCTCAACACAACACATACGACGCCTAAGCAAGATAATCACCCATCTGGCCAGCCTCAGTGTTGCTTAACTTCAGGGGGTTATGTAGGCAACAACATATATATATATATATATATATATATATATATATATATAATTTAAAGGAGATTAGAACAATAGTCTAAAGAGTTGAGTGTATTTTAATGTAACAGTGAAATTACTAGTTTAATTAAAATACAGGAAATAGAAAGTGCTCGTTGTAATTTAGATATATAATAAGCTCGATAGTTAAATGTCCTAGAGCTAATACAATATTAAGTAATGTGATTGATAATTTAAAATTTAAAAATCAAATTATAATTAAATTAAAAATCCGTTTCATAAGAAGGAACAACAACAAAATCAATTATCTGTACGATCGTTTCGGAAAACAATGCTTTTTATTGTGGTATACATCAAGTTATGTACAATAATTATATATAGATTTTTGATAAGCAAGGTCTTGAATTGCTTCGAGAAAGGAACGAACAACGCGTTTATTGAATTAAATGAACTAGGATTTATTTCGTGAAGAAACAAATGAAAGAAAAGGGTACAGCACGTGTTTGGTCTGGCGTGCGTCTCTCGCTGTTAGCTGGTGAGAGGGAAAGTCTATTGTTGTAGAGAGAGAGAAAGAGTGAGAAAGTCAATCCAGTTCATGGAGATAGAAAGCGTGTATAATTATTGCACATAACTTGATGTATACCACAATAAAAAGCATTGTTTTCCGAAACGATCGTACAGATAATTGATTTTGTTGTTGTTCCTTCTTATGAAACGGATTTTTAATTTAATTATAATTTGATTTTTAAATTTTAAATTATCAATCACATTACTTAATATTATATATATATATATATATATATATATATATATATCGCTTATGAAAAAACACAACTCTACACCAAAACAGAGACTCTTGGCGGCCGCCGAGTCTGACAAGTTAAACTACCGATTGTCCGTGTTTTGAGCTAGAATTTTATTTATTTTTATTTATCCATTTATTTATTTTATTTATTCATTTATTTGGCGAATCTACGAGAGTTGCCACCCCCTAAAAATGCGTGTTTTTCACCCCTTTTTTAAGTTCCTTTGTGACGATTATTATAGATTACAGACTTAAGTATGATATTAGAAGAAAAAAATCTGAAAAAAACAAATTTAATGACTTTTAAGAAGGAGGTTAACGTTTTTAATCACGTGACACGTCGGTAAAGAAATGGACATTAAGTCAGGTAGCAATAAAGTAGAGCGTTATAGTGAGAAGTGAAACCCCTTCTTAAAAGTCATTAACTTTTTTTTTTCCAAATTTTTTTCTGCTAATATGATACTTAAGTCTGTAATCTATGATAATCGTTGAAAAAAAACTTTTAAAAGGTGTAAAACACGTATTTTAGGGGGTGGGGACTCTCGTACAGGTCTGCCATTTATTTATTTATTTACTTCTGGGTCGCCGCTTATGACCCAGCAGCGGCGACTCTAGGATAAGGGTTAGCAATAGACGGTGAGTGTTATATAGATGACATAATCTATATATATATATATATATATATATATATATATATATATATATATATATATATATATATATATATATATATAAAAGCGAAAATGTATGTATGTATGTATGTTTGTGCATCTGCTAAAAACTTTCGACAGACACAACAAAAATTCACAAACTTGGTATCATATTGAAGCTCCATCCTTCGCTCAAAAAATATCGAAATATTTGCCAAAAACGTTCATTTTTTCACCCCGAAATCAACAACTTTCGACAGGTCAACAAAAACGGCCCTCTGGACCGGTTCTACGTATGCGTCAGATGACGTCATGACCTGATTTACTTTAAATAGTTGAAAAACTGAACAAACTTCATGTACGTCGCGTTAGGTCAGTTGATTAGCGCGTTGGTTCATTATCTAAATGTTTTGGGTTCGAATTGTGGTGTGAGATGTCTTCTTTTTTTTCGATTTTTTA
>NC_136516.1:10447702-10477702 GCF_053919585.1 Euprymna scolopes
GAATTATGTTACATTCCCTTGCGTAGAGATACAGCAAATTAGCTGGAACCTTCGAGAACACCTCTATATAAGGATTTGACTGACAAAATACAAACAGTCCAGGTTTCAGTTCTACAAGTAACCATCACCGCTGCCTGTGCTCTTTACATCCACCGGATTCCGTCTATTTAGACATAATTCCACAAAATCAAATCAGTTTATTCCAGTTTATTTCCCCAAGACTGGATGTCAGGATAACTCCGCCACTGTGAGGCGTTAAAATCCCCCCCCCCCGTCTTGAATTTGCGCGCCACGCACATGAAACTTAATTCTCATCATGGAAAATTACCACATCGAACGAGAATTAATTCTTTTAAACAATGTTATTTCGAACTACTGTTTTCTTATGTGATGAATACACACACACACACACACACACACATTTCGTTTTGATGCTTTAATGACTGTTTTTCTCTCAGAAAATAATCGCATTAATTTCAAGCCACGTGTGACACTTTGTTCATAAAAATCAGTAATTTTAAACTCCATGCTATTCTCACGAAATTCTCATTTAGCTAATCCTGCATAATGAAACTCCACACAAGAAAACACTTGCGTTGGAACGATTTGAATTAATATTCCTAAGACGTAAATAAATGTCGTTTATTTCATATTAATACAGTGATTTCGAGTTCTTTGTTAAGGTGTCGTTATTTTCCGGAGTTATTTCTATTTTTTTTTATTTTTATTTTATTTTATGTAAGTGAGGGTGTGATCTGGTGACATCTTTCTATTAATCGGCGATCTCGTTAAATTTACCTTTAACTGCCCTGCAGGAGCAGTATCAGAATTTTTGTAGGAATTTTGACACCCCTAACACGAAACTGCGAATACAATATAAAAATCTCGTAATTTCTCTGTTAAAAGTGGGTTATTTATTTTCTTTATGGATTATACTTCCAAAATAAACTATTACAGTTGTTTTAAAAGTAATAGAAATATTTTTTTTTTTAAAACAGTAATGAATTTTCCGAACTCAATATTTTTCAATTTTTAAACTTTAAAAATCTATCAAAATTTTTCTATTGATTCTATTTTTACGATATTTTCAGGGTCAATGTGAAATTTTATGTTCTTTCCAATAAACCAAATATAATATTTTAGACAAACGTTTTTTTTTTTAATTCACGCCCCCCCCCAAGTGTCACCCGTTTTGAAATGTCTATTAAAAAGTAAATAATTAATTTATGTCGCACAAATTGAAGAGAAAAGGTCAATAAATAATATATTCAAATTTAAAACAAAAAAACAAAAAATCGCTTTTTTAGAAATTTACCTGTAAAGTCCGAAGTTTAAAACCTTATTTTATAAGAACACATTGTTTTGTTTTTTTGTCTTTTTTTGTCTTTTTTTTTTTTTTTTAATGAAACCTTGGTCCTTGCTCCTTTAATTGAAAAAATAATTAGGGCTTGAATTACATTTTTCGAGGAGTTATAAGCTTGAAAAGACAGGGGGTCGAATAATTCACGCCTCTCATTTTGAAATGTCTATTAAAAAGTAAATAATTAATTATGTCGGGGAGTTTTATATATCACAAATTGAAGAGAAAAGGTCAATAAATAATATATTCAAATTTAAAACAACAAAAAAAAAATCCCTTTTTTAGAAATTTACCTGTAAAGTCCGAAGTTTAAAACCTTTTTTTTTTAAAAAAAAACACATTGTTTTTTTTTGTTTTTGTTTTTTTTAATAAAACCTTGGTCCTTGCTCCTTTAATTGAAAAAAAAATTAGGGCTTTACTTACATTTTTCGAGGAGTTATAAGCTTGGAAAGATGGGGTGGAATTATTCACTATTTTCACGAAATTTCTGACACTGCAGACCCTCTACTACTTTCGACTTCAAGAGATTCCTACACCTGCAACCGCGGTCCTAAAAGTTGATAGATTTCGTTTATGAATTGGTGGACACCGACTCACACCCTTACAATTTAGTGACTTCCGATCAGTTCCTATAATTGGTAACCTCTCTAATGCGTGAGTTACTATAGGTGAAATAGTCTTTCTAGAACGAGGGCATTTCTAGGATTTTGTCTTAAACCAAAATACCCTTTTGTGAGTGAAAACTGACCTCGTAAAGTGAACGGACAAGCATTAAGCAAATAGGCCATATCTGTCTATGAGAGACTTACATTTATGAATTTTTCACCTTGAGTGTCATTTTCACAACGTTTCGGTCGATATAACCTCCCACCTTCTTCATGTGTATCGTGTCGAACTCGGGAATGTTTCTGTAGAACTCGAGAATTTGGATGCAAGGGCCCGTGGCGCAGTAGTTAGAATACTTGGAAAAATCAATTGTAAAAAATAATATTCTCTTGAAGGGCCAATTCTCTGTGTGGGCGACCGAAAACTACAATTGCGAGAATTACTTAGGACTTGTATCCAGTCATGGCTGACTGAACAAGAGCATGCTACTCCCGTGAAGTAAATAGAGGGTTCCATTCGAAATTCCGCCCAAATTCCCGAGTTCGACAGAAACATTCCAGAGTTCGACAAGTTACACATTAAGAAGGTTGGAGGTTACATCGACCGAAACGTTGAGAAAATGACACTCAAGATGAGAACAGTAGTTCGATGAATCTGAATAATACGTATGAGTGGCTTGCTTTTTTTATTTTTATTTTTTTTTTAGGTCGGTCTGTCACGCTTCATATAGTCTATCATTCTTATATAAAACGCATAGATTAAATAATGAGCGCAAATAGAGAACACAGCGGCTTGCTTTCGAGGATAAAGTTTTACCCTTTGACCTTACACTGTCAGCTGTAAATATGGGTTATTATTATTCAGAATTTAACCAAATTAAAAAAAATAATAATACAAAAATATATTTATGGTGTACGTACCACTACCAGTGACGGAACGAAACAGTCATATTCCAAAAATCGCGTAAATTGATTAAGCATTATTTATACATAGAAAATCATTTTGATACGATTTTTAGCAGTTAATAGTGTATCGTAAGCATTAAAGGGCTGATTTTTCAATCTTAGTAGTTCCAATTCAGTTGTCTCCCCGTATTAAATATGGCGGATCAAAACACAGTCTCGCTTCCTCATAAAATTTGTGTTTCCTTTTTTTTAAAACTTAATGTTAGTATTGTAGTTCTAGATTTGTTTTAGGGGGGAAAATAGTAAACTGAACCCCCACGCTAAAATCTAATATGTGTGTATGCTACAGAAGAACATCGGTACCGTCGGTTTCAAATCCACAAAAACCCCTCTCTCTCTCTCTCTCTCTCTCTCTCTCTCTCTCTCTCTCTCTCTCGCTCTCTCTCTATTTGACGCGTAATTGCACGGAAAAATAAAATGTTATTTCTATCTGTACTGTTGAAAGCGGGGTGAGGGGCAGACGAAGAAAACTTGGCATTGTTTTTATTTTATTTTATTAAAAAAATATTGTACAAAAATTAAAAAAAGATAAGCAATAATATCTGATCGCTGATTCAAGTAAAAACACAAAAAACGAAAGAAATGTTTTGTTTTTTATTTTCTTGGGGGGGGGGGGGCTTCTACAGAATTTGAACCGAATTGATTATTATTATTATTATTATTATTATTATTATTATTATTATTATTATTATTAAATCTAGCGATTTGTTCGGCAAAAGTCGGTTCAAAATCTGTCCAAGCACTTTTTGGGATGCTTGTTAAGATAGAATCGACAGATCGATTTTTTTGTTTTGTTGTAATCAAAAAAAAAAAAACAATATTGAGTATTTATCATGTCGAAAATAGCAATATACCCAAAAATTAAGAAAATGTATCGGGTAGAAAGTTAGTTGCAGTAAAAGTAATTTTTTTACGGAAAATTGGGTAAAATTGCATTATTGCTTTAAAGTAGACAGTGAAAAGATTACACAGGGGACATAACTCGGGATGCAAAATTTAGATTAAACCGTAATGGCTTCCGATATTTGTAGCATTTTTTTATAACTAAAAACCACCATAGCAGTTGTTTTACTAGTTGAATTTTCGTAATTTTTGGATATATTACCGTTTTCGACATGAGAATTAAGTACATAATATTGTTTTTGCTTAAAACGAGATATTAAAAAAAAAAAAATGATTTGTCGACTCTATCTTAACAAGCACCATTTCTTTTTGCGTCAAATAATTTGGAAAGGCACAATTAAAAGGTTGGAGATGATGAACGAAGTAGCAAATACGAAAGGCCAGGAGTAGCACTACACACTTTTCACGTTACATCAACAGAGCAAAATATAACAGAAGCTGCCTAATCTTTTCTACAGCGGGGGCGCGTTTCAAACTCCATGTTTTCCTTCCCTTCTCTTGAGCAAACAAACCACAAATACTTGATCGTTACCCACGATTAATTCAAGCCAGAAACAAATTACTTTCTAATACAGTTTCAAAATAAAGGCTGTAGAACCACTTTTCGGAATTTCGAAATGGTCACGAAATATGATTTCAACAGATGTAAGCCATTTTAATCCATTTTTGGTAATAAATACATAAAAACATGGCTGACATGTGTTATACTTCGTGACCGTTTAAAATTTAATGGACTGGACAGATGTCGATTAAAATGGGAGAATTTTGTACTTCGCCGAAGTACTACTTCGGCAGTTTACGGACTGTGCTATTTTATTTATTTATTTTAGATAGGATTTTTAAGTTAAATTAAATTTTTACGGTATTTTTGTTTTATTAAATTATGTGAGAGTACAGAATAGTTAACAATATCCAACCGACCCCATGTTAAAAATAGTTTTAATAACGTCATCATTTTGGCACGGTCCATATTCTGTTATAAATGTCGAAAATGTTATTATTAATAGCTTAAAGTGGCTCATTTGTTTAGTGTAGTTAGTGATGTTACCGTGCTATTTTTTAAAAATAGTATTTAAGCTGAATTCAAGTTTCATGATATCTCTTTTTATTAAATTGTTAGGTGGAAATACAGAATAGTTACAAAACACCCTCCCCATGTTAAATAATGACTTTCAAAATAATAACGTTATTATTTCAGCCCGGTAACACATTGTGATTCTTCGATATTGGGAAGTAATTTTGAAGCCTTTAAGATGTCGATGAAAAACGTAGTCTCTGACTCAAGTTCAAAGGATTTAATTTTTACAATTAAAGTTGGAATAGAATAGTTGAGTGTTACTGTTTGTAGTGCCTTTGCGCGATACCACGGAAGGTAAACAAGAATTTTCGAACGCACCCCTGTCATATCAAAGACTACACAAAAAAAAAAATTGTTCACTAGTGGTGTCACCAATATAAAAGAAAGCGCATTAAACGAAGCAGGTGAGGTTGAGGTTATACGATAACAACGAACTTAACTTATGTTGTATATAATTCCGTTTCGATTTTAAATGTAACTCGAATATTTGAAATAAGAACCAATGTCCATTTTTAACCGTTTCATTTTTTCATTTTTTTTTTTTTTTTTCATTTAAAAAAAATAAAGATATAACCTTTTCTTCTTTCTTGGTTAAAACAAAATAAATAAATAAATAAATAAAGTTGTGTATGCTTTTAGTTTTTTTTCTTTTTTTGTTTTTTGTTTTTTTCACCCTTTCGTTTTTTTTTCTCGTCCAATTTTTATGATGCGGGTGATAGGTGACATACCTGGACAAAGAAAGAGACACGAATGGCTCATCTCAAATATAGAGAAGCAATGGAATGCCGCTCCGATGGGGGAGGTAGAAAAAGAAAAAAAAAAAAGGAAAAAGAGCGGGGGTGGAAACAGGACTAAAGCTAATAAGCGAGGGGCAATAAGTGAGAGACAGAAGGGGGGGGGGAGACAGAGGGGAGAGCGCACGCGCGTACGTGCGGACTTTTCAAGAAAGCGGAAAACGGAAAGCACGCAGACGCGCGCAAGCTCCCCCCACCCCCCACAAAAGGCAAATGAATGAACAAAAAAAAAAAAAAAAAAAATGAGAGCCCCAACTGGTCAATTCTTACCGTCTATTTGTCCTGGATCACTCGCAATACTCGATGACATGGAAGCAGCCAGCTTGATTAGTTTTGCGACGAGGAAGAGAATCCAGACATTGCAAGATTGGAAATTCTTATTATTCCTGTTTCCTTCCGTAAAGCAGCCAACGGCGCCGTGTGTATTAATACAGCACGAAATACCTTCTGTGTGCTTCCCCAGTGACGATTAGCACGAACGCACGAATGACGTCAACGTAGCAGACAAACTGGAATGTCGGGCTTGATACGCCATAGTAGTATCTTATGTAAAAGGGGGAGACAACTGCTAAGTGATTACCTCCCTTGAAACAGTAGCCCAAGCGGTGCTACTATAGGTCTTTTAAACCAACGCATTTCAAGTGAAAACGTTATCATGTATTTACGTGTTATGACGAAAATTAGTATAAGTTCAAAAACTTTTGACAAAATTATCAAGTATAAAAATAACTACAATTATAAATAGAATTTATCGAGTTTTATCGTATGTTTTAATTGCGGAAGAGTTTTGCGACCAATTCTGTATGTCAAACAAGGGAGATAACCCTTGACTCGAATTGACTTTAAGAGTACGCCATTTGTTAAGCCAATGTATTGCAGAACAACGTAATTATAGATGAATTTTTGTGAAAAAAATACATCTACCAGATCATTTTTTTTTTTTTGTAATTATTGGAATTTATATATTAATTTCGCCATGACACGTAAGTACATAATCTTTTCACGTGAAATGCATTGCTTTAAAAGATCACCAATTTAAACAACCAGCGCTCAAGCAGATATGTGATAGCTGACACAAGGTCAGTTGGATGTGAGGCGGACCATTATTTACTTTCATCCCACCACAGGAAGATGTGACACAAGGTTAGGAAAATTGGGAAAAGTGAAGAAGGAGCATTCTGGCCATTTAAGAATTGCCTGTTCAGTCCCGTCAGCATTCCACTGTAAGGAGTAAACCTACTGTCCTCAAAAGACGAGAGGCAGTGGCCTGGCATGGTGGACCACTTAGGACTACACAGGACGTCACTATCAGCACAAGAACCTCATATACTGTTGCGAACATTCTCTATGATATGCCACTCCAACTAAAAAACTACTTTTTGCATTCATTTATTTCAGCCACTAAATGCAAGGATCTATTCAATTTGAATGTGTCTCCGGTATAGCCCTTTTTTCTTTTTATTTATTTATTTACTAGCAAGGTGACCAGACGTTGCCTGGGATTGAATGATGATCAACAAACGTTTCACACTCCTATATTTTTTTATTGCCATTGGAGCTGATGAAATCGCTAATTTTTCAAGCAAATTGATTGATTGCCTGCTCTAGTTGGGGACCCATCACAGTGCAGCTGTAAAAATCTTAATATACCTCCCCGCAATGACTTAGTCCACAGTACATTGTAGTCTACATTGCACTGTAGAGAACCTTCTGTTGATTTTATAAAATTAATTTTTATATATAACTAGCCTGGGTGCCCGGCATTGCCCGGGTGTTTGGAGGTGTGTGTTGAACAAAAAAATAAAATGTGGTAGTAGGCAGGCAGGCTCGAACCCGTACTGCAAAGAAGGAAAAGAACATGAAAAAAGAACGTGCCGTCTTTGCTATTGCGCCTATTGCCAAACCGGAAGTGGCGAAGGTTTAAATTAAGGCGAGTCAATCGAATGGAGGGGATGACTTTCGAAAATATTCGGCAAAAAAAGCAACCCCTCCCTGTAGAAAAGTGCCCTGTTGAGGATGAAGGAATTAATGGTTTTAGCCAATTTTTCGATATTTGTCATCAAGAGGGCCGAGCTTCAAAACACTACTGATCTTGTGAAAATCCGTCGCCTCTGTCAAAAGTTTTTGCGAGACATACATATATACAGACATACATACATACATTTAAACAGGTGAGATTTATATTATAGACTAGCGGGGGGGGGGGGGTACCCGGCGTTGCCCGGTTGTTTGTAGGTGTGTGTATGGGGGGTAATTAATAACCCTGCTTAAATATTATAAAAAAGACGATGTAAAAAAAACAAAAACAAAACCAAAACAGAAAAAAATGGCATAAATAAACCTGTGTATGGGGGAGGGGTAAACTAAAGAATAAGCGAAGTAATAAAAAAAACGTTGCCCGGGTGTTTAAAGGTGTAAAAGAAAAAAAAAATAGTATTGGTCGGGAAGAGGGATTGAACCCGGAAAGCCTTGATGGCGCGGAGGTGGAGACCAAGGCTAACAACTTAACCGTCTCGGCCACGAATGAGAGTAATTTATTAGCTGTTAAGTTAAGGCTTATAAAGCTAGTAAAAGAGGTTTGATTGACAGGAAGACGCTAAATGAGGTCATCACGCGATCGTTATTTTTAGTTTTCACTTTCCCCAGATGATGGTGGGGAGGGGGGGAAAAGCAGCGCGAAAGCCGAGAACACAACGTTTTAATTTCACTGTATTTATACTAAAATGCAGGACAAACAGGTGACAGAGCGAAATAGCGCGAATCTCATAAAAATCGACATAAATAAATCTAGAGACGACCCGTGTTCTCAAATCCTATATATTATGATATAGGACCTATATAAACAGTTTTAAGCGATAGTAACGACCCCGGGAGCATGTGCGAAAGAAGCCTTTGCGAGACATACACGAAATGGTCACACACATTTTGCCTTTTATATATATAGAAGAAGATGGCTGAAGTAAAGTTTGTAATGCAAAAGTCAAGTATCATGTTTCAATTGTGCTCTAACAGAAACATTCATTTCGAACGGCCCCTCTTATATCAAAGAACGTACTCTTGATTTTATATGCCTGGCCTTACTGTGATAATGGCTTGAATTAAAGTTTGAAATGAAAGTATCAAGTATCATGGTTCAATTGTGCTTTAAATAGAAACATCCATTTCGAACGTACCCCTATCATCTCAAAGAACCTACTGTTGATTTTACATGGAGGACCTTTCATTTTGTGCGGTAATAAAACTTCTCAAGTGCACTTGTGATGTTAGGCTGTGTAAGGTGTTAACTTTGGTCAAAAGCGCCTGTTCCTTCTTTCATCGAATTATTTTGATTATCGATACTTATCAAAGACATTCCGATGCAAATCTTATCTAGCAACCCTGCAAAGTACCTGAAGTATCTCCGTGTGAAATTTCATAAAAATCGGCCCAGCCATTTTTGAGTCCATAGAGAACTCACTCACGCACACGCGCGCACACACACACACACACATACGCAATTCCTTTTTATATAATAGTACAGATTATTATTTCTCTCTCTCTTTCCAACCTAAATAAATCTTCTATGGACAGCTCTAGAAATGCTTGTTGACATCGGGTTATTTGACTTTGCGTCTAGGAGCAAAGCGCAGTATCTGTTTCATTACTACACCTCATCTTTTATGTCCTATGAAGAAGGAATGATGCAATTCTTTTTTTTTTTTTTTTGTCTCAATCCAAAGTGCCCGTTTTGGGGAGCAAGATTTTCACACAGAAAAGACGTTGCTAGCCTTTCTTTGCTGTACCGTTCTGGTCATGTTAGGTGCTCGACTGAGCTCCAATTCTTTCTCCTCCCTCCGACCTATAAAACATGCCCAGCAAGAA
Organism: Euprymna scolopes; assembly: GCF_053919585.1. NCBI lineage: Eukaryota > Metazoa > Mollusca > Cephalopoda > Sepiida > Sepiolidae > Euprymna > Euprymna scolopes. The sequence continues at coordinate 10,457,270 of NC_136516.1, forward strand.
CTCGCCTAGCTACAACAAGCAAAAAAGAGCCCCTTCTCCCTCTCTTTCTCCCTCTTCTCTCTCTAAATCAAACAAAGCTTCCATGAACAAATATTTGTTTACATCGGGTTATTTGACCCTTTTTTTTTTAGCAAGGAGCAAAGTGTAATATCTGTTTTGCTACTACACTTCATCTTTTCTATTCTTTGAAGAAGAAATTCTTCTAGACTGAGGCAGTTTTAATTTTTTTATCCTAATCCAGAGTGCCAGTTTTGGGTAGCTGGATTTTCATACAGAAGAAAGCTTCTCTTTACTGCATAGTTATGATAGTAGTACTTGGCTGAGCACCAATCACTTCCCACCACCACTTTTAAAACATTTGTAACAAGAACTTGTCTAGCTACAAATATAACAAAGAACTTTCCCCCCTCCCCTCTCTCTATCTCTGTCTGTCTGTCTGTCTGTCTGTCTGTCTCTCTCTCTCTCTCTCTCTCTCTCTCTATCTATCTCTCTCTCTCTTTCTCTTTTTTTCTAAACCAAATAGAGCTTCTATAGATAGCTCAACCAATATTTGTTGATATCAGGTTATTTAGCCTTTTGGCTTGGAGCAAAGCGTAGTATCTGTTTTGCTAGTACACCTCCACCTTTTCTATCCTGTGAAGAAGAAATTCTTCTAGACTGAGACAATTTCAAATTTTTGTCCTAATTCAAAGTACCCGCTTTTAGAAAGGGGAGCTGTATTTTCTCCCACATTCAAAATAAACTTTATGTTTCACTCTGGTCTAGTCGGGAGCCAATTAAATAGGAACATTTAACTTTAAAACGACCATAGTCGGTAAGGAAATAGTCTCATGGTATTGTGTTTCACACATGGGATGTTCACGGTGTGGTACAATATCTTCACAACACCGAAAGTTGGCTGATGGTCTCATGATCACCCCATGTTTTGGTTGGGCGTTTTGGGTTTCCTTCCACGCCCACGTTGCTTTAAGAGCCATAGAAAAAGAAGAGATGGGTGCGGTCCAGTCGACAAAGGTTGGATTTGATGTTGGAGAGAAGAGAGAAAATGTCAGAAAGCGCTTGTTACAAACAATAAAAACGTTTATTTAGATCATTTTCAACAAACAACCATGAAGTGAAAGTGATTGTGGTTTTCTGGCGGAAGAAAGTTTTCTTATGAAATCTTAACTGCAATTAGGCAATGTCAATGATGGAGAATGCAGTGGCAACGGATGTGGTTCTTTAAGCAGCAAAAAAAACAAAAAAAACAAAAACGAATCAACTCAATTTTTTGCTGTGAGTATCCTCTATTTATTGAGCCAAATCCTAAACAATCAACTCCTGATTGGTCAGCCAATGGGGATTGCCGACTAATGGCTATCGTCATAACAATCGCCCTGGTTAGCCTTTGATTGGTTTAGATAATCGGCCAATAAGTCGCAGTCATTGGGAGGGATTACAAGGAGCAATCCTGTTGTTGGTTGATGTATAGCCGCCCAGTCCTTGTGCCAAACTTGTATTCAGTTTCACGTTACGCTGACCCAAAATGTTTGCCAACTTAAAAATATATTTATTGTTCATAATTTTGAAAACTATATGATTTTTGGCAGGTACACACACCTGCAGGTGGTTGTTGCTTTATTGGCAGTTTTATAGGTCAAATCCTGTCCTTGTTCCGGTCACAATCTCTTTGTACTTAATGAATTTAATTTTATACTGTTCAATAAAACACTTATTATCATAATTTAATTAATTATTATTTAATTTACTTCGCCAGTCACCCTTTTGACAGTTAAATAAAAATGTCATACTCCTTCGCCAGTTAAGGACATTTAACCAAGGGTTAAATATCGGTAAAACATTTTAACAGTAACATACACAAACATATAATTATAATGATTGATTATTTAGTACAGTATTTATATGCCCATAAAAGAATCAAATGTTCAATCTGAAAAAAAAAAAAAATTCATTGTTTTCTTTTTTTTTTTTCAAACATTGTTGTTATAGAGAAAATATTATAAAAATGTTTTTCAAAATTATTATTTTTGTTTTTTGGAGTTCTTTTTTTTTTAATAATGATAATAATAAATGTTCATTGCAGAGTCCTTCATTTTTTTTTTCATGCATTAATAGAAAATTTTATAACCAATTGTTCCTAGTAGTGAGATTATTATACTGGTGGTATTTCCACCGATGGTAATTGCAACGGTTGCTTCAGTGTATTTGTGGTCTGTTGAGTTGATATGTTACCTATTGGTTCGAGTTCAATTTCTCGTTCTGGTCTCTGCTGTTGATTAGTGACAACCATTCCTGAGCTCCTAACATTCTTGTGTAGTTCTGTTGGTTTATTTCTCTTAAGCTTACTTAAACAACGGCGTGCTATCAAGCTTAATGTTAACGAAATTGATAAAATTTGATACAATTATTAAGCTGATGACTCAAAATTAACCAGGTAGAACTACCCACCTGTTTATTTTCTGTTGGGGGAATTTTCCTCTCTAAGTGCATTAATACACTTAAATTTATTTTCTTTAGAGGACTTAATATATTCGGGATTGCTTGTGGGGTTATGCTTGGAAATGTGTCTATCAGAGGTTCCCATAGGCTGAATCTGCTGGTAAGTGTGGTTGTAATCAATGATAAAAAGGAGTCGCTGGTCTCAAATTTTTCCTCAGCTGGGTAATAGGGAGGAAGGGTTTAAGCACCGTCATAGAACCCACAGCTTAATGGGATCTGCAAAGTGGTCAATCGAGGAAATATTTATATCCTGGCCACGGCACCAAAAAAATTAATAAAATATTATATTAAAAAAATTGATCAAAAGAATTAATGTTTAAAAATAAGAGTCAATAATAATTCAAAATAATTGAGAGAAGAGAAACAGAATTAAAAAAAATAACCATTGTGCCAGCAACCCAACGGTTATATGACCTTTGCTAGTGAGAGCAAAGGTCACAAAAAAGGAGGGGATAAAATGTGGCACGATAATGTAGCTTCCTTTCGGGGTAGCTGGGGCGTTTGCATTATTAAACCTTATACTTAACTTCTAACCTTGTGCCCAACTTGTTCTCTACTTGTGGGGAAATGCACATGTGTCATGCAGGTGCTTTGTGATTTTGAAAATGTTAGAATATATCAATCAGGTATGTCTCAAGCCAAGAATGACAGTTGTTTATAATATTCAACTAAGTGAGAACGATCCAAAGGTTCGAGGTGGCTGAAAGGTCAGCCATGCTGGTTTGGTAAATGTAAAGTTGTTTCGTACCCCAAGAGCTCTCCGCTTGTAGAACACATTATCACGACACTACTTTTCTACATAGTCGTCTTCAACTCGAAAGTAAACAGATTTATATCATAACTTGTTCCTTTAAAAGAAATCCAGCTTTCATTCATCAAATTGAGTTCATGAGAATGTTTTCAACAAAGTCTGAGTAGAAGGATGTTTGCATATGTGTGAGTGTGTATTAGTGTGTGTGTGTGTGTGAGAGTGTGTATGTTTGCGAGTATGTGTGTGTAGAGAAAAGTCTTACATAGCATAACAGTATATTTATGTGCAAGTGCAAAATCAACAGATACACCGTCCCATAAAAAGTGAATTAAACTTCTATTCATATATTTTTCATCTTTCCACTGTCATTTAATCTATCTCGTTGGCCCCTTATCCTCAAATAGTCTTGGTCTTGATAAGTGGTGGCTCATTAATTAAAATATAACCCCCCCCCCCAAAAAAAAAAACAATGACACAAACTCAACAGATTCGTATGATAAACTGCTCCCATAAAGGAATCAAACTTCCATTCATTAAATTGAGTTCATGAGAATGTTTTCAACAAAGTCTGAGTAGAAGGATGTCAGCATATGTGTGAGTGTGTATGAGTTAGTGTGTGTGCGTGTGTGTGTGTGTGTGTGTGTGTATCTATTCTGTATTTATTTCCTATTTGTTGACGAGTAGAAATACAAGAAGTCTTTCGAAAAAAAAACGAAAATGTTTCTTTCAAAAACACATAATTTTCGACCAATCTTTCTTCTTCAGTGTGAATAATGGAAAGATATATATATAAATTAAATACGGAGTTTAGTATGAAGTTCCATTTTCGCAAATTTCACGTAAAGATTTCTGATTTATACTTTATCTTTCGCTTTAATGAATTTCTTCTAAGAAAATATTCACATATTTTAAAACATAATTTTATGGAAGATTTTATGCTTTTCAAATAATCGGTTTTGCAATAAAAGAGATGTTCTACGAAGATTCAAACCCAATAAATATTTCAATTTTTTTTTTTTTTTTTTTTTTTTACCAAATTCGGGTCCATTCATGTCATGTTTTATTTGCATCAAGATCGTTTCCTTTTTATTTCTGCCTCTACTTTTCGATAGCTCTCCACAATTCCACGATGCATTTCACAGTGGCGTTTATACTGTATTTTTTATATCTTAAACCTATATATAACCTGACACATGTCTAAACAGGACTGACGAAAATAGGTCAATAACTTGCTAACTGTCCAGTATTCTGTAATGCGTTCCACAGTGGCGTTTATTTAATTCTACCTAATTCTAATCCTAACCGAACGCGTGTCTAGAAAAAACTGACAAAGTGCATGTGTGTATGGTGTATGTGATTTGATAAGCTTCGGAGCACTGGTAGTAGTCATCATCGTATTAGACAGGTTGCCCCGACCAAATGTACTCTTTCCCTCCACAGGTCTCTATCTTCCTTAGGAAGATCTTCAAGTTGTAAGCTAGTGTCTTCTGTCAATAATTTTGCGTACGTCTTGACAAGTCTTTCTTACTTTAGTGATTCTGTGTTTAATATCCCATAGTACCACATCATTGACGACCTCATTTTTTCTTCTGTAGCAATGTCCGGCATATTGTATTCTTCTTTCTTTTATTACTGAAGAGACACTGGGCAACTGACCATACATACTTTTAATGGTTGGGTGTGTTTTTCAGTTTAAGTTTAACACTACTCGGGGCATTCTAGTATAAGTTCCATCTAACTTGCTTTCAAGTTTTTTACTGAGAGTCCATGCTGGTAGACCATAAAGCAGCACCGTCCCCACTACGGCTCTAAAAAAGTTGTTCTTGATCTGTTCCAAGAGAGCAGATTTCCATATTTTTTAGCTGATTAAGTGAACTTGGCTAGTCTGATGTTGATATCTTTTTCGGTGGATGTAGTTGTTCTTATTTACAATGCCTCCCCATGGGACAGAGTTAGACACCAGGGTCGTTTTTTAACGTGGAGAAAAGGAACAAAAATAAAAATTGTTTCAGTCGTGAAGGATTTCTCCTCCACTGACAGAGAACAAGAAATTGAAGTACAGCATCTGAAGAACAGATACTACACTGTGATCTTGTCCCGAAGATGTAGTTGTTGATATATTTTAAGGCATCTACTTGTTTGAGTGGTGTTCTGTCTAGTGTTTCTATTGGGCCGATTTCGTGGAACGACATATATACTGGCAGTAGTATATTATCAAATTGAAAAGTGAATTTGCAACACGTACACATTTTAAAAATAGTCTCAAATCCACGGTCTACTTTTGTTTTCTTCATGCACATTAATACAATGAATTATTTTTAAGAAAACAATTAAAAAAAAAAACAGTTGCTTTTAGTTATTGTTTTGTTCCTGACAAATTAAAATGTGATTATATCATTAAAATGAAATAATCATCGCTAGCAAAAGTGCATTGAGAATGGTGGTGACTATGTAGTCAAATAAATTCTGAAGCACAAAATATGCGGCATAATAACATTGATACATCGGTTCCCATTAGATCACCAAAGTTAAGCAACATTGAGCCTGGTCAGTACTAAATGGGGGACCATTTGGGCGTATCAAGTGCTGTATGTGCTCTTGTTTATCTTGGCGTTGTTTCCAGTCGTGCTGCACTTCTCCTTGATAGCAGAATCATGCAGTATCGACTCAGAAGAAGTGTGGATGGTTATTACGCAACCCTTGCTTAACAATTTCACATGCAGCTACCCTTACAGAGAGCACCCATTGTCTCTCAAGACAGAATGAAGGCCATAATGATAAGTGATAAAAAAATAATATTAATTACCACAAAGTGCAAATACAAAAATGCAAAGTGAAAGATGAGATAAGATTAGGCTAGTCAAAAACAAATATCATTTTAACTAATAATAATTATATATATAATATATTAATTACCACAAAGTGCACAAATATACAATAATATTAATTACCACAAAGTGCAAATGCAAAAATACAAAGTGCAAAGTGAAAGATGAGATAAGATTAGGCTAGTCAAAAACAAATATCATTTTAACTAATAATAATTATATATAAAATATATTAATTACCACAAAGTGCACAAATATATAATAATATTAATTACCACAAAGTGCAAATGCAAAAATGCAAAGTGCAAAGTGAAAGATGAGATAAGATTAGGCTAGACAAAATCAAATATCATTTTAACTAATTTAATGGTTTCAAATCCACGGTCGATCTTTCCTTTCATGTTAATAAAATCGAACATGAACAGTTAGTAATGCTTAAAGAATAAACTCAACAATAAGGCTGTCAAACTATGGATTTAAGAGGAAGAAACAGCCAGTAATCCTCTCCTTTTCATATCTGTCGCATCACTAGCGTATTTTTCTTTTTAATTAGTTTTAATTACTTCCCCTGAAAATTCATTCGTGTAACATTCTACTTCTTCTTTCTATAGTTAGTTCACATATTGCGCTTTGAAAAAGTCCAAATACAATTTTTTTAATGCCAAACTTCTTTAAAAAATGACCAAATTTGCAAAATTTGGCTTTAAACAAAAACAAGCTGGCAACTCTGGACAAGAATATGAGAGTGACCTCCCTTTGATGTAGCCTCATTTTAAAATACTATTATAATAATATATGATCATTGTCGTAATAGTGTGAGAAAGGAACTTGTAGTAATTTCGACGTGGAGCAGTTTTTCACCAATAAAAGAAGTCAGCAAAAAGTTATGTAAAAAAAGGGAACATTTCAAAGAAACATGATAAAAGGAAAAAAAGAGAAGAACACAGTCTGCCAAGAAGTGCTGGACTGAAGGAATAAATTAAAGATTGTGTTTTACAATTTGATTTTAGTATTTGTATTGAACTATGTAGCACAATGTTACTTTTGAGCATTTATTAGTATTTATTTATCTCATTTAGAACAGTTCTATATTTGAAATACAATGGACACTATTTTTATAAAAAAAAATCTTAATATACTCAGATTTTCTGTGTGTTATTAGTTTTTTCTGTCCAAATTGTTGATCTCTATATATAAAAGCGAAAATGTGTGTGTGTGTGTGTGTGTATGTGTATGTGTGTGTGTGTCTGTGCATTTTTGTGTTTCACCAGGCTTCCTGATCGGCTCATTCCTTCTTAAAACTTTATATGCTGTCTAAATCATAATATCTACGACTTAAGAACGGGGGTCACGGCTATCTTAAATTTGCCCGACTTTTACGCGCTATTTTCGAAATATTTTTCGATCGCCGTGTCTTCGTTATGCTTTTCAGTATAAAAAAGCGAATGATGGAGAGGGGGAAACAGAAACTGGCTTGCAGCGCAAAACTAGGTCAAACATCACACGACTTAACTTTCTCGCACCTGTCAATTTCACTTTATAAACGTTAACTTAAGACGCTTATCACTTCCTCTCTCCTCGTAGCTGAGATGGTTAGGTCTCAGGGATTTTTTCCATTTCATTTCCACCTTCACGTCAGGGCTTCAGGGTTCAAGCCTACCTTCCTTCTAAAACTTTTTTTTTCTTTTACACTTCCAAACACCCGGCCAACGTTTTTTTTCAAGCAGAGTTGTTTTGATCTATCCCCCCCCCAACACACACCTCCAAACACCCGAGCAACGCCGGGTACCCCCCCCCCCGCTAGTTAAATATATTTCTCATTCTGTAGAATTTCCACGGATCCTGTGTGTCGGAAAATATTTTAAGAAACGTTTAACAATTTTTCTATTTTTTTTTTAATCTTTATTTTATCTCTATTTTATTACTTCAACTGGTGACATGGCTCAGATAATAAATGGAAAACATGTGAATACTTTGAAATTTAAACCATCTCGCTGTAATTTATAAGATGACATAGATCTGAATCACCTTCCTCATCCAACCAACGAGCCAACCCCATATTTCTGGGTGATATTGTTCCCCCCATTTTTGCAAACGTATCGTTTTCTTGATTGGCCAATGAAATCGCTTATATTTCATTTCATTTCAATCCTACCTTTTTTTTCTTAAACAAGCCGGATTTGTCAGCTCTCCATCACATTGTCAAGTTCGCTCCTTGAACTATTTGAACCCAACATGTTAAATATTAATATCATTTCATTGGAAAGTTTTTGCAAATGAAAGACAAAAACTTTGGAATCTCTACTATTATATAAAAAGAACTTTGTGTCTATGCGCGCGAGAGTTCGTTCCCTATAAACTCGAAAACGGCTGGGCCGATTTTTATGAAATTTCACACAAATGTGCTTTATATATCTGGAAGTGTTCTTAGATAGGTTTTGAATCGGAATGTTTTCGATAAGTAATAGATTATCGAAATAATTTTATGAAAGAAGGAACTTTTGATTTTGACCAAAGTTAACACCTTACACATCCTATATAAAAGGAACTTTGTGTGTGTGTGTGATTGTGTGTGCATGTGTTTGCGCGTGTATGTGTGCATGTGTGTGTGAGTATGTGTGTGTGTGTGTATGTGTGCATGTATGTGTGTGTGAGTGTGTGTGTGTGTGTGTGTGTGTATGTGTGTGTGAGTGTAAGTGGGTGTAAGTGTGAGTGTGCGTTTTCTCCAGACTCGGAAATGGCTAGACCCATTTAAAAAAAAATTCACATGAAGGTACTTGATGTGTTTGGAAGTGTTCTTAAGCAATTTTGTATCAGACAGAGTCTGATAAGTATTGAAAATCGATAATAAAAAAATCGATTAAAGAAGGAAGTTCGATTTTTACGCTTTTATACAACATAATATCATAATTTTTATTTTGACGCTTTTATACAACATAATATCATAAATGCATTTGAGAAGTTTAATCAATGCACAAGTAGTAAAGTCAGGCACATAAAATCAACTGTAGATTCTTTTATAAGACAGAGACGCGTTCAAAATGAATGTTTCTGTTTAGAGCACAATTGAATCATGGTACTTGACTTTTGTATTTTAAACTTTAATTCAAACGATTATTTACAAATAATTTCACAAAATCAACAGTAAGTTCTCTACAGTGCAATGTAGATTACAATGTATTTTGGATCAAACGAAGTAGTCCAGCGGGTTCAGGTCGGGGGAGGAGGGGGTGCTAGTGAGAGAAGGGTACAAAGTCATAGCACTCAAGTCTGTAGTCAAGCTTGGGTCTCTTTGGAGTTGTGAGCCAGTGTCAAGTCCTGCTACGACACCCAAGATCTGCCAGCAGCCACCTAATTGCACCAGGGGATAACCACACTCTTCAGCATATCCAGGTACACTTTGGTGCTGACTTTCAAGCCTACTTCAAAGATGTAGAATGGCATGATGTGGCCCTCACTTGAAACCATACCAAAGACCATAACCGTAGCTGGAATCTCCCTGGGCACGTCCCTGTTATTCGTGGAAATCCAATGACACATTTTGAGGGTGCTGGCAATGGTCCTGTGGTCATAACTTGGAATGATAGGGAGTATTAATTGTACAGTAGCACATTTCCAATCTTACTCATTGAAAATTATATCACTTTCAGACATAATAGTAGGCTCCTATCGCTCTTAGGATTTGTACACAACTGGCCAACTAGTAGATAGTTTGCAACAAAAAAAAAGAAGACCGGTTTTCATCAAACGGAAATGGAATCATGTCGTCTTTTCTAGGGCGGCAATTTTATTGTTCCACCCTGTATATGATTATGGACTCATTAGCCAATCCATTTTCAATGTAATTATTAGACAGATAATATTCAGATGATAACACTGTGTATCAGAAATTGAAGAGGGAGGATAATGGCGTAAACAACTTCACATCTGTGGGACACATTACCATGGGACTGCTTCCTTACATGCTACAATATGGTCATTTATGAATCGAATGACACCAAATACTTGTCATAAACATATATCTCGCTCCTTTAATGACATTATTTATCGCTCACCCATAATAGACTTCGTAGCCTAGTAGGGGATGCACTTTTCTCTTCCCTGCAACCTCTTTCCCACAGAAGAGACGTTGCAAGCCTCTCTCTGCTTCATTATTATTTTCATGGCAATTGCTCGTCTGCGCTACAATCTACGTTTATCATTATTATTGACGCGTTCTTTTAAAAGTGTTTTCAAACCTACTTATTCTCAATATAAGGAATCTGTCATGTTAACAATTCACACATGCGTATTCGTGAAACAGTTGACAAACAGATAAAAATCTGATGACCGTCACGTATCAGTTTTTTAATTTTGACCCCTTAGCAGCTATTTTTGTTCCGGATGAAAGACGATTAAATAATTTCTCACGTGTCTGAATACCCTATGTACCAAATTTCAAGTCTGTAGATCAAATTCGTTGAGTATATCGGTTGAGAAGTGTCTTCACACACAAACACACGCACATTCTCCCTTTTATAGATAGATAGATAGATAGATAGATAGATAGATAGATAGATAGATTTTAATAAACAAACAAAAGGAACAAAATAATTTCGACGTAATGGCTTGAAAAAGAAAAAATGTCAATGATGGAAGAAAAAAAAAACGCATCCAAAATTTTAGATGAAATGTTGAGTGTGCTTTCCGTAAAAAGCTTCACAATGACGTAGACGGACTAGCCAACGTCTAGTCGCCCTTTGAAGATAGATATTGTCCCAAGCTCTGATTGTAACGTTACGTTCGACGATTTTTTCAAATTAAACAAACATTGTTATTGAACGTAATCTTATAAACAGTGCAGTTTCATTGCATTAGTATCTAGGAAACAATATATATTAGCTGGCCGCCCGGCATTGCCCGGTCGTACAATACGCTTAAACATGATATTTTAATTTATGCAAATTGCACATGTATTATTATAGAATCAATCCTCTATTGAATATTATATATTACGAGAAAAAATTTACCAAGTCAATTAATTCACAACAAAAAAAAAAAATAATAATGATAATGTCGTTCATCAAATTTTGTCTGTGTTTGTTCACAATATCACGTCAGCTGATATTTGGACTTGACGATCTTAAAAATACTATTTCTTCTCTTAAAGATAAAAAAAGAAGAATTTTTACAGAGGAATATTTTACGTTACACTGGCCAAGGTTACACCGGTGTAACGTAAAATATTCCCCTGTAAAAATTCTTTTTATCTATAAGAGAAGAAAGACTATTTTTAAGATCAGATTTTTTTCGATTTTCAATACTTATCGAATGAATTTCTGTACAAACCATATTTAAGAACACTGGCAGAAATATAAATTACCTTTGTGTGAAATTTGCAAAAGGTAGGCTCAGCTGTTTCGGAACCTATGAGGAACTCACACACAAACAAAGTGACTTTTATATAAGAATAGAGGTATATAAATGACAAAGGGTCTATATTTCAAATTTCAACATGTTGTCCATTTTACCAGTTATTAAAAAATAAAAAAATAAAAGCCAGTTGAAATGTTTAATTCTTGACAGCAGCTGTTTCGTAGCACAGCATCATTCATGTAATTATTATCAATTTTTTAAAAAATTCAAAAATGGCGTAACTAAAAGAAAAACCAATTGCAACATCTCTTCTGATTTTCGGATTTTTGTAATCATGTCCATATTTCTTTATTCTCTTTTAAAGTAAATGAAATCCTTTTCTTCTGATGAGTTAATAGGCAGAATAAATCCTAAAGTTGACATAATAATTACATGAACGATTCTATGCTACGAAACAGGTGCTGTCAAGAATTGAACATTTCAACGTACTTAAAAAAATAAACGGTAAAAAGGACAACATCTGATTATTTGGAATATAGAGTTTAGTCATTTATTTGTATATGCTCTGTAGTCCCATCGAGCTTCATAGATTAAAGAATTGTTATAAATAAAAAGTGAAATATAATTGAACAAGTGAAGCAGGCATAGTCCCCCATGAGAGCACAATGAACGAGGCGTAAAATAAAAAAATGACTAAGTTCAGCATTTGCCCCCCCCCCTCCCCCATTTAGCCCAAAAAGTTCCCAGGGGACGTTAAATCTTGGCGAAAATGAACAAACGGTGCAGTTTTAGGCTTTAACATATGTAAATTTGAGTTCTACACCATGCAAAAAAAGAAATGACAAAGTCCATCATTTGCCACCCTCTATTTTACCCCAAAAGTTCCCAAGGCCTTAATATATTTAAATTTGAATTCAGCACCATACAAAACTGCTAAATAGACATACACAGAAAATTTTGGACAAATATGGTAAAATAGTCCCAAAAATGGAGTGTTTTTATTAGCCCTAAAAGAGAACCTGGGGTACACCCAGGAGTTATCGCAAAGTATAGACAAACAAAATTATATAGAAATCAGTTAGTTACAACTTTTCTAAAAGTTTTATAAAAATCCAAGTCATCAATTTTTTTTTTTTAATAAGCACAAAAGTGTCAATTTTAGCCATTTTAACCCGAAAGGCACCTCTAGGGGGGGGGGGGGGCAACCAGAGTTTTCACAGAAAATCCGGTTTGTTACATTTTACTCATATCATGTTTAATGTTTGTGCAAAATTTCAAAAAATTCCAAGGCGTAGTTATTGAGAAAAGTGCAGACAGACGAACAGATGAACGGACAAGGGTAAATTTACATGTCTACCCTTGTTTTGTCGGGGGACCAATGACCATATTTTCTCATAAACACACACACACACACACACACACACACACACACACATATATATATGATAGGAACTGTGTGTCTGTGTGTGTGTGTGTATGTGTGTGTGTGTGTGTGTGCGTGTGTGTGTGAGTTTGTTCCCTATAGATTCAGAAACAGCTGTTCCATTTTTTTTTAAATTTCACATGACAGTACTTCATGTGTCTGGGAGTAGGCTTCTAATGGTTCAGTTTACAAATGAAATAGGTTAGTGGAAAGTATTAATAGTAAGTTAATAAACAGTGCTCGAGTTAGATAGCAGGATGACGAAGATAAATAATAACGATTAACCCCAGTACCGTGGGGTAGCACTGGAATGTGATAAAAAGGCAAATATACAATAATTGTTGCATAATATGTCGATATCCAGTTACATCAGGGACACAAATAATGCCTCTGGCTCTTTGGGTCAGGTGTCAACCACAATTGTCTCGAATAATCTTGCGAAAAATCGGCAGAAGGGAATAAGCAGATAAGAGACAAAATGGGCCAAAAGTGTCTCGAACAATCTCGTCACAAGGGAATGAGCAATTAAGAGATGAAAAGGAACCATAAGACTAAACGATAGGTTAGATTAACTAGTGTTGTCTCAAATAATCCCGCCAAAAGGGCTGAGCAGTTAAGAGACGAAGCAAGATGTTATGCTAACTAGTTTGGGCAAGAATTTTGGAGAGGAAGTTTTAACCAAAAGAAAACTAATTGGGTTGTCAGCGTAAAAATCTCAGATCAACCGAGCATAAGGTGGGCTCTCTCTACCATGCTAGAAAGCTACTTACGCTTGAAAGTATCCTGTACCGCTATAAGGCAACCATTCGCCCATGTATGGAGTACTGTTGTCACATTTGGGCTGGCGTATCTACTACTAGTCTCTCACTCATGGACAAGGTTTAAAAGAGAGTTGCCAACCTGAACTGTCATCTAAGCTTCAGCCTCTGTCCCATCGACGAAATGTTGCATCCCTATACCTGTTCTACAAGTACTTTAATGGTGGATGCTCTGACGAACTACAAGCACTTGTACCCCCTTGACATAAATATCCCCGACAAACTCGACAAGCAGCTTAGTCCTACCCCTACACAGTAGAGATCCCTAGATGTAAGAAAGCCTTCTACTTGAATAGTTTTTTCCCCAGAACTGCTAGACTTTGGAACTCCCTTCCGGAATTATGCTTTCCCAACTGTACTGATATGCAGAAGTTCAAGTGTAATGTGAACAGACATCTTGCTACTCATCTCCCTTCATAATACCCCTGCAACTTATGTCCCCGATAATAGCCCCCTACTTCAAAGTGGCACAGTGCCTTGTTTCGGGTGAAAATTGAATTAAAAAAAAAAAAGATTAATATTATGACTGATATGATGAGTAAGAAAACTCAAGGGTTGTGCAGGAAGAATGCATAAAAAAACGCGCATGACCTAAAAGAAATTGTTTTAATATCAAAAGTAATAAACGAATGTTGGAATACAATTAACAGTATAACATAGCTGTTATGAAGACTGTCAAGACAAGCAATAAACTGACTATTACTAAAATAAAAGATACCCTATTTAAATTTGGGGGAGTTACCTACACAGGACCAACAATCATTAAAGACTGTTCAATGGAACTTGGACTTGGTCTTGTCTCGATTTAACTGGCCTAGTTACATGCTGTTAACAATTGAAAATTTTAACCTTGGTCAACAAAGCTGAAACATTTCGACCCCGATTACGTACTTTCTTAAGTCAGAGAAAACTATATTCTCAAACAGTTAATGGAGTTTTCCCCCTTTCAACATATTAAAACGTTCTCTGTAAATATTTAGAAAATAAAATTGGAATGCTTTATTCTTTTTACAAAAGAAAAAGATAAATTAGGAAATTCTGACAATAAAAGGTAAAATGAAAAGATCAGACAAACTCTACACTAAGACATTGTATTTAAATTTACTCATGTTTTTTTGTGTTTTTTTGCTTGAAAATTTAGAGTTTTTTTTTATTATCTCGGTGCAGGTTTTAATAAATTCTTGTAAAATAATTTTTTCTGGCATAGAGAGGTATGTAACAGAGCCGCTGATGTGTATTTAGCAGCAGCCGCATAACACACATGCAAATGACCAAGCCGGTGCGCTAGTTGACGTTACAGCGGAGGAAGAGAAAGAAAAGGAAAACCAAGAGAAAAAAAAATGCATTATGTGGCAAGGATTGGAAAAGGTGTATGCCGGCATAAAATGAATGTGTGCTCTATAGCAACGAGAGATTTTTAAGCCCGTGTCGAGATGACAGGGTTTTGTTAAGTACATAACAGACGAAATGAACTGTTTAAAACAAGATGCAAATGTTGGAAATACCATGAACAAATGCCTTTTATTTTAACTGAAAAAAGTTAAGTCGAATTTATATATTATAATTATTTATTTATTTATTTATTTATTTATTATTATTATTATTATTATTATTATTATTATTATTATTGTTCTTGTTGTTCTTGTTGTTCTTGTTTTTGTTCTTCTTTCAAGATTTGACATTCAAAGCGCCATTTTAATGATCACATTGCCAAATGATATTTAGCCGATCATTTCGGTATGTCGATTTCAATTCTCTATTCAATGTAGCCATGACTTTTGGAATTTCCGTTTGATCGACGACGTTCCAGAGAATGAAATATTGATTAATTCCCAATCGCTTCCAGAAAAGCATTTCGTTTCTTCGAATCACATCAGAGATTTTCTTTTCTATCACGTCAAAAAAAAAAAAAGAAAAAAAAACTTTTGTTGTGTTTATTTATTTATTTTTTTCAACACAATAGTATTATCCTGGGGACAATCTCTCTCTCTCTCCCTCTTTCTCTGTCTATCTTTCTGTCTGTCTGTCTGTCTGTCTGTCTCTCTCTCTCGCTCTCTCTATCTATCTATCTATTATCTATTTATTTCTCGCTTTCTCTTTCTCTCTCTATATCTCCTCCTCTCCTCCCTCTCTCTCTCTCTCTCTCTCTCTCTCTATATATATATATATATATATATTTATATATATCTATATTTTTATAAAGTAATAGGGTTCGTGTGTTTCTGTCTGTGTGTACAGCTCTCCATCATCAACGAAATATAATGGAGGTAAGAGGGTAGATCTCTCCTGGTAGAGAAACATTAGAACCCATTTTAGGATGTTTCTGTTATAGGAGACATAAGAATCTGTGCCTAATTTCTTTATATACTATTCTACAAACAACCCCCATATCGAATGACTTATGCTCATTTGCATATCACATTATATTAAATCTCTTTAACTAATTACCTCGACCTTATTACATATTGGAAATATTCTAATCATTTCAACTGTACTATTTACAAAATCTATTTAACATTTAATCTATCTTCTATCTTCTATCTATCTATATCTATATCTATCTTCTATATATATCTATAAAAACAGAGATGTGTGTGTGTGCCACAGACGATTTCTGATTGGTTAATCCAATAATCACATCTCCTAAAAAACAATCGTTTCTACGCTCTTACCTTTACCATAAAATATTATGGCTTTATTTATTGTCCATCTTGGAAGGGTTTAATTTTTTAATAACTTGTTATTTACAAATTAAAAAAATACGAAACTACACGAAATACGCGCACACAAAATACTAAACTACACGAAAAATACTAAACTACGCAAAAAAATACTAAACTACACGAAATACGCGCACACACGCACACACACACGTTCACTACCGTCACGTTGTTATGGCAACCAAACCCGCTGACTTCTTTTTCTCATTTCACTCGTGGTCTTAAATTCATTTCGGGTTTGTATTACTGTACACATAGATTCGAATAAGTTGCCAAAAAAACAAATATATAACAAATAAATGTTATCAAAGGCAAATTTTTCGTGTTTTTATTCAATTTAACATGTTTATTCAGCTCGAAAAGCATACAGTGTTTACCGATGTATTGGAAAATTCAAGATGGCGGCCGATTCTCTCTTTAACACGGTAAGTTTGGAAAAAGGTGTAATAAATAAAAAACCGGTTAAAATACTGTTAAAAACTCGCTCAATATATGTTACCGTGACATAGGTTGACATATATTCGGCGGGTTTTTAATAGTATTTTGTATAGTTTTTTATTTATAACACCTTTTCCCAAACTTACGGTGTTAAAGAATGTGTGAGACGCCATCTTGAATTTTCCAACACATCGGTAAACACTGTATTCTTTTCGAGCTGAATAAACATGTTAAATTGAATAAAAACACGAAAAATATATCCAGTTTTTATCGGTTTTTTACCTTCTCTGCAGAAGTACAAAAAAAACAAACAAAAAAAAACGGAAGGTACTTTTACAGAATGTTAAACTAACCCTAACCGATGTTTTATGTTTAGTTTAGGAAAAGTCAGAAGAAATAAAAGTCATTATTGCATGAAATATACGTATTTAGTTGAAGTATTGTTTATGTCAATTCTTTCGAAGAAATTTAGCAAGAATACCTGTAAACCAGGAAATCGGTAAAATGTCATCATGGATGAATACTTGTCTATTATAATTTCTACCCTTGACAAAAACTTAGCCATAACAAAAGAGATTTATTGTTCAGATTGTTTTTGAGATTGATTTCTAAAAAGATATTTTATAAATAAAATCGACTTTAAACTTAAAGACTTAAATTACAATAATTGAATTTAAACATTCTTATTTCAATATTTGGCACATAACACCTGCAAAAATGATCACAATGTCAGGATTTCATTTTATTTCAGAATCGATGGCAAATACTAATATTTAACATTAGTTTATCATTTAAGCCGATAAAAAAGCCCTTTTTTTCCGAGTCATAAAAGGATTTGGAGTTTCCTAATCAACCTTTCGGGTGCAGTTGCACGCTCTCAAAATAACTAAAGTGTTGGCTTTAAAAAAATTGGTTCATTAAAACTAAACAGGTTTAGTTTTAATAAAAAAAAAATTTTTTTAAAAATCGCTTTGGTAATTAGATATGTCGTATGGTTATCCCTAATCGCTGAATAAAACCGCTAACGAGTTGAATGATTACGACATAAAATTAAACTCGGGTTCCTGAAACGGAAACTTCGTTTGTTTTTGTTTTTTTCTTATCAATATATTTACATTGTTATTTTGTTTTCATTTTCAATCATTCGAACAGTTTTCTTTTTCAAGTAATCCAAGTTACAAAATTCCCACTGTTTACTATGCTAAAATCACAATGACTAATGTATACCTATTAACCCTTATCCTTGAGTGGCCTCTGGGCCTTGATAAGTGGTGACACCCATGTAAAAAAAAAAAAAAAATCACTCGAACAGTTTTCTTTTTATAATGTACAGTTTTAAAAGTTTAAAAACGATATAGTTTTTACTTCAGGAAAATTAATGGGTCAGTTTTTACGATGTGCCCTGTTAAAATACTGTTAAAAACTCGCTCAATATATGTTACCGTGACATAGGTTGACATATATTCGGCGGGTTTTTAATAGTATTTTGTATAGTTTTTTATTTATAACACCTTTTCCCAAACTTACGGTGTTAAAGAGGGTGTGAGACGCCATCTTGAATTTTCCAACACATCGGTAAACACTGTATGTTTTTCGAGCTGAATAAATATATTACATTGAATAAAAACACAAAAAAGATATCCAGTTAGGTAGAAAAGTAACTTATCTTGCCTTTGATAACATTTATTTATATATTTGTTTTTGACTATTTTTTCGAATCTATGTGTACAGTAATCTTGCCAGGATGCGGAGGAAAATGAATGAAGGGGGAGGGGAATAAAATAAAAACATTTTGGAAACAGAGTAAGTTTGAAAGAATTGCTTTGCACAGAAAGAAATTAATGAAAAAATAAAATTAAATTTCTTTTCTTTCTTGATTTTTTTTTTTAGTTTTTTATGAAAAAGGAAGTCAAAATTAAGACTATAAAAAACAATTTTTATTAAGAGCGAACCTCAGTCGTCAGGTCTGTAAAAAAAAGACGTGGAATAATAAATGTTTTCTAATACAAATTGTTTTTACTTATGTGTTCATTTGTCTCTTTGAAGTTCGTTTGTTTAATATATCGGTTTGCAATATAATTTTGTCATTCTGTCAGACTCAAATTTTAAATCTATATATCTATAAAAGTGAAAGTGTGTGTGTGTGTGTGTGTCTGTGTACATTTCCCTACGAAATAACTCTGTCAATTTTTAGTCTACAGACTCGAAATTTGATATACAGGGTACTGAGATTTGGAAAAATCTATGTGATCGGTTTTTAGCCAGAAATTTGGCGATTAAGGGGTCAAAGTTCAACGATTTGAGCTTTGAGAACTCTACCAAACTTCTCCGACAATTTTGGGTCTACACACTTTAAATTTTAGATATAGCTTCCGTGGACATGGATCTAACTTAATAACTTGATTTGAGCCCAAAACAATAAATTTTCAGGGGTCATAATAGGGGTCAAAGTTTAAAAAATTACCCCCTTTTTTTTTTGCTCAGCATACACCTCCAAACACCCGGGCAACGCCGGGCACCCATGCTAGTATATATATATATATATATATATATATATATATATATATATATATATATATATATATATATATATATATATATAAACAGTTTTTTTTCTAAGTAGCGAACTTTCAATTAAAATAAATCACAGAAAGATATCTACATATTAATAAAATAATTGTTATGGACTTCCAATTCTTCTAATAAATAATTTTATCAAGAATACTTCATAAGTTTTGGTTTCGGTTTCTTAATATATATATATATATATATATATATATATATATATATATATATATATATATATATATATATATATATATTAGAGCTCCTTAAACAATTCCCACTTGTGTGAGAGCTCTTTCTGCCTACAGAGTGAAGACGCATCGTTACACACAAAGCCTCCCAAATATTCAATAAATATTTGGAGCGAGCCCTGTGCACGATACGAAAAAGACCATCCGAATCGGCATCTCCACACAATTTATTATCAAGCAAATGTTGCCCTATAACCGACTCATGAATCAGTGAGTGCCCGGATGTGCTAAGTAAGCGTCCGGGCGTATTCCTTAAGCACTCGGATATGCTCGTCGATACGTTGTTAGACATACACGGATTCCGAAATCGTGCAGTTATATGCTGGGCCAGTCTGGCCCCCCAGGCGTTGAAGAGTTCGACCCACATAGTCAGCACGGCACTGACATTTGAATTCATAAATTACTAAACTTTTGTCCAGTGTGGGTAGAACATCTTTCTGAAAAGCCGGGAAAGCCTTCTTAGTACTAAATACCACACGGGGTTGCACCGCATAGTAACAGCGGGACACCACAGATCTGATCCTATCAGAGAAACCTTTACTGATAACGCCAATGAATGGGAGCTTTAAATATACCGGATATTTAAGTGGCCCGAAGAAAATGTCAGTGTTTGATTGCGCAAGTTTTTTTTTTTTTTTTCTGAATAAACTTGGCAATAATACACTTGGGAAAACCATTCTTAATGAGTATATCTGTTATCTTTTTCAGTCCAGCTTCTAATTTGCCGGCCGTACAAATCATAAGCGCACGGCGAACCAACGTTTTAATCAAACTGATTTTCCTAC
>NC_136516.1:10480202-10482702 GCF_053919585.1 Euprymna scolopes
GTATGCATCATCCTTAGATGGCGGAATGTATTAAATATGACCTTAACCTTTGACCTTGAAAGATTTAACATTACGTTTAATACTAGGCAACGCTGGGTACATCCTCTAATATATATATATATATATACATATATATACATATATGCATATATATACATACATATATATATATGATGATTGCAACGTCTTGTGAGACGAGTGCCACGCCCTCAGACATGAGCCCAAATTCCTGAAGAAGTATCTATACAAAGACGATGTTACAGAGTCTTAGCTTTGTATGACAGCTAAGTCTCTCTCTCTCTCTCTCTCTCTCTCTCTCTCTCTCTCTCTCTCTCTCTCGGTTCAAAATGTTGAGATCCAGCAACAAGCAAGAGCAAGATAGCCAGCAACAAATTAAACTGCAGACCAGCTTAATGCGGGTACTGGTCTCCCGCTTTATGTTTTTTTTTAAATCAGAGATTTGCTTCGCTTAGAAAGGTTGCCTTCACCACGGCTTACGGGAGCTCTCTCCATCCCAACGCATATATACATAGACACAAATATACACGGTGCTAGTTGGCCGTTAACCCCGAAAAAGGGTTCATTCGTTCTTTGGAAGGTCTTGTTTTTAATCCTTCAGGGATACTAGCCACCCTCCTCACCAAACAAGTCTGGTGCGGGAACTAGTTTAGTCGCCGGTGACCCAACCATGAGGCAGGTAGTATTGGGTTACATGGTTTCAGTAGCATATGACATGACCTGACCACAGGAATATATATATATATATATATATATATATATATATATATATATATATATATTATGGCGGCAGAGTTTAATTTCCTAGAGGTACATCCAATGAAACAACATGTGTCTACCAAAAAGTGCCCAATGAATAAACAAAACAAACTTTGAGTCATTTAGAAAAAAATAAATATAAAAATAATAACGCGTAAATAACTTCGCAGTAAATATTTACTGTTTCACTACAACCTCAGCTTACGGTGATCCCGCAAGGAAAACTGGTAAAACTCCTCTTCACTAACGTTGCAATTTACATCAATTTATCTTAGCTTAGATACTTTCGCTCAGTGTTTGAACTCAACTGTTTATCCCCCCTCCTCCATTTGTCCCTCTGTAACGTCGTTGTTACATGTCAACATTCGGAACCCACACATTGAATGCAGACAGTCAAAAGGAAACAAAGACAAACAAAAAAATTCGTCTCACGTTTTTCAGTTAAAACAACAGGCATTTATTTACAGGTACTTCCAGTATAACGTCTTTTCTTTCGTTCAAAACACTTCTTGTATTCCAATGTGCTTAACAAGATTCTGGTGTGTCGAACATTTTTGTCTTTGTTCAGCCATGTTTAGGACACGTCTTTTCCTATCGCTCTCAGGCTACGTGTGTAACACGTCTATTTCCGTCCTTCTCAGGCCACGTTCTTCTTTTTTCTATAATCTTTTTCTTTCCTTTTTTTTCGCTGTGTCGTCATGTCGGACACGGCTAGGTCATTTGCATACGTTGACTTATATACAAATTAATACAACATAAAAAAGAATTCAGCTGCAAGCACAAGTTCTTTACTCCTTTCTCTTTCATCGATTCCCGCACCTGACAGGTCAACATAATGCGACATGCGAGTGATTTCTTCGATTACAAGCTATTAAATGATTCCTTAGATGTGCACATCTGAAAGTATTGTAAAGTAAATACGCGGGAATGTGTGTTGCGCATGCGTGGCACTTATTCATTACATCGTCATTCGGTGATTTCTTTTTTGTTCTGACGCCATTTTCTTCTTTTTTTTTTTTTTTCGAAGCCTTTTCGCGTTATTTCAAGGTTTCTAATGGTGGGAAGTCGAAGATCGGCTTTCAGCGAGGATTGACTATTTCGGTACGACGGAAGCGGATGGGACGATGGCAACGGAAATGCAACTGGAGAAGAATCCCAGATAATAGGGAAACGGGGACTTCATCTGACATAGGATTATATAAAGGGAGAGGAAAATAATTACATTCCTTTCTCTCTCTCTCTCTCTCTCTCTCTCTCTCTCTCTCTCTCTATATATATATATATATATATATATATATATATATATATATATATATATATATAAATCAAGAGTATAACGCACGCGCAATTTTTAGTATATATATATATATATATATATATATATATATATGTATGTATATATATATATATATATATATATATATATATATGAAACGCAGAATATTCTGTGTAGATTAATTGCCACATATATTTTAAGAACTTACTATAAATATATATATATATGTATATATATATATACATATATATATAATAAGTTATGAATATATATATATATATATATATATATATATATATATATATATATATATACGAATTCTCACGAGAATGAAACGCAGAATATTCTGTGTAGGATAATTATCATATATATTTTCATAACTTACTTAAGTGGTTCTACATATGTATTGAGCACTGTTGAAGAAAATGCTGAAAAATTTACGCATAA
>NC_136516.1:10487702-10527702 GCF_053919585.1 Euprymna scolopes
CAGTTGAAAACAGGTCACGTGCCTCAACTCTCAAGTTCTTCAACTGATTCAAATGTTAAATTAAAAAATATATTTTATAAAAACATAGGTTGGTCGATTATTTGATACAGCGTTCAATTCCAGCACCAAAGATCCAGTTAGATAATTAAGTTAAGATAGTAAGATAATTAATTTTCAGGCGAGAATTAATAACGAAAAACCCTGCCACTAATAACGCCTAGAACTCCAACACAGGACCTGTCATGTACATGTAGCTGACACCTTATCAATTCCTTGATCTAAAGGGGATATACCTATTGTCTATGAATTATCATGTTTGACACCCTAGTAGCTGGTTGCCATGCACAGGAAGTAACATTTATTCCAGAGACGTCCCCCATGACACGGACATACCGATTTCGGCAAAAGATAATAACACATAGTTACACAACCAAGGAAAATTCTGACCGTTGATTTGCCAGGAACAAAAAGATAGTCATAAGCCCGCGTTTTATTTATTTATTTATTTATTTATTTATTTTTTAGTCATTTTTTTACACGCCCGTAGATGTACCTACACATGGAATCTATAACGAAGCAAGGATTGCACAGTCATCTCATCCATACGAAAAAAGTCTGGAAATCATTTAAGACACCTTGTAAAAAAAGACTTTTTTTTCGTATGAATACCTTATTGATAGTACATACTCTATGAAACCCTAGTCCCCTTCGAAGTAATCTCCTCTGGTTGCAATGCACTTGTCTAGCCGCACTGATGAGACGTGAAACAGTGAAACAGTACTGTATGTGGATGACTATATATATATATATATATATATATATATATATATATATATATATATATATATATATATCATTCAAACACGATGGTGTTTAAATATATGGTTAAGTGGCAGTTTCACTCATTTAGAACTGCTTTAAAGCTTCACCGCTCACTCATTTTTCGACCAAATTTTAAACAATTATAACAGTTTATAGATCATCTTCTGAGCTATATTGTGAAAAAAAATTTTTTTTCAATTTTTGTTCAGTAAAACAAAAGTTCTGATGAATTTTCTAGTGTTTAAAATCCTAAAAATATGTAAGGAGGTGAGCGACATTTTTTATAACTGGTTTCCATAGCAACCACGTCGTTTCAACGACTACTGTTGCTACTAATTCACTGCTGTCACGAAAATAGAAGTAACTGGTGAAACACAGAGAATGAAAGCATGAAACGGAGATAATTGGGGGATTTTATTGAAAGCAGACGAGTGCCGTACATTGTTATTACATATGTGTTTAGGGGGGCAAAAACAATAAGACTGAACTTAAACAAAGGACAAGTGAATTTATTGGAAGCTTGGGAAAATCATGGATTACAATAGAAAAAGGTAAGCATGTAAAGTAATATGGTTAAGCTTAAACATGGAAAAGTAAAAGACTAGTTGTTAAAACTGGAAAAGAAAAGGGCAAGATATTCTAGTAAAAATATAATAAATTTATAACTTAAAATATTGCAGCATTAAGAATTTCTTTAAAAAAAATCAATTTATAACATTATATAATCGAGAGAGAAAGATAGAAAGAGAGAGGGGGAGAGAGAAAGACAGACAGACAGACAGACAGACGTAGGTGAAG
Source organism: Euprymna scolopes (assembly GCF_053919585.1). Classification (NCBI taxonomy): domain Eukaryota; kingdom Metazoa; phylum Mollusca; class Cephalopoda; order Sepiida; family Sepiolidae; genus Euprymna; species Euprymna scolopes. Next base: position 10,489,323 of record NC_136516.1, read on the forward strand.
GTAGATACACAGTAAAAACAAAGAGACCGAAATGTAATTGTTTTACAAATCCTAGTGTTGGTCAAATCGATTACCTTGATATGGCTGAGATTTGGTAAACATCTGATCTAAGATAAAATTTGACTGACAACAGCTCCGGAGTCACTACGATTTTAATAATCTGTTCCAAATTACACTCGTCTCCATGAAAAGTAATATGGTTCAGCTTAAACATGGAAAAGTAAAGGACTAGTTGTTAAAACTGGAAAAGAAAAGGACAAGATATTCTAGTAGAAAAATTTATAACTTAAAATATTGCAACATTAAGAATTTTTTAAAATTCAATTTATAACATTATATAATCAATTCTTACTGCTGCAGTATTTTATGTTATAAATTGATTCTATTTTTTACAAGAATATTTTGTCTATAGAGTGTGTACCATTGCTATTTGTTTAACCCAGTATATTTTCGTCTCGTGCTGGGCTTCTGCTTGCCACTGGATTCAATGAATGACGGTACATGAGTTCCCATAATTCCTTGAAAGTGAAAAAGAGTATATAAGACAGGGATAGAAAAGAAAATGAGGGTGCTACCTATAAAGATAGAGAGGCTGTAAACATTACCATTACTATGGCTAATGATACTTGACCTGAAAGTACTTCATTCAAACTCCTTGGCTTAACGTTCACGGAGAACATGAGTTGGAACAGATACATTGACGGCACTGCTAAGGCTGCTGCAAAGAAGTCGAGCTCTCTCTACCGTGCTAGAAAGTTACTTACGCGTGAGAGTATTCTGTTCCTCTACAAATCCACCATTCGCCTATGTATGGTTACCTTTAATGCATCTAAAACCAAGCTCCTATCTTTATATCATCAACGCTCTGATCCCCAGCTGGCATCAATTGAAATGGATGGCTCTCATCTAGGAGAAGCCCCATGTTTTGACAAGCTTCTGGGTTTGACCTTTACTCCTGATCTGAAATGGAACACGTACATCAAGTCTGTTGCCAAGGTCGCTGGAAAGATAGTGGGATCCTTCTACCGCTCAAGAAGATATCTCACTACTGATGCAATTTTCTATCTATATAAAAGCCAAGTACGTCGCAGGATGGAATACTGCTGCCACATCTGGGCAGGAGCTGCTAAAAACAGCCTATCCTGCCTTGACAGAGTACAAAATAGACTTCGTGGCTTAGTGGGGGATGCCCTTTTCTCTTCCCTGCAACCTTTCTCACATAGAAGAGACGTTGCGAGCCTATCTTTGTTTTATCGTTATTTCCATGGCAGGTGCTCGTTTGAGCTCCAATCTCTAGTCCCTCCTCGCAAATCTTTTACGAAAAACACCCGTCTAGCTGAAACCACTGTCAAAGATTTTCTCCACTCTTTATCTGTGCCTAAATCAAAACGTAGATTCCGTGAACAAAGCTTCTTTCTTAGAACTGCACGCCTGTGGAACTCTGTTCCGTCTGCCTGCTTCCCACCTGACTACAACCTGGATGTCTTCAAGTCCAACGTAAACAAATTCCTGATGAACCGCCCCCTTAAGTAGACATTTTTATTAAACCCCCACACTAACGTACTGTACATGCAATAACCCTTATCCCTGAGTGGCTTCCGGGCCTTGATAAGTGGTGATCACCTTGTAAAAAAAATGGATGGAGTATTGTTGCCACATTTGGGCCGGTGCATCTGCTTCTAGTCTCTATCTCTGTCTCTGTCTCTCTGTCTCTCTGTCTCTCTCTCTCTCTCTCTCTCTCTCTCTCTCTCTCTCTCTCTGGGACAAGGTTCAAAAGAGTCGCCAACCTAATAGGTCCCACACTATTAGCTTTAAAGGCTTCAACCGCTTTCCCATCGATGATACGTTGCACCCTTCTGCCTGTTTTACAAATATTTTAAATGGTGGATGCTCCGATGAACTACAAGCCCTTGTACCCCCCTTGACGTAAATACCTCCGACAAACCCGACAAGCAGCAAAATCACACCCTTACAGAGTAGAATACCAAGATATAAGAAAACCTGCTACTCTAATAATTTCTTCACTAGGACTTCTAGCCTTTGGAATTCCTTTCCGGGCTCTTGTTTCCCCGAATGTACTGACATGCAGAAGTTTAAGTGTAACGTAAACTGACATCTTGCTGCTCAACACCCCACTTATTACCACTACAAATTATGTTCCAGATAGTAGCCACCTACATCAAAGTGGCACTGTGCCTGGTTTGGGATGAAAATGCAATTAAAACAAATGGACTTATTGTCTCCAATGACACACGACGGTCCTCATTGATTAAATTCTTTCTTTGGCCAATCAACTCTGGTGTCCTGACTTCATTACTCCTCCGACACCTTTTATTCCCCTACTAACTCCCTGCCTTCCTTGAATCTCTTATGCCACTCAAAAACTGATGCTCGATTCATTCAAGGTAATTCAAAAGCGGTCTGAAGCATTCAATACATTTCTGTGGCATTTTTCTCAAGTTCAAAACAGAATTTTATTGCATATCCTTCTTGTAAAGTGCCCTCACGTCCAGATTGCATTTTTTAAATTCACCAGCAGTGCCAACCAGGCTTTAATAGAATGTATTCCAATTCCTGCTGCAGCTGTTCATTTGAACCTAAAATCATAAAAATTGGTCAGTCGTCTCATAAGATGTATAGCAATAACATACTGAATTTTCAAGAGTCTACGACAATTTTAAACGTTTAAAAACGTCTGGAAACTTATGAAGGCACCTCGTAGGATCAACAAATCTGCGTTCGCAAACACAGCGTGCGAAATCAATCAGTTAATTTAAAAAGAAAGCATAAAAGGCTCAATCATAGCAAAAGAAAAAAAAAAGAAAGAAAAGAAACGTCTTCGCTTATGAGCCGCCCTCGAGGAAGAGTAAAGGATTGCGTTCATCTCGTTAATTGATGCTGTAAAGAACAAGAATAAAAAGCGGCAACGTTTGTGATCGTCGGGATTGTAGACGAGCGAAGGATGGAAGTGGGATTAATCGGATTGTTTCAAACAGATGCGTGTTTTGTTATTTATTTTATTTATTGTCTTTGCGTTCTCATGTGTTCTTCATGAATAGAGTTAGACACAAGGTCATTTTTAATGTAAAGTAAACACCAGCTCTCCCAAAAGTAGGAATTTTGGATTAAGGAGAAAAATTTTAATTGCCTCCGTCTCGAAGAATTTCATGTTCACTGACCGAAGAAAGAAAAAAAAATGAAGTATAAGGAGTTCTTCGGCACTTCTGCATTACACGGACGGCGCCACATTTTTGGCGCGTTTCACTAAACTGTCGCCGGGTGGCACTTCTCGGTCAAAGAGCAGGGGATTTTTTGTTATAGGAACAATTTTACATGGGCAAATAACCAAGCCGGTTGTGCGAAATGACGTCACATGGGAGGAATAAAAGGGAAAGAAAAAAAAAGCAAAGACAAAAAGTCACACATGGCCAGAGAAGTGGCAAGGAAGCACGTGTTCGAGACATAGCCGGAATATAACAGTGAGCAACACCTGGGTGACGAGAGCGTCTTTAAAAGACATGGCAGACGAGATAAACTAAACGAAATGTTTAAAACAAAGTGAAGTACGTTGTTGGAAATACCAAAAATAAAAACTTTTTGTAAAAAAAGAAAATGCTGAGTCGTTGTTGGAAATACCAAGAATAAATGGCTTTTGTGAAAACTGAAAAAGCGAGTCGAATTTCATTCTTTCCTTTGTTATTGCTATGGACCTGACATGTAACATTACAGAATTACTATTTTCTAGCTTGAAGCTCTAAATACAGGGTGGAACGATAAAATTGTTGCCTTAGAAAAGATGACACGATACCATTTCCGTTTGATGAAAACTGGTTTTCTTTTTTTTTCTTTTTTTTTTTTTTTGTTGCAGACCATCTACTAGTTGGCTAGTTGTGTACAAACCCCAAAAGCGATAGGAGCCTTCTATCATGTCTGAAAGTGACGCAATATTCAACAAGCGAGATCAGAAATGCATCACTGAACAATTCATGCTCTCTACGAATTTCAGTTATGACAACAGGACCATTGCCAACACCCTCAAAATGCACCAATGTTCTGTTCGGACAATTAATTGTGCATGTCCTGGAATTAGTATCTGTATTGCGTTGAATGTACTAGAAACTATTAACCCGTTTAAAATGGGCAAACGTTTAGCCCGTTTACTTAGCATGAGTGCTTTATAGCAGACTTCTAGAATAAATGTGGTATTGTGGTGACTGCATGAAATATTAATTCTTATTGATTCCTATTAAGTCCTTCCTGTGCAACGAACGAATACCATAATACTTAGCTCGTTACATCTTATCATAAAAAACGGTAAATTTGTTTTCTTTTTAAATAATTTTACATTTAATTTATTTATGCCAATAATATTGTGAGACAATTTTTATCTTTTTCAAATTTTCAAAAAATATTATTAGTTTGTTTGCCCGAATCCTCATTGCATGCGTATATTTTGTTTTTATGCGAATTTTGGAGGCGATCGCTATTTAACATCTGTAAAACATGTTTTTGATATTCGTTTATATTAATAAACAAAACGCGAAGATGTAGGTAGTCTGGTAGTTGAATGGGAGCAAATTATAATAAAAAGAAATGTCTAAAAATTTAAAGCTAAAACCTATACAATTTAACGCCAGCTTCTTTCGTTTCATCATAATTGCTCTGACATCCATCACGCCCCAATTGAAATGAATGGCTCTCGTCTTGGGGAAGCATCATATTTTGACAAGCTTCTGGGACTGTCCTTCACTCCTGATCTGAAATGGAACACATACTTCAAATCTGTTGCCAAGATCGCTGGAAACATGGTTGGAACACTCTACCGCTCCAATAAATATCCCACTGCCGATGAATCCTCTATTTGTATAAGAGTCAGGTACGCCCGATAATGGAGTACTGTTGCCACATCTGGGAAATAGCTGCTCGGCGCGCCCTATCCAGCTTTGATAGAGTTCAAAACCGGCTTCGAAATCTAGTAGATGATACCCTTTTGTCTTCCCTGCAACCTCTTTCCCACAGAAGAGACGTTGCAAGCCTGTCTCTGCTCTATCGTTATTTTCATGGCAGATGCTCGACTGAACCCCCAATCTACGTTCCTCCTGGCTAAACTTTCATAAAAAAAACACTCGACTAGCTCCAACCACTATATACGATTTCCCACACTCTCTAACACTGCTTTAATCTAAAGCAGATTCCATGAACAAAGCTTATTTCTTAGAACTACCCGCCCATGAAACACTGTTCCGCTGGCCTACTTCCCGGTTGAATATAACATGGCAGCTTTCAAATCCAATGTAAACAAGTTCTTGTTGAGCTGTCCCCCCCATAAATAATCAAATTCTGCCCAATTTACACCATTAACGATTACTAGCCTACCACCTTACATTCATTAACTCTTATCCTCGAGTGGCCTTCGAACCTTGATAAATAATCTCACAAGTAGAAAAAAGAATTAGAAAAATGGCCTTAAATGCCTTTCTTTCTTCATGTGCATTAATTAATAATTCGATCCGTAGAAATAAGCCATTAATCAAATACGAATCACTAAACTTGCATTTCCTTTTACGACATTTTAAGCGTAAGCGTTTTCCGATTGTATAAACTTAGGTCTTAAATATTAGACATTTTCTAAAATAAAACATCATGTGATCGATCAAAATTGGCACAAGGATTCTAGAAACAAGGTTTAGTGGCATTATATCAGAAGAGACGTTGCGAGCCTATCCTTGTTTTATTGTTATTTCCATTGCAGGTGCTTGTCTGACTCCAATCTCTGGTCCCCCCCCTCGCCAATCTTTCACGAAAAACACCCGTCTAGCTGAATCCACTGTGAAAATTTTCCCCCACTCTTTATCTGTGCCTAAATCAAAACGTGGATTCCATGAACAAAGCTTCTTTCTTAGAACAGCACGCCTGTGGAACTCTGTTCCGTCTGCCTGCTTCCCACCTGACTACAACTTGGATGTCTTCAAGTCCAACGTTAACAAATTCCTAATGAACCGCCCTCTTAAGTAAACACTTCATCAAATCTCCACACTAACGTACTGTACTTGCAATAACACTTATCCCTGAGTGGCTCCCGGGCCTTGATAAGTAGTGACCACCGTGTAAAAAAAAAAAAAATGTTTATTTAAATGTGAGCCTTGGATTTACTTTCGCCAGCCTCGTAACTCTCACAACCCTTATTTTGTCATTTAGTCCTCGCATTCAATGAGCAATGTTTTTGATAAAAGGAGAAAAACTGATGCTTTCTAGGTCGAAATCTGTCAACATCTATTTTTTTAAAAACTATTTACATCAAGTTACTTCATGCTTTGTCTGGAGCGATTTCCATAAAAATTATTGCAATGGGCATAAAAGTGCTGCAGCACAGGCACAGTTAGAGAGTGGGGGAAATCGTATATAGTGGTTGTAGCTAGTCTAGTGTTTTTGTGAAAGTTTGGCAAGTTCGGGGAATTTTTACCCATCGTGGGACGCGTATTCGTCTAGTATTTACTAGAATATTGAGTGTTTTAGCGTCGTTCACGGTGCCAGGACGATTAACCATCTTCGCGTCCTGGAACGAACTTTATTATGAAAACGATAAACTAACGCCGTGACTGCGCAAATAATTTTTACCATTTTTGGCCATTTTTCAAAGATTTATTAGTTTGTTTGTCAAACGCGGTTTTACATGCGTATGTTTTTTTTTATATGCATTCCGGAGGTGATCTTTAATGGCATCCATAAAGCATGTTTGTGACAGCCCAACATTTTTTTTTTTTCGATATTTGTCCTTTTTTATCATTTTTTTTTTTTTTTTTTTTAGTGCATCTTCGGAATAAGAACGCAAATCGAAAGCCGCAAAATTGAATTTCCATTAAAAATCAATGTTATCTATTTAATAGTTATGTCGCAGTTAGTAACACATTACTGGATTATTACATAAAACATATACTTTCACGATTTCATAATCCATTGATCCGCCGTTATTACTTCTGAAATGTAATTTAAACAAGGGAATTAACTCATAGTTTGGAATCCTGTCTATTATTTAAGTATAACTTGCAATTTTTTTTCGAAAGCTATTTTCATTAATTGTCGCGTTGTCCGTGAACCAACGCACGTTGTATGACTCAGTCGCAAAGTGAACAAAGAATAGAAAAAAAAACTTCAACTTGCTTTTTCTTTGTAACAACGACATTTATCCCCTCACTCTTACGGCCGTGCGTGATCTCGAACGTTATCTTTTTCTGTGCTTCGCATCTCTCTCATGATCATCTTTTTCCTCCATTTTATAGTCTATTTTCTTCACCAGTGATGTCATTTGCATATAGCCATCCACGCTATGCTAAATTAATAATTAATTTGCTACGCTATTATTTTTCGTAATTTTTGGATATTTTACTAATTTTGACGTGACAAATAGATAACATTGGTTTTTATTGAAATTCCATATTTCGATTTTCGATTTTCGTTCTTATTTCCGAATATGTGCCTTAAAAAAACTCTTTTTCATCCCAAATAAGGCATATTGCAACTTGGACATAATGTTCTGCAATTTGGGATCGTGTCTAATAAAGGAGTGTAGAGAGTTGAGCAGCGAGATGTTCGTTTACATTACGTTTGCAGATTAGTACAGTAAAGGAAGCAGGAAACATGGAAGGAATTCCAAAGTCTGTCAGTCCGAGGGAAGAAACTATTAGCATAGAAGTATTTTCGGCATCTAGGAACCTCAATATGTAGGGGTGGGATTTTGCTACTCGTCAGATTAGTCGGAACTATGTACATCGAGAGGGGCACTAGTGCTATGAGTTCATCAGAACACATTCCTAAAGTACTTGTAAAACAGGCACAGAAGTGCAACATTGCGGCGATGAGACATAGGTTGGAGTTTGGCTGACAATGTGGGACCTATTAGATTTGAGACCTTTTTTTGGAGAAACAAGTGCTAGATGCACCAGTCGAGATTTTATAGCCTTTTTTTTTTTTTTACCTTACATAACATATCCATATTTTGTTATTACAAAGCACCTGCTCTTAGAATGACTCCCCAACCCAGCAGCCTTGTGCCAAACTATACCAAAAGCAAACGCTAAATACGAGTGAAAAGAATAATGACCAAATTTGATTTTAAATAAGATTTTAAAAAAATAAGGAAGGCCCACGCTTTCAAATTATATATATATATATATATATATATATATATATATATATATATATATATATATATATATATATATATATATATATAAAATATATATATTTTATATATCATAAATTACTAACTAGCTCTACCTACGTATCGAGCACTTTTGAAGTAAATACTTAAAGTTTAAGCATAAATCTATACTTTCGTATATTAATTTGATGTGAGTAAATTAAGTAGTTATATATATATATATATATATATATATATATATATATATATATATATATATATATAACTACTTAATTTACTCACATCAAATTAATATACGAAAGTATAGATTTATGCTTAAACTTTAAGTATTTACTTCAAAAGTGCTCGATACGTAGGTAGAGCTAGTTAGTAATTTATGATATATAAAATATATATATTTTATATATATATATATATATATATATATATATATATATATATATATATATATATATATATATACGTGGTGTATACTGCTGACAGGTTACCAATGGAGTAGTCATCGCCGATATCATAGTCCCAATCATTGTCTAAGACAATATGATATTTAATATTATTTTATACATTTTCAAATTCGTTTGTTAACACATACACATGAGCTTATATATCTTATTTATTTTAAAAGATACAGCATAATAATTTATATTAGTAGACGCGTATGTCTTATCCACCATGTATCAGTCATGCATATCCAACAGTCTTTGCTTTATTGCGACACCATGTTCGACTGAGGTTGTTGAGTGCTGGGGTGTATACCATGGCAAAGGATGAGTGACAAATGAAATAGCATTTTTTTTTTCAGACAATGAGCGGTGAGTCAGGGATGAAGTTTAAATTCAGGGTATGACAGGTGACAGAGTGATCAAATGATCAATAAGTGGAGAACAATGGACTAAAGATCGAACAATACGTCTGTAGGCATTTTGGGGAGAGGGTTACTGGTAGTCAGGGGAACAATAGGGACGACAAAACTGGACTTAACGACAGTCGTGAGTTGGGCCTTCACGACAGTCAGAATTGAAAGTGCAGCTGGACTTTAACTACAGTTAGAGACAGATTGTGGCTTGGGCCAGGTTGGAAATCCTTTGTGAGATTGAGATGAACTGACGACAACAAACGAAACCAGCCTCGACAGGACGTAGATATGAAACTTAGTATGTAGACACACACCCAGAGTCCAACCGACATATATGAATTTATTATTACGTAAGAAAATAAAATGGCTAAGAAAACAGTCTGAAGGAACAAGTGAAATAAGTTGGAATAATTCAAATTTGCGAGATTGTAGAAAGCCATTCTTACCTGGGAAGCAAGGGCATTGGAAAAAAATCAAATTTGCTTAAAAATGATTTTTTTTTATAAAGATAAAACTACTCGATCATTTTACGTGATTTTTGGCATACGATATTTTTTTCTGCCATGAGTGCGTGCATCATATAGATTTTTCTTTCTTTTTTTATATGAAGGGGAGCAAGTGCTAGCTTTTATTAATGATCCCATTATTGGAAAAAGCTGATTAGGTTGAATTTAAATTTGCCAAGATTACTTTGCATTTACACACACAGTTTATAGTCAGCTAATGTACTTCCTAATTTCCGGCGTGTCGCTACCAGAAAACGGTGGCAAGGCAAATCAGTTCCTCCACTTTTATTGTTCCTCAGTATTTCTATTGTGAAGCAATTTGTTGAAATATAATATAAGAAAATAACATTATTGAAAAATATACAATAAAAATTAACAAAATTATACAGATAAAAATAACAATTATTTTATTTGCATTTTTAATAACAAAATTAAAAAAGAAAAGTTTTTATTTTATTTGAAATTTTATGAGAAATATGTTTACGAAATCATAAAAATAAGAGTTTTTTTTTTAATTTTAAAAATACAAGCTTTTTATTTGAATTTATATAATAAATATATGTTTATAAAAGTATAAAACAGAATTATTGAAATCAAATGACACACAAAGTAAATTATTGAAATCCAAATAACAAAATATCAACCATCATAAAAACGTATCCAATACATAATATTCCCAAAAGAGTTTTAAAAGATTAAAAAAAATGTTTTCAATAATTCTTTAAAAAATATATAAAACTAATTTCAATAATTTTTAATTAAAATAAAACTGAAAATTTTTTCAATTATTAAATAAAAATGATAGATCGGAAAGGCCTGACAAAAAAAAAAAAAAAAAAAAAAAAAAAAAAGCGCGAAGGAAATAATTTGCCTTGTCGCTTCCGGTAGCGCAACTCTGGAAGTTAGGTTTTTTTTTAAGGTGCTAATTGGTGGTTGTCCATAATCCCTTCTATATTAAAAAACCAAAATAAAGAAAATTATTATGATCTATGTACCCATCACGGATCTAAAATATCATATTCCAAAAAATCACGTAAATTGATCAAGTACTTTTATCTTACATAGAAAATCATTTTATTATGATTTTAAGCGATTAATGGTAAATCATAGCCATTACAAGGCTGAAAACAAGCAAAAAATCTCAGAAGTTTTAATTGAATTATCTCCCTTTGTTTATTCAAGATGACGAAACGTGTCAGTCTGTCCTCGTTTCCTTATAAAATTTGATTTTCTTAGCTTAAAAAAACAACTACTTGATTAATTTACGTGATTTTTGGAACATGACATTTTCTTTTCGCCACGGGTACGTACATCATAAAGATTTTCCTTTATTTTTGTTTTTTTAATATTGGGGAATTGTGGACAAGAACCGCAATTTTTTTATAAAGATGTACTTTTTCAATCGAGCAAGTGATTATCGTATAAATCTCTATCTGTACTTCCGCCGAACTTTGATGAACTTCGCCTGGAGTCACCGCAACGACTGGTATTGGAGCAGTTGCTGCCGTTGAAGTAAATTTCGTTGATGGGGCCGTCGCAAAAGAGCACTACGAACAGTTCGGTGGAGATGAGAAAACAGGAAATGATCTCGCCAAAACGAAGCAGGTTCTGAAGCCGAAGCCAGGGCCATGGGTCCGCTGGGTTCTCGCTGCTCAAAGGACCGAATTTACTGAATAGAGAATACAATTGGCTGAGGGAGACAGTCGTGCAAACCAACGCTGTGACACAGACGAGAAGAAATAGTCTCCATAGCCGGGACTCAGGGATAACTGAAAATAAATAAAAATAAAAATAAAATAAAAACATACTCCAAAAATATCGATGGGAGCCAAATTATATTATTTAATCATTTGAAGAGAGTAAAGTGTATATTTATTTATTTATTTATTTATTTGCGGATTTATCCTTGTCTTCATGGTTGTTGTTTCACCCAAAGTTTCGGCCAACTAATACTCTGGCCTTCTTCAGGTGATTAATCGTGATGGGATAGGGATGCTGAGTCTCTTAACTGTATCCTCAGTAATTATTGCCTTCTATAATTGTTGTTTTGGCCAACTGATCCTGTGGCCTGCTTTGGGTAGGTTTGAAACCGTTATCTTCAGGCAAGGCTCATCTGGGACCGTAAAGATTCAACGCCTCTATCCACTGCCCCACTATCCCGTCGCGGTGAACCACCTGAAGAAGACCAGAAGTATAGTTGGCCGAAACGTTGTGGAAAAAACAACTATGAAGATGAGGATAACAGTCCACAAATAAATAAATAAACCTAAAGAAGATCTGAGATTACTGCGATCGAAACGTTGTGCGAATAACAATTAAGATGGGAACAATAGTTCGATGAATCCAAATAATATGGAGTTAAATGTGTTCAATTTTACAAGAGGGACTAATGAATAACCTCATTCATTAGGGTTTGTCTTGGAGCATATTTCTATTCATAAATATTTAATCCAATATCGTGTACGTGCGTACGTGCGTGATTTGTAAAATTCAAAAAACAAAAAACAAAAAAAAAAACAACAACAACAACAACAACAACAACAACAACAAAAAACGATTAATTGATAATCTATTTAAAAAAATAGTGGTACATGTGCAGTTTACCGGCCATATTACCAGGTATTTTTTAGATGGGATTTTCAAGCTGATTCATCTTTTACGGTATCTTTCGTTTATTAAATTGTTAAGTGAAAGTACGGAATAGTAAAAAAGAAATCCTGTTCGTGTTAAGACTGGCTTTCTAAATAATAAGGTTATTATTTCAGCACGGCCCGTAAACTGCATGAGTACCGAAATATTGGTCGACTCACCATCTAAAAATGAGAGTTTTACACCTTTTTAAAACTTTTTTCGACGATTATCATAGATTACAGACTGAAGTATCATATTAACAGAAAAAAATATTGAAAAAAAAAAAAAAATTAATGACTTTTAAAAAGGGGGTTCACTTTCTTGTTATAACGTTCTACTTCATTGCTATCTGACTTGGGGTCCATTTCTTTACCGACGTGTCACGTGATTCTTAAAAGTTTTAATTTTGTTTTTGTTTTGTTTTTTTCAAAATTTTTTTCTGCTAATATGATACGTCTGTGACAATAGTTGAAACAAAAAAACTTTTAAAAAAGGTGGAAAACACGCATTTTAGGGAGTGAGCACTTTCGTACAGGCCCGCCTAAATATTTATTTAAAAAGGAAAACTAATAATAAATATGTTTCAAAATACTAATTTTAAAAAAAAAGGACAAAGAACGATCTGATAAGTTAGCTTTCAGTTTCTTGATACTTATAAATTAAATCAATTAATGGTTAGAAATGGAAACGTTCAAAAGACGGGTTTCGTCGTTCAATACGAGAGAAAACAAGTGAAGCATGCATGGTCTCCCGTGAGGGCACAGTGAATGAGGCATAAAAAATGACTAAGTTCAGCATTTACCCCCCCCCCTTTAGCCCCCAAAGTCCCCAGGGGACATCAAATCATGGTGAAAATGAACAAACGGTGCAGTTTTAGGTCTTAACATAAATAAATTTGAGTTCTGCACCATGCAAAAAAAGAAATGACTAAGTCCATCATTTGCCCCCGCCCCCACCCCATTAAGCCCCCAAAGTCCCCAAGGCCTTAACATATTTAAATTTGAGTTCTACACCATGCAAAAAAAGAAATGACTAAATCCATCATTTGCCCCTCCCCCCATTTAGCCCCCAAAGTCCCCAAGGCCTTAAAATATTTAAATTTGAGTTCTGCACCATGCAAAACTGCTAAATAGACATACACAGAAAATTTTTAACAAATATGGTAAAATATTCCCAAAAATCGAGTGTCTTTATTAGCCCTAAAAGAAGCCACTGGGACACATGCAAGAGTTATCGCGAAGTATAGGCAAACAAAATTATATAGAAATCAGTTAGTTACAACTTTTCAGAAAGTTTTATAAAAATCCAAGGCATAATAATAATAATAATAATAATAATAATAATTAGTTTAATAAGCACAAAAGTGTCGATTCTAGCCATTTTAACTCGAAAGGCTCTCCTAAGGGGGCAACCGGAGTGTTTCCCAAAAATCCATTTTCTTACTTTTTTACTCGTATCATCTGTTTGTGCAAAATTTCAAAAAATTCAAAGGCATAGTTATTGAGAAAAGTGCGGACAGACGAACGGACGAACAGACGAATGGACAAGGGTGAATTTACAGGTTCACCCTCCTTTTGTTGGGGGACCAAAACAAAACAACAACAACAACAACAACTTTCTTTTCTTACAATTATCTTTATGATTTATACGTGGAGTAAGAATTTCTTCCAATTTCAGTTTTTACATAAATATCGAACTCACCGGCCGTTTTCTTTCTTGGCCGCCGTGTCTACACATTACCGACTATTATCTTTGAGCTTTGATTCAAGCTAAAAAAATATATATTTTCTACTTGAGCGTTTGAAGGCTTAGAGCGCAGTTTTGGAAAATAGTTTGCCGTAAATTGATTGTTTGTAGACGTAGACAGTGGATTTCAGAATTTCGACATTTTTATTCTAGCGTCGGGTTTATGAATGTCAGGCGTGGACTGAGATGATCAATCTGGCAATTTTCTACACACCCCGACTGTAAGGATAGTGAGAGGTCTTCTCTCTTATCTGTGGTCTATGTACTTTCGTAGTACACGACAGTCAAGATTCCAACCTCGACAATCAGTCCGACAGAAACTGTGCCATTTCAATAGCCTTTTTTGCTGTCCGTCAGACTGATGCAAAATGTTCTGTGTAACTCTAGGAGATTCACCCTCCCAGGTCTTGCCTCCCAGCTTTCGGGAGAGCTGGTCCATCGCTTGTTGCCTGAGGCGTCCTCACTGGGGGATGCCGACATAATATTTTTTTTCAGTGTCGAATTGCTTCTTCTTTTGGAGCGCTGACTCATTTTTCCACCTTCCGACATTGTGTCACGTCCTCTCGCGGTGGGAGAAAGGTAAGTATCGGTCCTCTCTCTCATCTGCTCACGCTTAAAAATCGATTAAAAGAGAAAGAGGTCGTCTCTTCTCGTCCTAGTATTACGTGTCAGTTACGTGTTTTTCACATTTACTTGCCTCTCTACGAGGGCACAATTCGACACAACGTCGGTTTTTAACGTGAGAAAACTCCAGCTTCCTCAAAATGAACACTCTAGGTCGAAACATTTTTTTTCTTAAATGCCTTAGTCTAGAAGGATTTCTCGTTCACTGAGCGAGGATAGATTAACCCATGTGTAGCATCGGAACAGATACTACATTTTGCTCCTAATCAAAAGACAACTGAAGTCGTTTTACGTTCTTCTACACCTTATCTAATCAAAAGGCACCACAGACATTTTTTTTTTTTTTTGCAACACCATAAAAAATTCTAAGTACTGATAGAAAACCACAATTATTTTTACTCTATCAAAGAACGCTCCAGACTCCTCTTTTTACTTTCTGGTAATGAATTATTTCCGTTTTATTTGGAGTCTCCAGACTACTATTCTTATATTGGGTGTCATTTTCACAACGTTTCAATAGATGTAAGATTTACAACTGGAAGTAAAATAGGTTTAAGTCTCCTAAAATTCGTATCAGGAATGTCCGCAAGCACTCGAGGCGCAGTTGTCAGAGTACTAGGGAAATATTCAGTTGTAAAAGTGATATTCTACAGGAAGTTGAAGATCCAATTTTCAGTGTGGGCGATCGAAAAACACAATGTCGAATTACTTAGGACCTCTATCCAGTCATGGCTGATGGAACGAGAACATGCTACCCTTGTGAAGTAAATAAAAGGTTTTTTTTTCTGAAATTCCGTTCAGATTCTCGAGTTCGACAAAAACATTGCCGAGTTCAACAAGATACACTTGAAGAAGGTTGGAGGTTACATCGACCGAAACGGTGTGAAAATGACACCTAAGATGAGAACAGTAGTCCGACAAATTCAAATAATACGAATAACTAATCCTCATCTCAAAAATTCAGAAACATGAATTACTTCCCTTGGTTTATTTTTTGGGAGGTAGTTATTATTCTCGCGGCGAATCGATTCCTGTGTACAGCCTTGTCCAAAAGTTTTGTAAAACTAAAAAAAAAAATGTGATTATCGATAGCAAACTATAATTGTTTGCTCCATCATGTTAATATAATAATTACAACCTATTTCAAGTTTTAAAAAATATATATTTACATTTAGATTTTTAACAATGTTAATATTTAGGGTTTGTATTACTGTACACATAGATTCGAAAAAGTTGTCAAAAAACAAATATATAACAAATAAATGTTATCAAAGGCAAGATAAGTTACTTTTCTACCAAACTGGATATATTTTTTGTATTTTTATTCAATTTAACATGTTTATTCAGCTCGAAAAACATACAGTGTTTACCGATGTATTGGAACATTCAAGATGGCGTCTTATTCTCTTTTTAACACGGTAAGTGTGGGAAAAGATGTTATAAATAAAAAACCGGATAAAATACTGTTAAAAACTCGCTCAATATATATTACCGTGACATAGGTTGACATATATTCGGCGGGTTTTTAATAGTATTTTGTATAGTTTTTTTTTTTATTTATAACACCTTTTTCCAAACTTACGGTGTTAAAGAGGATGTGAGACGCCATCTTGAATTTTCGAATACATCGGTAAACACTGTATGGTTTTCGAGCTAAATAAACATGTTAAATTGAATAAAAACACGAAAAATATATCCAGTTTGGTAGAAAAGTAATTTATCTTGCCTTTGATAACATTTATTTGTTATATATTTGTTTTTTGACAACTTTTTCGAATCTATGTGTACAGTAATACAAACCCCATTTATTTGTTATATATTTGTTTTTTGACAACTTTTTCGAATCTATGTGTACAGTAATACAAACCCCATTTATTTGTTATATATTTGTTTTTTGACAACTTTTTCGAATCTATGTGTACAGTAATACAAACCCCATTTATTTGTTATATATTTGTTTTTTGACAACTTTTTCGAATCTATGTGTACAGTAATACAAACCCAATATTTATTGTGCCTTCGTTTATTCTTCAGTGCGAGTTGAATTTGTTTTTGGTATTGATTCAATTAATGTTTTTTTTTACCAGTAGATGGTAAGTAATTATAAAAAGGTATGCAAGTAACATTCCTTGTTCATTGATTTACTTTTGGATAAAATCACTCTGACGTCATGAAAGGAGGAACACCTTCCAAATATGTACAAGATCCGGAAGCTTGACAGTCAGGATAGAATATTTCCCCGACATGTCTTCTAACACGAATTCACCTACTTTCCAGTGATTATAGGAATATAATACAGCCGTTGACGTTGATAGAAGCAGAAAGCAGTTGCATAAATATATGCCAATTGACCAAGACGGCTGCGCGAAGTGACGCCACAACAGATATAAACGGACGCAGGTCTTCGGAGAAGTGGTGCTGTTCGGGAAAGAGATGTCCGAGATGTGACGAGAGAAACACGCATTCGAGACACGTAGGTGACGTTACAGCAAGGATGGAAAGTCACACGCCGGAGAAGGAGAAATGAACCGCTTAAATATTTAGAAAAATATGTTGTTGGAAATACCTGATATAAAGGCTTTTGTTAAAAACGAAAGTGAGTCGAGTTTTTTTTCCTTTCCTCTGTTTCCTTGTAACATAGTCTACAATGTGTTGGGGTTGTTAAAATGTAACGACACTATTAAAAAAGAGTGTACACTGTTATAGGAGTAACTGGACTTATGGAAAAGAATAAAAAAAAACTACCTGGCAAATATATCCGGTGAACTAAGTGCAAGTGTGATTCAAACAACTGAACTTAAAAGGAACGGTTGGGATCTCTAAAAGATTTATCAATCGGAATGTATGAAATAGCGGGTGAATATCTGTCATCCGATAAGATACCGTATCCTCAGTTTGAACAAAATGATTTAAAAAAATTTTTTTTAAGTAAAATAGCTAAAAGGTGATACATCAGAGAAAATTATTTAATTTTCGCCTTTCACAAACAAACTTTACGAGTCCGAGACAAATTTAATCGCTCTTGAACATTTTCCCGTGTCAAAAATGGATTTCTTGCAGGCTTCGTTGGCGTCAATCTTTTCGTCAACAACCGACGGTGTATTACGTAATCTGGGGCTCCCATACCACCACTGAACCACTCCTTCGGTTATTGTTGTGTACCAGCTTTCCGATTAGACAAAGAGAACCGCATTAGATGTCGAGCATCTTCCCCCCCCCCATATAAATAATATTTTCGGGTGGGTATGCTGATAACAAATATCAGTTAAATTTTGCAAATATTTCCCCCTCCAAAAATGGTGTTTATTCCGGAAGCTGTTCTTAAGATGAGGAGGTTGGGGTGATTATAAGGTGGACCTAATCTAAAAAAAAAAACAATTTGAAAAATACCAAGTTTTTTAAATGATTAAAATAATTTCTCACTTTTACAAACATTTTTACATGCGCGCATAAGCAACTATTTTTTTTATTAACTTTTTTTTTACTTTTTTATTTAAAAATTAGTAAATTTCAATGAATAGAATAATAAATCATTTATCATTAATATATGTTTTTAATTTTGTATTGAATGAAACTTTTTTTTCATTACAACAATAATGAACCAATTTAAATCTTTCGGCATGCGTTTAAGGGTTACGAAATTATCAATAAATCGTTTAGTTTCTAAGCCAACGTCAGTAAATAAAAAAATGTTATGTGCGCATGCATTAGACTTGACTAGGGGCGGGGCTAAGGGAGCGACCATTAAATGATTATTCTGGTCGCCATGGAACTCAACGCCCAATGAGTACATAAAGTGGCACTTATGCACTTATGTTATCGTGCTAGTTTTTAAAATAGTATTTACACGTTAAATTCAAATTTTACAATATCTTTTTCTTTTATTTTACAATATCTTTTTCTTTTATTAATTTGTTAGGTGAAAGTACGGTCGGTTTCTAATGTGTGGAAAATCTAGCTCCCGAAAAAAAAAAAAAGAAGGGTACTCTGGATAGTAACAAAAAATTAAAATTGACTCGAAAGATTTCTTCTCTACTGAACGAGGAAAAAAACGGTGAAGTGTAGTTCACCTTCTGTTTCTCTTCCCTCTCTCTTCCTCTCTTAATATCTCTCTCTATCCATCTCTCCCTTTCCCTCTCTCAATCTATCTTTCTCTCTATATCACCCTCCATCTCTCTTTGAGCCCCTTTCTCTCTCTAACACCCTCTATCTCTCTCTCCTTTTCTCTGTCTCGCCCTCTCTGTTTCTAACTCTCCCCCTCTCTCTGTCTATCTATCAATCTCTTTATCTCTCTATCTCCTTCTATTTCTCTATTTTCCTCTCACTTTCTCTTTTTTATCTATCTATCTTCCTCTATCTGTCCACCTCTAATCCCTCATCCTAAATTAATTACAGTGAATAAGGCATTGTCAAAACATGGATAAATCCTGTTTTAGTCACCTAATTTACTGACTGTGAGAATAGAAGTTATTTGGAAATTACTGCTACCTTGAACAGCACCAGAAGTAACTGGTAAAACCTTTCTAATTAAATTGATTTTGGCAGCCATTCGGTAACAAAATGACATAGTCTTAGTCCTTGCTGCATGAGGAATACCTGCGACCTTGCTGCCAAGTAGAAGAATTATTTATTCTACTTTGAAACATTCAATTCTTCAAAAAGTTCATGTCCCTCATCTCCAAAACATCCAATATGGGAAAAATATTGCAGAAATGCAAACTTATTGTTTAGGATGAATTCACAATGGTACGCAAAAAATTACTTGCGGCTCTTGGTCGATCCTTGCCAAATTTGCGTGGCAATGTCGGACCATTTGGGAATGCAGTAATATTGCTTGCAGGAGATTTCAGACAAATGTTACCTGCTATTCTTCAATCAACACCAGCAGATGAAATAAATGCTTGCCTCAAATACTCTACTTTTTTGTGCCATGTAAAGACATTAAACTTAACTAAAAATATGCATATCCAGTTGCAGACTGTTCGATCCGCACAGAAATTTTTGCATCACTTGTGGGAAATTGGGTACGGAAAAGTACCAGCTGATCAGAGATAAGCGCAAAATTCTTTGACTTTTAACTTCTGTAATTTTATTACATCAAAAGAAGAGTTAGTTTAACAGGTTTTTGCAGATATTTAAATTATAAGAATTCCACTTGACTGAGTGAATGAGCTATTCTTGCAGGTCAATACAAAGACGTCCATGAACTTAACGCTATTATTCAATGTAAAATTCCAAGTGAGGTAGTCAAATACAAATTCATCGACACTGTTGTGAAAGCAGATAAAGTGGTTAATTATCCAACAGCTATATTTGCCAGGGATTCCACCGCATGTATTGCAACTGAAATTTGGCGTACTAATTATCATGTTGTGAAATATAAACCAATCCAAGCTTTGCAAAGGTACGTGGCTTGCAGTAAAAAATTAACAAACAATATCATAGAAACAACAATCTTAACAGGACTTTTTGCAGATGAATATATCTTCATTCCATGCATTCCTATGATTCCACCGGGTACATCATTACACTTTAGGAAATTGCACTTTCCAATTTTATTGTCGTTTGCAATAACCATCAACAAAGCACAGGGAACAATCTTTACAATTGTGTGGCTTACAATTACACACTGTCTGTTTTTTCACATGGACAATTTATGTTACGCATTCAAGAGTCACCAAACCAGAAAATCTCTACATCAGCTAAGAAAAGGGAACAATAAAAACTGTGTACCCATACGAAATGGAAAATTAAACCTATAAGAAACATGCTTTTTCTCATTTTGGAACTTTTTCCATTGCGCCAATTTGAGCCACAGCAACGCGTGGCAGAGTACAGCTAGTATATATATATATATATATATATATATATATATATATATATATATATATATATATAGTACTTACCATTCTTGAGCGTCGTCATTGACCAGAAATTGTAGTAGAGTTTCAATCCCAAAAGAGCGTAACCAATACTGACTGTTAAACCCCAGATCGTTGAAATAAACTGACAGACGACGTATACGATCTTCGCCTCAGGCACGGACAACAGCACCACATCACCAAGCATGACCACTAGAAAATGGATCCCTGTGATCCCAACCAGCGACCTCCATCGTTGAGCAGCTTCGGGCAGGAGGGACGTTTTGGTCAGGTCGAGCATCGCCAGGAGGAGCACTGCGTAGCTGGCGGTCAGGCAAGGTGCGGCCACGGACCAAATGAAATGACTCACACCGTAGGTGGAGCGCTGCTTGTGGCCGTACGCATCAGCCAGAAGACAGGTGGCCCTGAGCAGGCTGAAAAGAAAGACCAGCGTGGTGAGGACCTCTGCGAAGAGTTCTCGTTTCTTGGGGCCTCCTTGGTAGTAGACGTAGCAACGGATGGTGGTGACGAGGAGAGCGGCAAATATGAAAAGGGCGCTGCAGATGTAGACGTGCACCGGCCACGTTGATTTCCACTGCAGAAAGGCTGAACTCCATTTTGGTTTCGGGATGATCCAGTCAATTATAGGAGACGATGGGGTTTCGACAGAAGCCGTTAGTGAAAGTGCCACGCTGTTTTTAACATCTCTGGCTATTCGTACGTAAGGTGTGCCTTCTTTTAAAGGAAGGTCATATAGTGTTTTTTCATTTGAAGTATGCGTTTGCTGTGACTTCAAATGATGACGTAATGTTGCACCGTGGCAAATGGTGACGAAAAGAGACAGATGGAATAAAATGATCAAATTCATCTTCATCTTCTTCTTTACTTCTTTTATTTTCTTTTTCTTCTTCCTTTTTCTTATTCCTTTTTCTTATTCCTTTTTCTGCCCTAGAAATAAACAAAAAAGTTTATTAATCTTTGATATAATAATTTGCTGCGCATTTTCTGTTCGTACGTATGTTATCACCTTTCACACATTTACTTGGCACTTGTGCAGTTTAAAAACCGTTTTATCGTCGGAATCATCTGGATGACTTACGGGAAACTTCCGATGCCGCCGAGCGAAAGTTTTGTGATTTTGTTTAATGCAAATAGTGGCCAATTTTTTCAATGAAAAAATATATTATTTCAGTCAATACGAAACCTATTCAATGAAAGATTAATTGAAAAATGAAAACAATTTTAATTAAAAATTAATTGAAAATATTAATTGAAAAATGAAAAGAATTCAATGAAAAATTAATTGAAAAATGAAAACAATTTTAATGAAAAATTATTGAAAATGAAAACAATATTCTTGAATAATTATTGGACAATTTTTCCGAAACTTTAAGAAAATTAAAATAAAAAAAACACTCATTGTAAGGTAAGTTTCCTGGATAAATATTTATTTTTTGAATAAGAATCAAATGATAGCAAATAATTTTTCAATGAGTTTTATATGATTTTCTGACGATTTTATTTTATTTTTTTGTTCAAATCTAAATAAATATTTAGATTTTTTAAAGTAATAAACCAATGATGTTTTATTCATGATTTTTTTTTTTTTTGTATTAGGATTAATGCGCTCAGCGTTTCGCCACCTTCTGGCGTTTTCCATAAGCCAGCTGGACAATTCCGAAGATAGCACAGTCTTTATATTGCCATCAAAACAGAACTTACTACGAGGTACCTTCAATAAGTTTCTAGACCTTTTTGCACAGGCATTTAAAATTGTCGCAAACTCTTGAAAATTCAGTATGTTATTTCTATACATCTTACGAGATGTCTGACCAATATTTATGATTTCAGGTTCAAATGAACAGCTACAGTAGAAATTTGAATACACCCTACTAAAGCTTGATTGTCACAGCCAGTGAATTTTTAAAAATGCAATCTGGGCGTAAGGACGCTTTAGAAATTATATTATATGCAATAAAATTCTGTTTTAAACTTGGAAAAAGAAAAATCGATGATTATTCCATAAGCTCAAGGAAAATCCTAGAGACAATTGAGGAGATGAAAGAAATTTTGACGAGGATCATTGACACGTTCACACAAGAGGACTTCTATTGGGCCTTCCAGAAGTTGTTGGAACAGTACAACACAACAAATGCATTGCAACTGGAGGAGGTTACTTCGAAGGGAATTAGAGTTTCCTATGTGTACTATCATTAAAAGTTACTATACGAAAAAAAGTCTGGAAACTTATTGAAAACACCTCGTAAGTACTCGAAAATGTACTGGTATTTCTAAGGGTGTTGTGTATCAATAACGCCCTTATTATTGTGCTGCTGGGCAGAGCAGAGAGAAAAAGGAGGAAGAAGGAGGGCGTTCTTAGTTTTACATTTTATATACTCGGTCACGTGATTGAGAGCTGGCTTGTGATTGGACAAGCCAGGGAGAAAATGGATTTCAGATCTCGAGCCGCGAGAATTAGCTCCTGCTGTGATTGTAGTAAGTTTCGGCTGTTACATTTCTGTTTTAAAACAAAATTAAATAACTAAAAAACAAGAATTAAAGGAATCGGTTTTGGCATCGAAAATTAGGCACAAATATTTCCGATTCTGATTTGGCGACACATCGTGGTGCACCGGGAGTAAGCTTCAATGCATTACCACAGTGACTTAATTGACAAAAGAACCCAATGTTGATTTTATATTTAGTTTAAACGAAAAAGTCAAGTATCATGGTGCAGTTGTTCTTTAAACAGAAGCATCCATTTCGAACGCGCCCCTATTATTTTAGACCTACTGTTAATTTTATTTACAAATGTGATGTTAGGCTGTGTAAGGCGTTAACTTTGGTCAAAATCGTCTTGTTTTATCGGATTTTTTTTCGATTATCGATACTTATTGAAGAAATTCCGATACAAAACCTCTCTAAGAACACTGCCAGGCATATAAAGTACCTTCGTGTTAAATTTCATAAAAATCGGCCCAACCGTTTCGAAGTCCAAAGGGAACAAACTCTCTCTCTCTCTCTCTCTCTCTCCCTCTCTCTCTCTCTCTCTCTCTCTCTCTCTCTCTCTCTCTCTCTCTCTCTGACACACACATACAAACACACGCACGCACGCACCACACACACGCACGCACACACACGCACACACACATATACTAATCTTAGTATAATCCAAGAAATCCCCCTCCTCCTCCTCCTCCTCCTCACATAAACGTCGGATGTATTTCTTTAGCCAAGTTTAATAATGACATGCTTATTATTAAGGATTGTACACGCTACATTGTGAATTGGTCCCAATTCTCATTGGTTAATGGTCGCTAAGCAACCACTGCCTTGGCTAAGCTGTATGCGCGCATGCGTCAGATACTCAAGACTTGAGAATGCAACAGATTTACTTTGAACGATTCGAACGAAAACCTCATCATCTAATGCCGGAATCTCATTAGTAGGAATTATCGACGAAGGTTTATAAACTTTCTAGGGCAATTATAAGATATTGTTGTCTTAAGAAGAGATCAAGCCAGTTTATACTGTGTTGCGTTTAGTGGAGACTAGCATGGTTATCCGGCGTTGTCCGGGTGATATGACATGAATAAAATAGAATCGTTAAAAAGTAGGCACCGCCAAAACTGGGGGGGGGGGCAGGTCAGTACTTTTTGACGGACCGTCTTTTTAAAAATCTACCAAAAATCAGGTAATTATCCGATCAATACGAAATTTTCAGCGATTATTAGGAGAAGAATGAACTTTATGACAGTGTACTTATTTTTCATAAACGATATTTATATATATATATATATTTTGCTTACAAAACTCCCCTTGTTTTGAAGTGGGAACAAATATGCTTAAAATAATCATCTGAAACTGAACAAAACATATTGTGTTGTTGTAAGGGACAGAATTATAGATTAAAAAAAAAATTGTTTGCATACCTTATTTTGACGTCTGAATATCAGAACTTCGATTGTGTTTAATTATCCCGCTTTTGAGTTTTGAAGTGTGAAATTCGGTGAATATGTTAAGTAAAATAATTAATTTAAGTTAAGCAAAACAAAAAAAAATTTTTTTTAATATTTATACGAAAAAAGCCATTTTTAAATTTTTGATAAATAAATTAACAATTTTTTTTTTAGCGAGCCGAATAATGCATGACCATTATTAAACAGGGCATGCTTTGAATAATCGATACAAAAAAAAATTCGATAAATGTTGTGCCCTTTGTGTTAAAAATAGCATCATTTTTTTCGATCCCGTTTGAAAACGTTTGCCGCCTTTCGACTACGGTGGACCAAACGCGCTGAAATAATTTTTTTTTATTCTGCTTTAAATTGCCCCCCCCCATTTTGGGGAGTCTGGCCCCCACACACATACACATTAAAAACCAAACTCATACAAATGGTCACCCATCTGGTACTGGCCAGCCTCAGCTTAATAATACATTGAAATTTTCGTCACTAAAAAATAAGTTTTTTTGGCCTGTTTGGTCTTCCATAGTTTTCTTCTTATAAATCGCAAACGTAAACAGAGTCGATCTCGACTCTACATGGACGCGAAATATCTGGTTACCTATATGAATAAGTGGAATTATTTGAAATTCAGGTACTTATATTATAATATTTTCGCATATTCTCTTAGAAAATCATCCTAAATCTTAGTTGGACAATAAATAAATAAATAAATTATTTCAAAAACCTTTTTTTTTCTTTAAATATTTAAGTACGTTTTTTGTGCAAGACAAAAAATGTCAATTGTTAACTTTTTGTGAAAATTTAACATTTAAAATTTAATTAAAAATAGTAGAAAAAGTTTTACATTATTCTGTTTTCTATATGAAAAAATTCAGGGTTTTATCTTTCTGGAAAAAAAAAAAGTTACTCAGAAATAATGGATTTTAATAAATGTAATTTAGTTTTAAAAAACAACAACAACTTGATTTTGCGACCATTTTTGGCGGTGCCTATTAAAAAGTGTGTAATATAAGTGCGTGCAAAATGAATGCCGATGCTCAAAATGTATAAACATTTGGACCCCTTTACTTAAAAATTTACCAAAAATCAGAAAATTAACCAATTTTGATGAAATTTTCAGTATTTATCAAATAATAATCACGGAATGTATTGAAACTATTATTTTATTTTTAATTTAAATCTTAGTGGAAATGTATTATTTTGCTTAAACAAAAAAGTAGATTCACTAAAGTTATAGTTTTCTGTAGTAAAAAAAAATGCATGAATTTATTTTATTTTTTTAATTATTTATATTAATAAAAAAATATCGTAACTTATAACAATTAAAAAAATAATAATTTTTACAGGAACATTACGAAAAAAGACCCTAAAATCTGTATTAAAAATTCGATACAACTCGAAGAATAATTAATTTCTAGAACTAATGATATTTTCATTGAATTAAGCATTGTTTATTTATTATTTTCACAAAAAAAATAATAATTACAAAAATATTTCTATATTTTTAAAAATACGTTTCGCATTATTTTGTATGTAAGATTCTAATCTATACTTTGCCTAAATGAATATGAAAATTTCGGCGTAACATATTTTTTATATAATCTTAATATATATATATATATATATATATATATATATATATATATATATTCTTTTAATTTAAAAGCAGGAACATAGAAAAATAATTAAATTAAAAAATGGTAAAAATAATACAAACGTTCACGATAGGAATGTACTAATGCAGGGCTGGAGGGGGGGGGGAGAAAGAAAACCAGCCCCCCTACCTCCTTTAAACTACCTGATGTCATTTTCAGACAGCTTTTCGACTGTCTGATGTTTGTACTTCCGTATAATACTTTTTTGTTGTGATTCGGGACTCTCGCTTTTTTACAAACAAGGTGTTTTATTATTATTATTATTATTATTATTATTATTTAATTCAATATCTGAAAACTTTACGTTACTACTTATCTTTGAAATAGACACAGAAAACTAATATTTATCTTTCAAAAGATTTTTTACAATGAATTTATTTAACTTAGATTTCAATATATTTTTTTTTTTGTGATTCCAATAATTTTATTTTTATTTTTTCTTGATTTCAATAATTTTATTTTTGTATCTTGATTTCAATAACTTTATTTTTGTATTTTGATTTCAATAATTTTATTAATATACTTTCAGAGACATATTTATTAAAAAAAAAAAGCAACTTTTATTTTTAAAATTAAAAAAATCTTTTATTTTTATAATTTTATAAACTTATATTTCTTATCAAATTTCAATTAAAATAAAAAAAAATTGTATTTTTTAAATTTTGTTATTAAAAGCGCAAATAAAAACTAATCGTTATTTTAATCTGCATTATTTTGTTAATTTTTATTGTATACTTTTCAATAATGTCTTTTACCTATATTTTATTTCAATAAATCGCTTCACAAAAGAAATACTAAAGAACAATAAAAGTGGAGGAACTGATTTGCCTCGTCGCCGTTTCCGGTAGCGCTCCGCAGAAAATTAGGATGTACGTTAGCTGACTATAACAGAGCTATCCTCTTCAATAAATAAATACTACCTAAGTTCCACCATTATCGATCATAACGGTATATTCTTATCGGCCCCTGACACTCATTAACCTTTATCCTCTAGTGGCTTGCAGACCCTGATAAGCGCTGTTCCTTCTAGTAAAACAAATTTCTTAATTTCTGCATGTCTGTAAAGTCACAGAAGCAGGGGCCCGGAAGGATATTCCAAAGTGCAGCAGTCTGAGATGAAAAGGTTATTCGAGTAGAGGGCTTTACGACATCTAGGAATCTCTATGGTGTAGGGGTGGGATTTTGCTGCTTCTTGGTTTGTCGAGGGTATTGTCGTCGAGGGGGTACTAGTGCTTTGAGTTCGTCAGAGCACTTGCCATTAATAAAACATGCACAAGAGCCCACGTTTCGGCGATGGGACAGAGGTTAGAATTTAGTTGATAGTTCAGGGCCTATTAGGTTGGGAACTTTTTTTTTAGCTCTGTCTAGGAACGAGAGCACCAGTTAAGATGCGGAAACAATACTCCATGCATGTGCGAACCGTGGCCTGATAGATATATGCAGTATACTCTCAGGTGTGACTAGCCTTTTATCACACGGTAGAGAGAACCCACCTTCCTCGCAGCAGCCTTGGCAAATTTCGCAATGCATTTGTACCAGTTCATGTTGTCTGTGAATGTTAACCCTAGAAACTTGAGGGAAGTACTTTCAGGTAGCGTATCATTAGCCATGGCAGTCAGGGGTTGAGAAGGTTTCTTGTAATTATTAAAGGAAATAAGTTTACTCTTAGCAGCATTGAACATTACTAATCAGTTACAGCCCCATTCCACTCTAGACTGGAGGTTTACCTCTAGAGTTTTGCAATTTCCTTAGATATGTGTTTATTAGTTTTACCTTTGCAGAAAAAGGACCCCAAACGTTGTCTGTTGACAGCTGTCTTCCGGCCGGTTGATCACCTGCTAAAGCTCTGTTTCGAGGTGCAAACTATCGCAGACGTCTACAAACTCGTCAACTGCCGCAAACTAACTCTGACTCCTAAATCTAAAAAAGCTGCACTTTGGATTGGAAACAAGTTACCTCTTGCTAGAATGATGTATTCCTTACTGACCGAGGACAGACAGGATGAAGTGTAGTATCAAAACAGGTACTAAACTTTGATCTTAGCCAAAAAAAAAACATAGAAACATCTAAATATGCATAACTTCTAAGAATTGCTTTTTATAGTGATGATTTAGTTGTTATGTTTTACGGCATATCAACCCTTAGGAAAATTTTTAAGCTTCAAGTTTTGAAATATTTATTCATTATGTTTGGTTTGGCTGTTTTAGTTTACTACATATGAACCTATTTTGGATTATTTTTTGCCGAATCCTGTCATTTTGGTAAAACGATTTTATGCTTCAAGTTCTTTATATCTTCAAATATCTATTCATGATGTTTGGTTTAGTTGATTTTTTTTTGGGGGGGAGGGGGGAATTTTGTTTTTGTTTTTTACTTTGCAGAACATGATTGAGTTTTGCGAAGGGAAACGGAAAAAGAAACAATAACATCAATTTTTGGTGTGCTACAGGTCAAGAAGCCAGTATCTTCAGACAGCCTAATCTGATGACAGCATGTAAAAAGAGATAGGGTTAAATTCATTCCAAACAATTATAATAAAATTATAATAAAATTATAATGAAATTATAATAAAATAAAATAAAAAACGAAACAGAAAGCTGTTTGGATTTTTAGTCGACTAAAGACGCAAATAAATGTAATAAATGTAAACATGGGCATCAATCAATCGCGTGGAATCGGCCTCCAGCTATGAGTGTATTCTGCTCTTTTTCCGAAGAATGCTGTTATTCACATTCATGTTTACCAACTCGAACAGAATTTCTTCCATAGAAATTTGTTCAAGAGTAGTTTTTTTCTTTTTTTTCTTTTCTTTCTTTTTTTTTTTTTTTTTTTGAATGCAAATACCACAGAAAATCTTTTTTCATCGTTATATAAAAAAAAGACGTCGACTTGTTTTTTTCATTTCCAACAACCAGGGAACATTTTAGCTAAAAGTAGAAATATTTTAAGAAGCTGTTTCAAACCTCCCGGATAAAACACACACACACATACACACGCGCGCGCACACACACACACACACACACACACACACACACACACACACACACACACATACACACACACACACACAAACAAAAAATAAAAACACAAAAACAAAAACAAACAATAGTCGCAGAAATATTCGGCCCTTGTTAACATTAATTTAAATTACAAGGTGTTATAATAAAAATACTCATACTAAAGCTCTCTATCGTTGTCTTTCTTTCTTTCTCTCTCTCTCCCCCCCTCTCTCTGTCCCACCTCCTTCTCTATTTCTCTCTCCTCCTCTATCTCTTTCTGCAAAGCCCTATGTAACTAAACAAATATAAATGGCGGCCAATGTTTATATAAAAAGATTGGAGATATGATTTACAAACGCAGACCCCATGGCCTGGGGTGTGTGTAGAACTTTCGAATATCAACCTAGATGGTTATAGGTTTGGTTCCCAGTTTGGGAGGATGTGTATTACTAATACACTGTATTGGTCTAGCCGCACTGAAGATCTATAATACAACGAAATATCTGTCGGTGTATGACTATATATATATATATGTGTGTGTGTGTGTGTGTGTGTGTGTGTGTGTGTGTGTGTGTGTGTGTGTGTGTGTGTGATTATTGTGAAACAGCGAAACAGTACTGTATGTGGATGACTATAATGTTCCCTATCTTGGGTTGAGCATTTCGGGAAGTGATATACAAACTGCCATTAGCGTATTAAGCTATGCCTTAAACAAATCGAACGGGGGAATTTGGACGATGTCAAAACATCGTTAATTCATTACCCATACAGCATCAGCGGTATAGCGCAATGGTGAGAAGCCTTGACTGTCATTTGGGCGGTCAGGTTTCGATCCTTGCTTGAGGCAGTTGCCTGTTTAGCCGCACTGATGAGCTTTGAAACAGCGAAACAGAACTGTATATGGATGACTATATTTTGGAGGTATAGAATTTTATGACAGCTACATAAAGACCAAATGTATTTAACACTAGTAGGACACGTTAACCGGCGTTGCCCGGTGGAATCATGACAGATCCAGAAAAAATCCTTCAAGGACCTCCCTCGAAGACAAATTAAACTACGGTTGTTGTTTGTGACCACTGCCGTCCCTGGAAAATAGCGGACATTGGCCAGAAGGAAATAATCTGTCTTTCACTATCGGGCATTGTTTTCCAGTGGCAGCTCGTGGAAGCCATTGTCTACGATTGTCAGCATTGTCGATTACTGGCGATTAGTGTTGGTTTGGGGCGATAATCTGCAGGTACTGGCTTATTCTAAAGAAATACTCATTAGTACTGTAGATTGAGCGAAAACAGAAACAAACCGAGAGCTCTTTTTAGTATCCTCGCTGTTCCCTTAAGTGCAATTGTCTGGATCTCTTTTGCAGTATCTTTCAAGTCGACCATCGTTTTTCTTCTCGGTAGACTGCACGCATTAAGTACTAAAAACATCTCCTTTCGCTTATATATCTCAAATCGTAATGTAAAACGTTTCTAGAATTGTTTAAGTTAAAAAGCGAGTGCAGCTTGCTAAAAATGGAGAAGCCAGGACTAAACATGGAGACACAAAAATTGTTATGGTGCTTGTCCATCGGATCCGATAATGACGTCTGCGTTCTGCATCTCATGTTATATTATAAACCCTTTTTAAGAATTCAAAACACAACAACCACTGATGTAAGCAACAGTTCGTTTTTTATTTCTCCTGTTGTTCTTGCTTATGGTAGATAGAGAGAGAGAGTGAGGGCGCGACAGAGAGAATTATCGTGGCGTCCACTCGGTTGACAATCAAATCTCCAACTGCAATCTTTTTCCTTCTGTCACTTTTTCCTGTCAATCTTTTCAAAACATCCACATAACCAGATTCCTTTCTGTTACATTTTTCATAACAATAACAAGGTTTGTTTATATTTGTGAGAAATATTGAAACAATTCCCGTTTAGCTTGTCAATTTCTGACATTTCATCCGCAGGCGCGTGCCACATTTTTATTCATGAACATACATATATGTATATACACCTATATACATATATATACTAGCATGTCAACCCGGCTTAGACCGGGTCATTCGTGTAACACTCAGAGGTGGCTCTGCAGCCCATAATCTTGAACAGTAGAGACACCTGGAGTCAATTGTTGTGATCACAGTTGAGGCTGCTCTGCAGTGTCTCTCTCTTTCAAAGTTGGCAGCAGCTCTGTAAACTGAGCCTGGCCATTTTGGTCAGTTCATGATATATTCCTCCAGGTCTTTCGGTTTGATGTGGCAGGTTTGTGCTTTAACGCGAACTCACTATCCGTTTGTTTGTAAAAAAAAACTAGCAGTTCGAGCACTGTAAAGCGATGAAAAAGTGCTTCTTTATTAGGCACTTGATTGGAGCCTTGAGGGTAGAGCTGCCGACTGTCAACTCAATGGTTGTAGGTTCGATCTGCGGATGGGGAAAGGTGCTTGTCTAGCCGCACTGATGAGTTGTGATACAACAAAACAGTACTGTATGCGGATGACAATATATATATATATATATATATATATATATATATATATATATATATAAAGTGTGTTAGTCTTAATATATTTCAACTATATTTCACCTGTTTTGTACCAATCCATTTAATTTATGAAGCTCGATGTAATTACAGAGCATATAATAAATAAATATTTAAAATTTTAAGATGTTGACCATCTTACCGTTTATTCCTTGAAAACACCTGTCTCGTAGCGCAAAATCATCTCTTTAATTAAATCAATGAATTTATTTCGCCCTGAACTCATTAGAAGAAAAAGCACTGATCAGTTTTAAAAGAAAATAAAGCGATGATTACAGAATCTGAAAATTGAGAGGAAAGTTTCGATTAACCTTTTCTTTTGTTATTACGTCATCTTTGTATTTTCATTCATTCATATATATATATATATATATATATATATATATATATATATATATATATATGTGTGTGTGTATATATATAATGAAATAAAATTTACAATTAAGTTTACCAAAATGATCCAAGATGGTAAAACTAAAGTATATTATAAATATTGGAGAGTTAATATTTATAAAGTAATCTCAACCAGATGTAAAAGCTTTATTAACTACGTTTTCTTAAGTAGTTGTTCTTATATATATATATGTGTGTGTGTGTGTGTGTGTGTGTGTGTGTGTGTGTGTGTGTGTGTGTGTGTGTGTGTGTGCTACCAAAGGTACTTAAGCTTCTATGCATTTTTATTCTTATAAAATTTAAATGCTGATTAACATGTCGCAGACTAGATCTTTAATCTTATTATTACTATTATTATTAATTATATTATTAATATTTGATTTTTCTTTTCATATTAGTATACATAGTAATTGCATTGTACCTACATTTTGTTATTGGGGATTAGTGGTATTTTCCACTGGGACGCCATGTATTTTACAGCTGTCCTGTTTACAATAATCCGACTCTGTTTATTTTTTATGCTCGTTGATTTCGCATTTGTAGCTACTTTATTACCCTAACTTTTCTAGGGTTCATTTCTGGAGGTTGAACACCAGCCTACGACGTCAAAAGTGGCTTTGTAACTCGGTTCGAATCCTCCAACTGGCAGTACTCCTACACAGAAGAGTGCGTAAATTCGAAACACGTTTAACTGTAAACTTAAAAAATAATTATTTATATTCATTTAATGATGTGTACATAAAGTCAACTATTCCCGTAAGACTCCCGTCACTGCAGGGAAAATAACAGAGCACTTCGTATTAAATTCTATTCTGCTAAGCAATCAGCCAAAGTCCTCGAGCATGTTTCTAGAAATTCTGAATTCAATATTTATTATAATTAATCCGCCCCTTCATACTCTCTCAAACAAACTTTTCAAAGAGTAGGTAGCATCAACTTTCACTCGCAACAAGTTTTCTACTAAAACCACCACAAGAATCACCGTGTTCAAATTTTCAATGTATAAAAAGTACAGAAACGTCGATTTATCCAGATTAATTACGAAACGTATTTAAATATCAGTACGAAATAACGAAAAAAAAAAGCATAAATGTTCGATGCTATTATTTGTCAGAGGATAAGATACTTCATTTTCTAATATAATCAGTTGTTTTCTTTTTTAATTAACTCTATTATCTGTGAAATATCCCGTAATCGAAACAATTCAAACATTGTCTTTGTGAAGACAGATTTTACGTAACACGAATAAATACATTCTGACATAGTTATATGGATTAAGTCAGAAAGAGTGGCAACCTTGGTTGAAGTGAGTGTCTGAACAGAACTGAAAGAGAGAAGCAAACCAAATAACAAGGTCTCATGTATGGTATGTGTTACAAAGGGAAATAACCGAAAAGAAAAGAGTTATCTCCCCTGGATCGGCAGGGGGAAGACTTTTCAAGATGGCTGACACAGCATTTCACATAATCTGTTGCTCCAATGTTTTACTATTTTTCTGTTTAAATAAATACATAATTTGGTGCCAAAACGATGTATTCTTGTAATTCCCACATTTAACAACCACTTATATTCCGTGACGACATAACAATATGAAAAAAATTTGGAATCTTAAAGAGATATCAATCATACCATTTATTATAGGTGCCACAGTGCTTATGAAGAAGAACCAGAAGTCCTACCTAACTAATATTCCTGGGAAACCAAGTGCAAAAGAGATCCAGACAATTGCACTTAAGGGAACAGCGAGGATACTAAAAAGAGCTCTCGGTTTGTTTCAATAAAAAGCAGGGAATGTTAGCAGCTGGTTTGGCTGCCCCATACCCAGCGTTACAATCTTCAAAGGAAGAAAAGAAATTTAAAATATTAGAAATTATCCTTTTGTTTGGATAAAATTTATAAACTTATTTATTCTATTAATTAGTTGAAATTTTTCTTTGTTATAAAATCGTCATAATACCAGTTGGCGATTAAAACATTTCATTACCGTTCAATTTTCATGCAGTTATCAAATAAGTCGGTTCGTTTTGGTTTTGTAAAGCGAAAACGCTCATATTTTTTTAATGACAGTCATTCAAAATTATTTTTGTAAAAGGATACTTCTTCAGTTGACGGACCGTGCAATAATAACGTTATTAGATAACCGTTCTTAACACAGGGATGGTGAGCTTTAGGTATGATTTTGTATTTTCGCCTAACAATTTCTTTTTTTATTTATACAAAAGAGTCACCACCTATCAAGATCCGGAGGCCACTCGAGGATAAGGGTTAATGAGTGTACGGTAATCAATGGGACAATATCGCAGTAGTGGAAATTTAGTAAATTGGATTACTTAAGGGGGTGGCTCATCAAGAATTTGTTTATGTTGGACTTGAAGACGACCATATTATAGTCAGCTGGAAAGCAGGGAAACAGAAGAGAGTTCCACAGACGTGCAGTTCTATGAAAGAAACTTTGTTCATGGAATCTACGTTTAGGTTTAGGCACAGATAAAGAGTGGGGGATATTATTCATAGTGGTTTCAGCAGGACCAGTGTTTTTCTTGAAAGTTGGACAAGAAGGGGACCATAGATTGGAGCTCAGACGAGCATTTGCCATGGAAATAATGATAGAATTTTTGGTCATACATGAAACAAAAATATACCTTCTTGGTCTTAAAGGTACTACAGTGTTAACATATAGAATAGCAGGACCTGTGGACATTCCACATCGGTATCTTTCAGGTGTAATAAACTGCTGCTGGGCATTTTGTGGACATTCAGCATTAATGGAGACCCCGCGATATTAATGTAGCCCTTTTGTCAAAACTCTAATCTGGCTAATATGGTGTCAGAATATATCTGGTTATTAAGGTTTAAATTCAATATCCTTATAGGAGTATATGATATATTTCCATTGTATGGACACCCAGCGCGAATGGCAACCCCACGATATTATTATACCGTCTTTAAATAAATCAGATACTACCTTTGTATCCTAGCCAGAAGACCAAAACGTTTGATTTTTTTTTAGTTTCACATACGACTTAAAAGCAACATCATGTTTATTTTTATTTTTTTACATTGCATCTTTAGTGATCGGGAGATCCTATTTATTAAAAAGGAGGATGGAAGGTGATAACATACTATCAACATTAAATTAGCGTATCTGTATACTATAATTATTACTAATGATTTGATGTTTGTAGTACGTTGTCACCTTATAATCTGGAAACCGTGACACACGTACGTACGTACAAGGTAATACCGTATTAATATATAGACGATACATAAACATTGTTAAAATAAATAAGCAGCTCAACATTTACTACTCTAGAAAATATGTATGGCAAACAACTCTAAAATTTCTAGTATAAAAAGATATATCAATATATTCGCTAGCAATTAAAACACTTCATCAACATTACGTATAATACATACGGTAATTTGCATATCATATACGGTATAATTCACGTTGATACACCGTTTCCCGTTAGGTCATCGAAGTTAAGCAACGTTGAGCCTGGTCAGTACTAAAATAAATGACCATTTGAGTATTCTAGGTGCTGTACGGGCTCTCTGCTTATCTCGACATTGTTTCCAGTCGTCCAACATTTCTTCTTGCCACTGAGCTCAAACAGTGCCGATTCAGGGGAGATGCAGTTGGGGGTTGCGCGACCCTCGCTGCACAATGAAACACGCTGCGACTCTTACAGAGGATATCCATTGTCTCTTGAGACTGAACGGAGTATCAGTATCATTCATTTTTCACGTCAGTATCACTTGTACGGAATTTCAAACGGAACTTTTTATTTAATTCCTGGAGGTAGCATGTTCCTGTTCCGTCAGCCATGACCAGGTAGAAGTTTTAAGTAATTCGCAATTCCGTTGACCACACTGAATATTGAACCTTCAATGTCTGTGCTCAAATCTACCGCCCCCTTCACCAAACTTTCATGAGAAACAGCCGTGTAACTGAAGCCACTATCAATAATTTATCCCACTCTTTCCACTACTATGGTTGGTTGTTGGTTTTATTTTACAGCATATCAACCCTTTTCAGGTTATTTAATTTTTATTTTTAAGAATATTTTTTTAATAGAATATATTTGTTGTTTTCAAGTCGGTTTCTCTTTAACCCATAGTTGGGACTCTAACAGGTACTACCACTCCGAGTTAGAGTGGACCTGGGAGCAATGGCAATTAAAGGGTGGCTCCAAGTAGTTTTAAGTAATTCGCAATTCCGTTGACCACACTGAATATTGAACCTTCAATCCTCAGAAGCGTGTCACTTAGAACTAAATTATGTTTAGCACTTTATCCGTTGCGCCATGTAAGGTTGCAGTTACAAATAAATAAATAAATAAATAAATAAAAATCCGGGTCATTTATTACTGTTACTCTCCCGTCTCGACACCATTTAAAAGTCTCTCGCTGGCACATGTCAATTTAACCAGGTGTTTCTTTTTCTCCCGACTGCATGCTCGCCACAGCTGACCGATTTTCGTCTTCATTTTACACGTCCATCCCCTTCGAGGCCGACTTTGTTTCTCCTCGACCACGCGGTGTCCTTTTTTTCTTTTTCTTCAGTTGCTGCTGATATTTTTATATGCAGTCATTTGCTCTCTGTTACAACCAGAGGTCCTTGCTTAAGACATTTACTTGGTCTTCAGTGATAGAACGAGAGCACGCTGCCTTAAATAAAAGGACCCCATTCAAAATTGCGTACAGATTCACGAATTCGACTGAAAGATTCCCGAGTTTAACAAGATACACCTGAAGAAGATCGGAGGTTACGTCAGCTGAAACTTTGTGAGAATAGCACTCAAGGTAATAACAGTAGTCTTAAAAGATGGATTAACAAAAGAAACGTTTGGTTTTATTTACACAAAAAGAGAAAGGGAAATTATTGACAGTGGTTGTAGCTAAAGGAGTCTTCCATCTCCAAAGGTCTATGGAAGTTTCTAAGTGATTAACTAGAAGTGTTTTAAATAATTTGCGTCTCATATTTCTCGGATATAAAAAAAATAAGAGCATGGAATGGGAAAAAATCCAATAAACTTAAGAGTAGAACGTAAGAGACGTGTGCATGAAGTGGATTCAAGGACAGAAGTTTCATATGACACGTAGCTAGGTTGGAAGTAGTGTTGGGACGATTAATCGGAATGAGAAAAATCGGAACATTTGAAATTGGAAAGATTGGATCATAAATGAATTTTAGGAGTCCGATGCATCCAAATAGGATGAATAACCAAACCATTGGAGTTCAGTCGAGCACCTGCCATAAAAATAACAATAGAGCAGAGAAAGACTAGAAACGGTTCTTCTATGCGAGTGACATCTCCCACTAGATTTCAAAGTCGATTTTAAAGGCGTGCATCCTAACAACAAACCATTAATAACCGTCACCGACAAGAAATTTAATTTTTATACGTCAGTATGTCGCCATGCTTTTAAATACAGCAGAAACACCACATCAGGAAAGATGGCTGACGGAACGAGAGCATGCTACCCCCGTGAAGTCAATAAAGAGTTCTGTTCGAAATTCCGTCCAAATTCTCGAGTTCGAGAGAAACATCCCCGAGTTGGGCAAAATACACCTGAAGAAGGTCGGAGGTTACATCGACAGAAATGTTGTGAAAATTACACTCAAGATGAGAACAGTAGTCCGATGAATCCAAATAACACGAATAACCAATACTCATCTAAAAAATTCAGAAAAGGAATAATGTTATCATACATAACAATCAATTTTACATTCTTAGGGATTGTTACCTCGACCCCTAACCCCTCAAAATCAATAGAGAATTCCTGTAATGACCTGGTCCCTGTTGATTGCAGTATAGTGCTGATTCTGTGCAGTTCTTGGAGGTCCACCTTCCCATACGTTGCCTTCTCTTTCTTTCAGAAGGGCATTAGTTTATTGCTAGTCGCCTGAGGAATGCCATCGGGGCTACCCAGGCACATTTTGCAGGTCAGAGGTCCTCCCTTCTTCGGGGGCGCCGATTTCTCAATCCCACTTTTCCGAACTTTTGTGTCGCAGTTCATGCAGTGGGAGAGAATTAAATAATTCAATGGAAAACTTATGAATACAATACTTTAATAATAATAAAAAAAAAACAATTTCTTTTATAAAACCCATCGATTTATCTGTTCCATCTCCGAAGACATATGGAAGTTTCTAAGTGATTAACTGGAAGTGTTTTAAATAAGTTGCGTTTCATGTTCCCCGGATATAAAAAAAAATGGCGGACCGTTTGGTCTATTTTGAAAACGACCATTGTGAAGGACTAAAATCCGAACGAAATCTTTTGCTCACAGAGTTATTGATTAAAAATATGGATTTTCGTTATCGATCAGATCTGATCTTCGATTTAAGGTCTGAAAAGCAATCTTTTAACTTTGGTGGTAGCCAATCGACGTTACGAAATGCGTTAAGATATTGACGAACGAGAACGAAGAACCCGTTTTCGCAGAGTAAT
>NC_136516.1:10532702-10632702 GCF_053919585.1 Euprymna scolopes
AATATGGAAGGAGGAGAATGTGATAACTACAGCGATTAAAATGGTATAGGATGATCTTGTGATTATCACATATAAGAGGTCCGTAATGGCGGGTGGGGGGAGGTCTCTCTAATTATTGCTAGACGTCACATTTCTAATGTGTTACCTAGCACCTTCTCTCCTCTTTCTATATATACTTCCCCAAAACCTCTGGCCCCATGTTTTCACACATAAAGTAAATTTCACAGTGTATAAAGATTATTTGGTACTGGAGATATTCATAATCGTACCCTATTTCCAAAAGATGGGGAGGGGGGGAGATATAACAGATGAGAAATATTTGGAATCAAGTCTCCCTTACTGTTATTTCAGATCATTTGAAACCATAGCAACAAGTTTTAGTCTCTCCTCCCTCAAGGGCAGAGGTTTGGGGGAAGTGTCATATATATATATATATATATATATATTATTGGTAGTAGTAGTAGTAGTAGTAGTAGTAGTAGTAGTAGCAGTAGTAGTAGTAGTAGTACCGTTTGATCTGCTTGGTTACACATGTTTCGGTCACCCAATCATCGTATCATTATGGGTAGGAAAAAAAGATATTAGCTTTTTCTAATATCTTTTTTGTTTCCTAATCATAATAATTATTTCTGTAAAGTCTGATGAAGTCATTGGATCGTTGGTACGATTCGGTAACCGAAACATGTGTAACTAAGCAGATAAAATGGCAATAATAAAAACATATATATACATATGCTCTGCAATAGTATTGAGCACTCTTTTCAGGTTTTTACTAAATAGCATTTATATATGTATATATATATATATATATATATATATATATATATATATATATATATACCCGCTACTTTAGACACCTCATTGTTTTGTTCCTAATGTAGTTATAGCTAATCCTCACATTTCTAATATGTTTAGCACCTTCTCTCTTCTTCTGATGAGAAGCATTAGCTTTGAAATACTTAGGTATAAAGAGAGTGTATGCCCTGTACCCCTAATTGATGTAATCTTCCTATTGAACGAACGATTAAATTTATATATATATATATATATATATATATATATATATATATATATATATATTGTTTTTTTCCTCTTTCCTCAATTGTTGAGCTTTGCATTATCCCGATAAATCTCCTTTTAAAGAATTTCTCTAATTCTTCTTGGCTCCCCATATATATATCTATCTATATATATATATATATATATATATATATATATATATATATATATTATTATTATTATTATTATTATTACATTTACAAATGTCTAAGTCTCTGAAAATCCGGTTTTTCGCACTTACCGATATCCTCTGGTATTTACCAAAATATTATTCCTTTTTCAAAGATCGGTCTATCAGTCTGACCCGTCTGTCTTTGGAAACGTAAAAAATCCATCATGTCCCTCCGCCCGAAACTGTTTGTGTTACTCTGTCGCTGATTCAAACTCGAGTGATCTCAATGGTTAAAAATATGTCTTAAGTACGCATGCGCGATATGTGTCACCCTAGGAAATCAAAAGAAGGCGTTCTTGGCAGGACTCTTCAATGGCTTCAAGTGTGTATACGCGCACCTAATTACCAAAGTAATCTAAACCGCGATGTCAGTGTACAAAGTGTTCGACATTAATTCGACCTTTTTACAAAGGAGAGACAAAACGTCATATCTTGGCCAATAATCGACGTATTCTCCAGTTCTCAATTACAAATTCAGATCTGTGGTTATTGAATCGCGGACTGATTCCTACGAACGCTAAAAAGCAAATCACTCAACTTGCTTCCCCTCTTTCTTTCTCTGCTTCGTTGAAATTCGCGTTCATCTTCACTCCCAAAAGCAAGTAAGTTTTCGCATGAACGTGTTGATTCAAAATCTTTTCAACCAATGAAAATCGTTTGCAACCCCCACCCCCCACCCGAAAAGTAAAAAAAATCTATATAAAAACGATAAGTGGACGCAACTTTAGAAACTTCTTTTAAAAAAAGAGGAAATACATAGCCAAAACCAGACTTCACCAGCCAGCCTCACGAAAAGACTTCAGAACGTACGCTCAACACTCCGTATCTTTATCTGCATTCACTGACTTACATACAAGCCTTCTTAATTTCGCGCATACATTTTTACACAATAGTGACGGTCAAGCGAACAGAAACGAATTGCTACTCACAGCCACACACGCACTAACAAAGAACAAAGTGAAGCAAGAGACACACATACACAAGACCACGCTCCCAAATACGCACATAAATATACTACTTGCATACGCGTAGTATTCACACTATGAACATTTAAACCTGTGACTATTTACTCATTTTTCTACATCAAACACATGTTTGCATAAATGAATATTTACTAATTAAACATACTCTTTATTTTTATAAGATTTTAATACAAAATGTTTTCTTATAAAATTTCGCTTCTCTCGATTTTTCATCTACAAAACTCAGTTTTTTCTTTAATTAACACCTGCTACTAATTAAGATATTGAATTATTGTTTTGTTAGATAAAGCCTTTTTAGTGTAAATGATTACATCTAATTTCGTTTATCTATATATTAATACGATAGCGTGGGTGTTCTTTTGTGCGTCACATTTACATCCATGTTATTCCATTATGTTCTATTTCTTTGTCATATATAATTTTACGAAGAATTCTTCATTAGTTTTGGTTTCGGTTTCGACTATAGCTGATGGCACTTAAATCACCTATTTTTTTATAAATAATTTTATCAAGAATTCTTTATAAGTTTTCGTTTCGGTTTCGATTATGGCTTAAGGAACTCAAGTTTATATATATATATATATATATATATATATATATATATATATATATATATATATATATATATATACTAGCAAACGTACCCGTCGTTGATTGGGTTCAAAAACAGCCTACAGAAAATGGACTCTGATTTATGAAAGTATGATAGGTTATGAAAAGGAAGGGTTGTAAAGAGATAGCTTCGAATTTGGTAGTATCAAAACCAAAGCAAAATATGATGAAAGTAAAAATAAAATAGATAAACCCCATAATTTATTATACCATACCTGTTCACACTTAAACACTTATCACAATATTCTATGGATCTATATTAAAAAACCTTGTTAAACTTTGTGACGTATTTCCATTCTATGGAGGTCAGGTGCAAACGAACACCCCATAATTTTATTATACCATATTTCTTCAAACTGAGACACAATTATCAAAGTATACTTACGCAGATAGATATGAAAAGTCTTTATTAAAGTTTGTGCCTATTTTCATTCTATGGAGGCCATGCGCGAACGCAGACGCCACAATTTTATTATACCATCCCTATTTAAGATAACCCATAATTATCCAAGTATTTTTATGTACATCTATATCAAACCCCCTTGTAAACGTTTTTTTTTTCTTTTTCCTACTTTGTGGACCAGGCGCGAACGCAGACCAAACAATTTTTATGAACCACCGTTCTGCTAGTTCAAACATACTCAGTCCTGATTCCCGATATATCTTCTATCATTATATGTAATCAGTTTTTTTTTTAAAATAGTCAACCATATAGGAGCCTAGGGTACTTTTGCTAGTATATATATATATATATATATATATATATATATATATATATATATATATATATATATATATATATATATATATATATAAAATTAAAATTACAATTGAATTTACCAAAATGATCCAAGATGGTAAAATTAAAGTAAATTATAAATATTAAAGAATTAATATTTATAAACTTATCTCAGCCAGATATAAGAGCTCGATAATACCAAATAGGAAATAGAGCTTATAATATGGGCAAACAGTTAATGAAATATGTTAAAAAAACATATTTAATTTGAAAAGGAAACACTAGATAAATGGATAGTCCTTATTTCGCGGAGTTTCGAAGAAATACTCTCCTTCTCATCAGAGGGTAGGAATTAGCAAAATGCAGGATTGGATTTTGCATGCAGAAGTATTTGATGAAACAACAAATAAGTCAAAGATCTTACTTGAAAACAAAATAAGTTAAGCAGAGGGAATATGGTAAAGAAAAAGGTGATTACACATTAATGGATAGTCTGGTGGAAGATAAAAAAATCCAGTGACGGTAAAATCCAAATGTAAAACTTTAAGAAAGTTAAAAGAATTTCCATTTGTACAAGTAAAATCCAAAGAAATCCCGTAATTGGAAGAAGATGGTCCATCTTCGAAACTCCGCGGATTAAGGACTATCCATTTATCTAGTGTTTCCTTTTCAAATTAAATATGTTTTTAACTCATTTCAAAATGTTTTTTAACATATTTCATTAACTGTTTGCCCATATATATATATATATATATATATATATATATATATATATATATATATATATATATATATATATATATATATATATATATATATATATATACACACAGGGTGTCCGTAAAGTTACTATACAGTCTTATTGTTTTATTGTATTATATTTGTATTAATAGTTAATATTTATTTTTTTTTTACGGGTTTATTTAATCAAGCATGCCACGCAAGCTAACTTTGGAAGAGCGCAAATTTATTTTGAAGTGAAGGCCTCCAATTTGAATATTTGTCATAGAAATTGTTTGCCTTGATTGTTACAGTTTTTCCGGATGTAACACGTGTATTTTCTGAGATTTTTATAAACATAAAGATGTAAAAGAAATATCTTTTTATTCCTTTTGTTACAAATAAATATTTTAATACAATATCTTACTGTACTTTTAATATATTACAGGGTGTCTGTATAGTAACTTGTAAGACTGTATAGTAACTTTACGGACACCCTATATATATATATATATATATATATATATATATATATATATATATATATATATATATATATATATTTCATAGGCTTTTATTTTGGTTTTGATTCAAGGTAATGCACACAAGTCATATGGATATTTTTTTTTGAAGTCGCAACTTTATAACATAAAAATCGATAGAACATTAACTCTATGATAATATCTACGAAATCTGCAAGAATTAAAATAACATATTTAAGCAGACTTTACGACCGGGCTTTACCGGGCGTTCGTGCTAGCTTAGACAAATACTTTTGCAGTTTTAACAAAAAAGATAAAATAATATCAGAGCGTCTCCATTTAAACTGAACATATACAGGATACCAACATAAATATATTACATATGAATGAGTCCCCTGTGGAATTTCCATAGGCCCCGATAGTTTATATTAATAGTATTTATTTTTCAATATGTAATTATTATGGTTATTGTTGTTATTAATTTATTCAGACATTTTTCCTTCTTTTTTCTCACCCCTTTTTTTTGTTGTTGTTATGGTGAATA
Source organism: Euprymna scolopes (assembly GCF_053919585.1). Lineage (NCBI taxonomy): Eukaryota > Metazoa > Mollusca > Cephalopoda > Sepiida > Sepiolidae > Euprymna > Euprymna scolopes. Next base: position 10,538,014 of record NC_136516.1, read on the forward strand.
TAAACAAACGAAACCAAGGTTTTACCATGCCAATGTACACGCGCGCGCGCGCGTGCGCGCACGGAGCGAGTGAAATAGTTAAGTTTTATAGAATCTTAGATTAGGTGCGTGGCCATGTTCACCAGGGATTTAGTAAACCAACGTACACACGCACGCAGGTAGTAAATGCACATTTAATCATGTGTTGGTTATTTATTATTGTTGGCATATATATGTGTGCACAGGCACCAGAACATGCCCGCGTGTGTAAGGGCACAAATAAGTGTCAGATAATCTGGACGTGTAGTTAGTAAAGGTGTTGGTAAAGCTAATATAGTATTTGATCTGCTATTTAGAAAATAACATGAATCTGATTGACAGGGGCTGGTAGAGGTGTCTGTTTTATAAGTATTTTAGTGGAGCGTGCTCTAGTGAACTCATTGCACGTGTACCCCCTCGATGTTCATGTGGGCTGAAACAATAGCTTTTCTATGCCCAAGCAGCAATGTGCCTTGCTTAGTGTGAATAAGAGTTTATATATATATATATATATATATATATATATATATATATATATATATATATATATATATATATATACGAGCAAACAGTTAATAAAACATGTTAAAAAAACACTTTGAAAATGAGTTAAAAACATATTTACTCTGAAAAGTAAACACTAGATAAGTGGATAGTTATTAATCCGCGGAGTTTCGAAGAAATACTTTCCTTCTCATCAGAGGGTAGGAATAAGAACAAATGCGGGATCGGATTTTGCATGCAGAAGTATTTGATGAAACAACAAGTAAGTCAAAGATCTTACTTGAAAACAAAAAAAGTTAAGCAGAGAGAATATGATGTAGTAAAAGGTGATTACACATGAATGGATAGTCTGGTGGAAGATAAATAATCCAGTGACGGTAAAATCCAAATATATAACTTCAAGAAAGTTAAAAGAGTTTCCATTTGCACAAGTAAAATCCAAGGAAATCACGTAATTGGAAGAAGATGGTCCATAATAATCCAAAGGCAGAAATCCATGGAATAATTCACAAAAATGTGTACAAGGAAAAAAGGAAAAGATTCCAATAATATTAATAAAAGAAAAATAAGATGTCTTTTCACTCTACTTCCGAGACATAAATATAAATATATAAATAATTATTTATGTCTCGGAAGTAGAGTGAAAAGCATATCTTATTTTTCTTTTAATGATATTATTGGAATCTTATCTATCTATATATTCTATATCTATATATATTGTACACACATTATTAGTCACATATGTAAATACCTCAGACCAAAAAAGAACTAGTATTGAAATAGATTCGAAATTACATTAGTTCTTATAAGATATTATGGCGTGGTTTACGTTCTGTCCTGCATTTAGCCCTCTTTAATAATTACAGGAGTTTCAATGGATTAACAATCGATAAAACCACTATATGCATATATATATATATATATATATATATATATATATATATATATATATATATATATATATATATATATATATATATATATATGCATATATAGGAAATTTATTACTGTGAGTCCAGAATGAGTTTACATATTGTTTCAGCTAGAGGAAGATCCTCAAAAAGAGGAGAAAATATCCAACTAGCATCGTCAGAATTCATAGATGGTCTATGAATTCTGACGATGCTAGTTGGATATTTCCTCTCTTTGAGGATCTTCCTCTAGCTGAAACAATATGTAAACTCATTCTGGACTCACAGTAATAAATTTCATATATACTGCTCTGGCTACACATTGAGCACTCTAGTCCTGTTTTTTCACCACTGGTAAATAAATATATGCATATATATATATATATATATATATATATATATATATATATATATGCATATATATGCATATATATGCATATATATGCATATATATGTGCATATATATGTGCATATATATGCATATATATGTGCATATATATATGTACATATATGTATATATGCATATATATGCATATATATATGCATATATATACATATATATGCATATATAAGCATATATATATGCATATGTATACATATGCATATGCATATATATATGCAGATATATACATATATATGCATATATGCATATATATATATATATATATATATATACATACATACTTAAAGTTTACGCATAGAATTATACTTTCGTATATTAATTTGTGATTAAGGATTAAATAAAGTAGTTATATATATATATATATATATATATATATATATATATATATATATATGTATGTATGTATGTATGTATGTGTGTGTGTGTGTGTGTGTGGAGCCATTTGATGTAGGCAGCTAAACAATATTACTTCAAGGTCAAAAACTTGCCAACGGTAAGTGTTAAATGGTACAGATCTTTATCCAGAAAACAGCAATTCTTCCCTCTTTGTCAAAAACATCGCTTTTAGAATGTTAAAACTAAAAGACAAAATAATCCACTTTCGATTCTCTTTGCTTGACGGAAGGTGATTTTCGTCTTTTATTAGTTAGTAACACTTTGACGTTATTTCTCTCCCGTTCTTGGCGGGATCATTTTCCACAAAGTTTAGAAAGTGAGAATTTGGGGGGGGGGTCAGTTCTGTACATTAAGTGGTTTCATGACTTGCCTGGAGCGATTTCCATAAAACCCGTTTCATGTGTCTGATATTTAGGTTGAAAAAACCGGAAGAATTGTTTAAGATTTAAAATCTACTTGAGACTCCACTTAATTTATCAAAGAACTTACCATTCTTAGTGCCAATTTACCGAACTTTGGACAGCAAAGTGTTTCGGTCATGTTGACTAATCTGAGACATATATAAGAATCCAAATAAATAAATATCTATACTAAAAAAAAAAACGAATCGTTTCTGTCGGTTCATTCCCTTTGATCAGATTCTTCATCCAATGCCTGGTTGGTTGATACGATTTACGGCATATCAACCATTGAGACTCAAGTTATTGCTGGAACCGTACATATGTCTTGTATAGATTGGTTTGTAGATTAATATAAAATTGTTTGTTTTGTGTTTGTGCGTGTGCGTGTGCTTGTGCGTGTGTGTGTGTGTGTGTGTGTGTGTGTGTGTGTCCATCCTACGGATAATAATAAACTCCTCCACTCAGTATAGAGGCTGGGAGAATATGTCTCTCAACATTTGCACAGGTTATGTACGAGTCTTGAACTAGAGACAGTCGGACTGACGTATACCTATACTAGAAAAGCAAATACAATCAATGAAGAGTGTAAATATACGTCAATCCGACTGCCACGAATGCAATACTCGAGCATAACCTGTGCTAACGCTGAGAGACATATTCTTACCGTCATTATATTAAATTGATGAGTTCCTTATTATCCGTAGATTGGACACACCACAACAGTGTTGTAGTTATATATTCTGTAATTATAACAACAGCATATTCTTTTCATTGTTTTTACTCTCGAGTAGATATCCGACACAGTTAGACCCAGTTAATCAATCGAGAACCACATGTTACAAGAACAAGTAGCTTCTTCTTGTAAGTGAGTAAATATGAGATAGGATATCCAGGACTTAAACCTGCGAAGTAGGATTGGAATTGAGAATTCCGATCATAAGTTAAAATAAATAATACAGAATGTGACTGAAAATGGAATGTAGAATTAACCATTGTTTAGTTCACATAAAATAGTTAGATATCTGTTTATTGAAAAAGGAATGTAATGATGCAATTTTGTGAAATTAAAATAAGGAATTTAAAAACGAACAATGGAAAATGTTATACTTATTTGTAAAGTGGCTCAATAAAAAATTAGGTTAGAGAAATCGGTTTTGAAGAAACGTGAGGAACAATGCATGCTTAGAGACGGGGGCATGTCAGGCCACGAGTCCGATATGCACGTGTTTGTTCACGCAATGACGTCATGCGTTCTCAATATAGAGAGCTTTAGGTCAGTAAGTCGGTCAGTAAGGGGAGAAGAGAGAAGTCAGTTAGTCAGAGACAAAGCTGACATCGAACCTTGGAAGCGAAGGGGAGAAGAAATAAATCATGTAGAGACTTTGAATTCCTTGATGCAAAGCCATTGACTGGTCGAATGGAATAAACGAACAACTTCATAATTTTGTATCTGCGTCTTCGTATTATGTTATTCAACAGAAACGTATTGTGAATTTGTTTTATAGACTTGTGTTCCACTCATTTGTTTTATAGACTTGTGTTCCACTCATCATATCTTGGCCAATAATCGACGTATTATCCAGTTCTCAATTACAAATTCAGATCTGTGGTGACTGAATCGTGGACTGATTCCTACGAACGCTAAAAAGCAAATCACTCAACTTGCTTCCCCTCTTTCTTTCTCTGCGTCGTTGAAATTCGCGTTCCTCTTCGCTCCTAAAAGCAAGTAAGTTTTCACATGAACGTGCTGATTCAAAATCTTTTCAACCAATGAAAATCGTTTGCAACCCCCCCCCCCGAAAAGTAAAAAAAAATATATATAAAAACGATAAGTGGACGCGACTTTAGAAACTTCTTTAAAAAAAAGAGGAAATACATAGCCAAAACCAGACTTCACCAGCCAGCCTCACGAAAAGACTTCAGAACGTACGCTCAACACTCCGTATCTTTATCTGTATTCACTGACTTACATACAAGCCTTCTTCATCTCGCGCATACATTTTTACACAATAGTGACGGTCAAGCGAACAGAAACGAATTGCTACTCACGTACGAACCTTTTTCAAGCCTCACACAAAAACACACATTCACATTTCAAGCTATGTCATATACATACGCGCACACAAACATACGCGCCCACGTCACACATGTACACATATTCACGTTCGCGTACATACACTCACATTCACGTGTATAGACACACACGCTAACACACACATATGTACTCACACACGCGCACACGAACGCACACATGGACGACGTCACTTCCGCTTTCTAAGGAATTATACACATGCGCAAACACCACCGGAAACGAGTATAAAACAAAGAGACAAGCTGTTTCCAACCCTTTTAGAACCAACTCTCGACCAGAGAGGTTGGGTTAACCAGCCGCCTCCCTTTCGGGATGCGCACGCTCGCGCGTGTCACGCCCACTTACTACTATGTATGGGGCATGAGCTAACAGACTGTATGTACACATTCCCACTCTTTCTCTATCTACTACTGGTCCCTGAGAACACCTTCGCGTAGCCGACTACTAACTGACGTCAACTCTCATATCCTCTTCTTTGTCTACACGCTGGATTAGCATTCTCATTTCCACTACAACACTTATTTCCTTTCCCACGCGCGAACAAACGATAGTGAGATGAACACACATTTCCTATCCTTCCACAACACCAACCCCGCAACGAACATTGGTTACACTCGCGCGGACATGAACACGTGTTATAACTAAAATTTTATTTTATGCAGACTGTGTATAAACTCATCTAAGAATGTGTCTATCATTTTAAGAATAAATAATGAATGTTCCTTCATTATGATAAAAGACTGAAATCCTCATCTAAAAAATATATGTGTTAAAGAAGATAATGTTTATAGAAACACTCCCATTTTCAGAACTGTCAAACGTATAAATGGCAATATCTCTATCAATCTCTCTGTCTATCTATCAATATATCCCCTCATCTAATTGTATTACATCTCTGTATTAAAATGTATCCTGTCCCTCTTTACACATACGCGATATATCTGCACACCACAATATGAACAACAACGAATATATAATATACGTCATTTCCTTTATATAACTATTACATAACACACATCACGCTATATAAAAGCATATAATATATTAACGGATACACACTCGAGAGTCTAAACAATGAAAAGTATATTCTGTTGTCCTAGCCCTAGTAATTAAATACACTATCTAAAAGAGTTTCTATCTAACCTCTAGATAGGGCTCTGGCAGGTACTGCTACTTCAAGTTGAAGTGGGCCTATGTTTGAGTATAACTAAAAAATACGCCATTTTCAGGAGAGAAACATAAACAAAAGTCTGAAGAGTGTTCGACATAGGCGATCAACTATATGTCCTCTTTGTATGGATTTGAAACCGACAGTACCGATGTTGTCCTAATCTTCTGTAACACAGATATAACGTTACTTTACAAATATTACGCCGTTATCTTTTTTAATGATCGAGCACTTGGCTCAGCGTTCTCTCCTAGTAATGCAATAAACAATTTTTTACCTACAGACACTCGTGTTTCATGCTCACGTGTAGGCGGTGACAATTGCTGCCGGCCATGAGATTCGAACCCAGCCAATAAGCCACCTTTTGCTCCATTTGCTACGTTTTTACCTCAGTGCTACGAAACAATTACCACGGGAATAAAGGGAGTTATCAGATATTAAACACCGAATTCTGGCAAATACATAAGACAATCTAAAGTGTTCAAACGAGTGGAAATCGTGAACATTACATGAATGTTAGTTAATTGCTTTTTAGTTTTTATTACTTAGACCGTGCCTATCTTTAAGTATTCTTGAAGAGGTTTCATTATATATCATATTTTTAACCATTACGCAGAAAAGCCAACAAACGACTACCCGAAAAAAATAAATATACAAGAAATAAATGTTACCATAGTCAATAAAAGTTCAGTTACTGCTTTTTTTTTGTTTTGAAATAGTTTTTAATGCTCTTTACTTGAAATAATTTCAGCAAAGCGAAATTAAAATGAAATTTGAGACGATAACTGCTTAAATGATTTTTTAATATAAACTACACATGCCATAATCGAATATTTTTCAAGCACAAAATAACGGAAAACATTGAAATATATTTATAAATATTCCTTACGTTGACGGAACTCTCTTAAATTGTTAACACAGAATGCTCAGGTGTCCCTCCTTCAAATTGAAAACGGGGCTCTCCATTTCAAAGTCGCTGCCATTTTGATTCTTTTTTTAAACCAGTTCGTGAATTAAAAAACATTTTTTTTTACAAACTACTTAAAAATACAAACCAATAACTTAATATTTCCAGATTTATCTGCACTACTTAAATGCTAGGTTTATTTATGGTGTATTTTATTAAAAAAAAAAACACCCAATATTTTGCTTATTATTATGCTTATAAACAACTATATGCTAAAATTATCGTCCTTGACTCAATATCTGTAACAATAACAAACATCGTTTCCGAAACGATCGAACAATTTATTGGCTTTGTTGTGCTCCTTCTTATGAAACGGATTTTTAATTTTAATTTTGAATGATAAATTATCAATCACCTTACCAAATATATATATATATATATATATATATATATATATATATATATATATATATATATATATATATATATATATATATATATATATAAGAGGGGGCGACCATCTTCGCTACAGGGATGTCTGCAAGCGTGACATTAAGGCTTTCTCGGTGGACAAGAATACATGGGAAGCCTCTGCAGCTGACAGAACTGCCTGGAGGAAAATGATACGCCAGGGCATTATCATCAGCGAGAGGACCCTCCATGTTGAAAATGCTGCAAAGAGAGCTAGGAGAAGAGCGAGTGTACAGGCGGAACAGCCGGACGAAGCGGCAAATTGCATAACAACCTTCGTATGTCAAGGCTTGTGGCAGACTATGCAAATCAAGAATTGGTCTCTACAGTCACACAAAAGGATGCAAACAGGCAACATCTTAATACGGCGCTGATCCATAGTCGTTTCGACTGACGGATGCCACACACACACATATATATATATATATATATATATAATTTTTATATATTATTTTTAAAACAGTATTCTACAGACAATTCTCGAGGTTTTATCTCTCCTCAGCGTAGCTTGACTGCCTCCCTTTCTAGGAATCGAACTCCAGACTATATGTATTACAGTCCAACTGTTACGCTACGAAGTCCTACATAATTTTACTATTTATTTTTATCGTTTATAAAGTTATGCAGATTTCTTGTTAATTTTTTAAACTATAATATATATATATATATATATATATATATATATATATATATATATATATATATATATATATATATATATATACTATCAAAAGTACCCGTCGTTGATTGGGTTCAAAAACAGCCTACAGAAAATGGACTCTGATTTATGAGGGTATGATAGATTATGAAAAGGAAGAGTTGTAAAGAGATAGCTTCGAATTTGGGGGGTATCAAAACCAAAGCAAAATATGATGAAAGTAAAAATAAAATAGATAAACCCCATAATTTATTATACCATACCTGTTCACACTGAAACACTTATCACAATATTCTGTGGATCTATATTAAAAAACTTTGTTAAACACTGTGACATATATCGATTCTATGGAGGTCAGGCGCGAACGAACACCCCATAATTTTATTATACCATATTTCTTCAAACTGAAACATAATTATCAAAGTATACTTACGCAGATAAATATTCAAAGTCTTTATTAAACTTTGTGCCTATTTCCATTCTATGGAGGCCAGGCGCGAACGCAGACTCCACAATTTTATTGTACCATCCCTATTTAAGTTAAAACATACTTATCAAAGTATTATTATGTACATCTATATCAAAAACGCTTGTAAACGTTTATTTTTTTTAATTTTTAAATTTTTTATTTCCATACTTTGTGGACCAGGCGCGTACTCAGACCCCACAATTTTAACGAATCATCATTATGCCAGATCAAACATACCCATTCCTGTGTCTCGATACATCTTCTATCATTATATGTGATCAGTTTTCTATAATAGTCAACCATATAGGAGCCTATTCGTGCCCAGACACACACACACACACACACACACACACACACACACACACACACACACACACGGACGTCCAGCTTTATATTATAGATATATGAGAAGGATTATGACAGAACATTATCGAGAAACCAATGCCAATGCTTGTTGATCATCATTTATAATGATGAATTTGTCGACATTCGTTATCACGATATCTTTCTATTAGGAATTCTTTCTAGAAGCATATCGGGTACTTACGGGATAGACCACATGAAGGTTGCCGACATCGTAAGTGAAAGTGTTTCTGTGAAACGAACTGATTTTGAACTTGGCACACCCGGCTTGTCAGCGCCTAGTTAACAACTGATCTACCATCATCTCTTTCTTCTTCTTCTTCTTCTTCTTCTTCTTCTTCTTCCTTTTTGCTTTTCTTTTTCTTTTCATCTTGTTTATTTTTCTTCTATTTTGCTTTCTCCTTTTTTCTTCTTTTTTGTCTTTTTCTTTTTCACTTGCTTCTTCTTCTATTTCTTTTTTCTTCTTCTGATTCTTCTTCATTTTTTCTACTTTTTTCTTTATCTTCTTTTTTCTTCTGCTTCTTTTTTTTCTTCTGCTTCTTTTTACTTTTTTTTCTTTGTTTTTTTTTATTCTCCTATTTATTCTACTTTTTTTATTTTTTCCCTGCTTTTTTTCTTCTGCTTTTTTCTTCTTCTGCTTCTTCTTCATTTTTTCTACTTTTTTCTTTATCTTCTTTTTTCTTCTGCTTCTTTTTTTTCTTCTGCTTCTTTTTCTTTTTTTTCTTTGTTTTTTTTATTCTCCTATTTATTCTACTTTTTTTATTTTTTTCCTGCTTTTTTTCTTCTGCTTTTTTCTTCTTCTGCTTCTTCTTTTTATTCTTCCTTTTATTTTTCTTCTTTTTATTCTTCCTCTTTCTCTTCTTCTTATTTCTCTTATTCTTTGCGTGTCTTTGAACCACGTGATCATACAACAATTTTCCATATATTTTTGTACAGTCTTCTGCATAATTATTGTATTCTATAAGGCCTTTCAAGCTGCACCGTGTGAACAGTAGAAGACAACCCCGGCAGTGTTGTCCTCTTCTCCACATTCGCAGATTGTTGGGTCAATTTTGAACCCTCATCTAATCAAAGCAACTTTTTATCGCCCCATTCCTGTTCTCGTGCTGTTGGCTGTTTTCACTAGAACTAGCGTTTTTCTGAATCTGGCGGCATAACCATCTATCTATAACCGACTGGACAAATCTGAATCAACTTGAAAAGGGGTTGATATGCTACAGTACTGAGCACTCAATCCTCTATCTTTTCTTTGGTTCTGTTCCCCAAGGGTCCTGGATATGACCTTAAACTATATCCAATGGTGAGACCCCAGCTTGCGGGCTTTGGGGAGTGTCGAGCTACCCCTTAATTGCCATTGCTCCCAGGTCCACTCCCATCCGGAGTTGTAGTACCTGTTAGGGTTCCAACTATGGGTTAAATAGAAACTGATTTGAAAAAAATATACATGTACCTATTTACTATGCCTCCCCACGGGACAGAGTTAGACACTAGGGTCGTTTTTTAACGTGGAGAAAAGGTACAAAAATAAAAATTGTCTCAGTCGTGAAGAATTTCTCCTCCACCGAAAGAGAACAAGAAATGGAAGTGCAGCATCTGAAGAACATATGGTATTTATTTGCTCCCCCACCGAGCAAATTAGGCACAAGGCCGATTTTTAATGTGAGGAGTGAAGGGAGGGGGAAGGGAAAAAGGGGACCAGCTCCCGAGAGGTGGGAAATGGGAGTTGGTTAAAGGTCAGGCATGTGGGGTTGCCCCCACATCTGGTCTTTGCTTGTAGTATCTGTCGGAACAGATACTGCACTTTGATCTTGGCCAAAAGGCCAAGAAAAAAATATACATGTATATTCTATTAAACACTTTTTTCTTCAAAATCACTGGATTCGGCATTAAATAACCTGAAAAGGGTTGACATGCCGTAAAACAAAAACAACCAACCAACCAAGACGAGTGGATATCGGCTCTGGAGATCAAATACGAATAAGCAGGGTACCTTCCTGTCCAATCTCACGTTCTTATGTCTAAAAAACGGACATATGGTTCCGTAGTCCTCGTAATCTTATATATAAACGTCTATATGTCTGTCTGTCTGCCTCCATATTTTCAAACTCTATCTCCTCCGAAACTAAAGTCGCAGAGCGGCACTAGGGGCTTCAACTGATTGGATTTTTTACGCAACGGTCTTTTATGGGTCTTTAGCTGGTTCGAATAGTTTTTAGGGGGTCAAAATTAGGTAAAAATTGAAAAAATCGTTTAAAATTTTGTCCATTCATCTTAGTTTATTTTTAATTTTTAATTTTTAATCAGTTCATATGCGTGTACCGTAGGTACGGTGGTAACGTCACCAGCTTTGAATGCTACAATTTCGATTCTAACTGATGGCACCGAAATACTTATTTTATTTATTTTATTTTTTTTTTTAAATCACGATTCTATAATAATATATAGGAAATTTGGACAAATTAAAATATTATATTTAAGCGTATTTTACGTCCGGGCAAAACCGAGAAAAAACGGGCAAAACCGGGCGCCCCTCCTCACTAGTAGTATAGATTTAGATGGATTACTTTTTAATATTTTAGTTTTTTTGTTTTGTTTTGTTTTGTTTAGTTTGCTATTGAGTTTTCTTTTCTTTTTTTTTTTTTTTCACAGTTGTGTTTGGTGTAAGATATGGACTACGTTTCCATTAATGAATACATCAAGAAATAATGGACAGATTGGACGAATTGAAAGGAAAAAAGATTTTGGCAGAATTAGATGATTTTGCCAACGAATGAGTTGCTGACTTAATGGGCGGACACAGCCCCCCCCCCTCTCTCTCTCTCTCTCTCTCTCTCTCTCTCTCCCTCCCTCTTACTCTGTATCCCTTTTTCTTTTTCTTTCTGTCTCCGCCGTTTCTTCTCTATCTGTCTCTTTTACTCTGTATCCCTTTTTCTCCTTCTTTCCCTCTCCCCGTTCCCAACTGTCCCCTCCTCTCTCTCTCTCTCTCTCTCTCTCTCTCTCTCTCTCTCACACACACACACACACACACACACACATATGCTATGTACCACTTTTTTTTTTTTTACTGAAAACAATGGCTAATGTTTAAAACGCTCGCCGTTTAAAAAACACATAATTATAATCGAAAACAATCATCGTATGGTAACTTCAATGGAGAAAAGGTACCTGTGCAATTTACGGACCATGCTGAAATAATAACGTTATTATTTAGAAAGCTATTCTTATCATGCGGAGGGGGTAACCAACCTGTGTTTTCACCCAACAATTAAACAAGCAAAAGACACCGAAAAAAATAATCAATACATTATTAATAGAGGATACAGTTTGCCAATTATTAACTGTTGTGTTTTGATTGGCTAAGCGTTTCAGCACCTTCCGCTGGTTTACGTAACCTGCCCGAGATGACGTGGTCCCTATTCTGCATAAGTACCCATCAAAATCCAAAAAAATGGGATGAGTGAAAGAGAATTGCTTCAGTCTAGGAAAATTTTCTGCTCATTCGAACAAGGACCAAACAGATACTACATCTGAATCCTTACTCAAAGACTGGAATTTTGGTCCGAATGTTGATTCTAATAATAATAATAATAATAATAATAATAATAATAATAATAATAGTCTTATCAATGATGGCTTTGCAACTGGTTTTCGACTAACAACGGTCACCTTGACCTTTTTCTCGATTCTTTTGTTTGCGAATTCTTTTATCGTCTGCGCATTCATTGTGATGTTGAATTTTATTTTATTTTCGCCCGTTGCAGATTCCTCTGTGTATGGAAATTACTGCGTGGAATCATTTTCTTTTCACCAAAAGCATTTCGTTTGAGCCACGTTCGTTTGTCGTTCTTTTCTATCTCTCGAATAATCAACGCAAATTGAACGGTGGTGCTAATTCGGAATTTTCGACGAGTGAAATGAAGAGCGGTTTCGTTTGAACAACAAAAAAAATCGGGACGAATTGAAAGAAAGATTAATTTTAGTTTAAGCGAGAACAAAAAAATAAATAGAAAAATAGAAGAAAAAAAGGAAGAAAAATAGACAAATAAAGAAAGAAAAATAAAAAAGAAAGAAAAGCAGAAGAAAAAAGAAAGAAAGACAGTAAGAAAGAAATAAAGAAAAAAGATCCATAAGTCGTGGGTGGAGAGGGATAGAGAATGAAGAAAATGGACGAATTGGAAATGAGAAAAGAAACGAAGGAGAGTTAAAGAAGAATTAAAAGAAAGCGAAGAACGAAAGACGGGGAAAAGAAAGAAAAGATGTAAAGAAAAAAGGGGGAAAAGAAAAAAAAGATTTAAACGAAAAGAAAAAAGGAGAAAAGAAAAAAGATGTAAATGAAAAGAGAAAAGGGGGAAAAAGATGCAAATGAAAAGAAAAAAGGGGAAAAATAAAAAAAAGATGCAAATGAAAAGAGAAAAAGAAAATGAAGAAAATATATAAACAAAAAAAAGAAAAAAAAAACGAAAAATAGAAAGTTAGAACAGAAAGACGGAAAAAGATAAAAAGTGGCCGACTATAGTCGAACGCAACCGGAAGGCTCCCTTTTCATTAGCTGCCGCAGCGCACAGCGGTATGTAGAAGAGGGCGTTACTTCATTCCCAGGATTACGCCATTTGTCCTTGGTCCGCTCCATTATAATGTCGAGTGTTCAAAAAAAGGGCATCAAGTACCATTTTTTAAATCTTTGAAGTGGCTCGATCGAGGATTGAACTCCAATCTCCCGGCCCATTAGCTAACACATTTACAATTATGCTAAAAGACAAAAAACAAGCAGAAATGCAAGTAAATAAATAAAATAAAAAAAAAAACAGAAATAAACAAAAATAGAAAAAAACAAAAATAGGGAAATATGGAACAATCTGTTAAGCAAACCATTCGCACATGTTTTCACCCAAACGAGTGCTTGTGCACTTGTGCGGTTTTGCCAAAGACTATAAAAAAGAGAAAGAGAATCGTTACGTTAGAGATATGGAGCACTTCGAGATCACGTTAGAGATGGTAATAATGTTCGAGATCACGTGAATGACGAAACAATGAGGAAATAAATGTCATTGTTACAAAGAAAAAAGCGAGTTGAAGTTATTTCCTGTTATTTGTTTCCTTTTCGACTGCAACTGCATACAACATGTAGGTTCCCGGACAATGTTGCATGCGATCCTTTTTAGTTGTCATCTTCTGTTTAACTCTGGGCGAATCAAGTCATGCATGGAAAAACAATGGAGACTTGCGGAAGTTTTATTGGAGAGGTTTTATTGGAGAGACAAAGTCTGTTCAGCAGGGAGAGAGACTGAAAGAAAGACTTAAAATAATTTCTTACCAACTTGTTCCTTTAGGATTTGGAGGCTACTATGTTGTATTCAACTGAGGAGCATGCCAACGGAACAGTGTTCCACAGGTGGGTGGTTCTGGAAAAGAAGCTTTATTCATGGAATTTGCGTTTAGATTAAGGCACAGATAGAGAGCGGATAAAATCATATATAGTGGTTGTAGCAAGTCGTGTGGTTTTTGTGAAGGTTTTGCAAAGGGGCCATAGATTGGAGTTCAGTCGAGCACTTGCCATGAAAATAGCGATAGAGCAGAAATAGACTCTCGACGTTTCTCTTGTGGGAAAAGGGCTGCAGGAAAAAGAAAAGGGTATCACTCACTAGATTTTGAAGTCGGTTTTGAACTCTATCAAAACAGGATAGGGAATGCCGGGCAGTTCCTGTACAGATGTGGCAACAGTACATTTTAGGACGTACCTATATCATATACAGATAGAGGATTGTATCGGCAATGAGATACCTACTGGAGCAGAACAATGATCAAACCATTTTCCCAGCGATCTTGGTAACAGATTTGATGTATTTCCATTTGTCGCCAGGTTTTTCCGACATGTACTTATGTAACCCTTAAAAAATTCATACTACTTAACATAATCTCTACTTACTGTTAAACGTTCCTTTTGCACGTAGTCTTTTCACACAAGCGTGTACTTGTGTACTTGTGGGAATTTGCCCGCGAGCAATAAAGAAACAAATCAAATAATAAAAGTCTTTTTGACATACGTGCGCGGTCGTTGGTCTTTCATTCTCCAATCATAGCTTTTCGGCATGGGTCGTTTCCTGTGTTGTCTACTAGCCGTTGATCGGTTGTTTAACTTAGGCGAATGAAACTCATGTATAAGAACATAGTAGAGGCTTTCAAAGGTTTTGTTGAAAAGAAAGTTTGTTCACAAGGGAAGAGACTAAAAGAGACGCTAGAATAATTTCCTTCTTACTTCTACTTCTACTTAAAGATTGAGAGACGCAGTTGTTTAGATTTTCTCTAAATCTTCATGCGTATGTTGGATTTGTTGATTCTCGGCTCCGGCTGAGTAGAAACTCTATTCTATGCCCTGGACACGTGCAATAATTTCTAGGTAATATCATTTGATGCTTGACATTCAACCGCGTTTTACCCAGGGAGCCAAGCTTTGAACTCTCACTTCAATTACGATAGCTGCACTGGGTCTATTTCCATTTGCCACTAGGCTATCATGACATTTTTTTTACATGGGAGTCACATGAGAATCCACTGAAAGTTTGGCAAGCAGGGGGATAAAAGATTGAAGCTCAGATAAGCACTTGCTATGAAAATAACAATAGACCAGAGACAGGCTCGCAATGTCTCTTCTGTGAAAAGAGATTGCAGGGAAGAAAAAAAAGGACATCACCGACTAGATTTCGAAGCCGGTTTTGAAGTTTTTCAAAGCAGTATAGAATGCTCCGAACAGCTTCCGCCCATGTATAGCAACAGTAGTCCATTTTAGGATGAATCTTGTTCTTATACAGGTAAAGAATTGCTTCGGAAGTTTGGTGATCTGAAGTGGAACACGTACATCAAATCCGTAGATATAAGATATAGATCCAGTATAAGATATAGATCCAGTAGATATCTCACTGCTGATGCAATTCTCTACCTACATAAGAGCAAAGTACGTCCAAGAATGGAGTATTGTTGCCACATCTGAGCAGGAGCTGTTAGGAAGATCTTATCCTGCCTTGAAGGTGTTCAAAATAGACTTCGTAGCCTAGTGGGAGGTGCCATTTTCTCTTCCCTGCAACCTCTTTCTCACAGAAGAGACGTTGCGAGCCTGTCTTTGTTTTATCGTTATTTTCATGGCAAGTGCTCGTCTAAGCTCAAATCTATGGTCCCCCCTCGCCAAACTTACACGAGAAACACTCGTCTAGTCGAAAAAACTATCAATAATTCCCCCCACTCTTTATCTGTGCCTAAATCTAAGCATGGATTCCGTGAATAAAGATTCTTTCTTAGAACTGCGCATCTGTGAAACTCTCTTCCGTTTGCCTGCTTTCCAGCTGACTACAATATGGTCGTTTTCAAGTCCAATGTAAACAAGTTCTTGATGAGCCGTTCCCCTTAAGTAATCCAATTTTACCAAATTTACACTTTTAACGATTACTATGATATTGTCCTTTTGACCACTGTACACTCTTTAACCCTTATCCTCGAGTGGCATCTGGGCTTTGATAAGTGGTGATTCCTTTGTAAAAGAAAATAAAAACAGATACCTTCTGGAGCGGTAAAATGGCGTTACCATTTTTCCGGCGACCTTGACAACAGATTTGATGTAAGTCTGTCTTCCATTTTAGGTCAGGAGTAAAGACCATACCCAGGAACTTTTCTTTTAGACGGAGAGCCATTCATATCAATTGGGGCCAAGTGATAATCAGAGCGTTTGGTGTGAAAAGATAAAAGACACTTTTTTTTTTATCCCGTTGCACAGCGTGTAATTCCCGCCGAAATTCACTCCAGCTAAAACAGTCTACACCTACTGGCGTAGAGTCCCAATGTACAACAAAGATAGAAAAATCAAAAATAATGAGGAGGGCGTGAAATGGAAATGGAACATCAAAAAGGGGCGCGTTCGTTTCCTATGAACTCGAAAACGGCTGGGCCGATTTTTATGAAATGTCACACAAATGTACTTTCTATATCTGGAAATTTTCTTAGATGGGTTTTGTATCGGAATGCCTTCGATAAGCATCGATAATCGATAATCGAAATAATCCGATACAAGAAGAAACATTATATTTTGACCAAAGTTATCATTTTACACAGCCTAACATCACGAGTGCATTTGAGAAGTTTTATCATCGCGCAAGCAAAAAGACCAAGCATATAAAATCAACAGTAGATTATTTGATATGAAACGGGTCACGTTCAAAATGATGTTTGTGTTTAGAGCACAGTTGAAGCATGATACTTGACTGTTACATTTAATTCAAACCATTGTATATAAAAATAATTTTGTAAAATCAACAGTAGGTTCTCTACAGTGTAATGTAGACTTCGATGCACCACGATGGGTCCCCAACTAGAGCAGGCAATCAGTCGATTTGATTGAAAAATGGGCGATTTCACCGATTTCGATGACAATAAAAATATGGGAGCGTGAAACATTCGTTGATCATTATTTAATCCTGGGCAACGTCGGGTCTCCTTGCTAGTAAACAGTAAAAGAAAGAAAGAAAAGAAAATAAGAAAGGAGGAAAATGGTGAGAAATTAAAACAAACAAAACGGAAATAAAACGTTAGCAGAAGGAAAAAGAAAAGAAAAAATTAATGGAAATAAAGAAAGAATAAACAAAAAGAAAGACAATGGAAAGAAAAATAAAAAAAGAAAGAAACAAAAGGAAGAAAAGAGAACAAGGAAGAAAAAAGAAAGAAAAAATGAAAATAAAACAATGAACACAAAAAGAACAGAAAAAAGAAAAAGAAAGAAAGTAAGTAAAAATGAATTGAAAAAAAAAAGAAATAAACTAAAAACGAAACAGTAAAAACAAAAAAGGGAGAAAAAGAAGGAAAAAAAGAAGGAAAAGAAAAGAAAGAAAAAAACGGATCATAGAAGAAAGAAATTTTTAAAAAATGAAATAAAAAACGAAAATAGACAAAAAGGAGGATTTAAAAAAACAAAAACAGATAAATATAAATTAAACAAAAAAATATAGGAAACGTAAACAGGTAAACAGAAATAACGAAAAAGAAAACAAAAGAAAAAGGGTCAGTTCTGCATTACACAGACGGCTCCATTGTTAGGGGCGATAACTCCAATTTCTCCTTGGTCAAATAACACGAAAATAAATAATAAACAAGACTCTTTTTTTTCCGAACACAATATTTGAAAACCAAAACATTTATGTATCAATATATAATAGTAAAAACATTTATTGAAAAGTCTGCCCGAGAAAATATAATTTTGATACAATTTTTTAATTAAAGTAACATTTGAATTTTTTTTCGAAATATTTTTTGTATTAAAGTAAAATTGAATTGTTTTTTGAAACATTTTTTTGGATCAAAGTAAACTTGTCACTGTAACAAAATATAGTTTTAATTTTTTTGTGGCATCTGTTTAAGGATGACAAAATTATATCTATCTATCTATCTATCTATCTATCTATTAAAGTGAAAATATATATGTGTGTGTATCTGTCTGTCTGTCTGTCTGTCTGTGTACATTTCCGTACCAAATAACCCAGTAAATTTTCGGTCTACAGACTCGAGATTTGACATAAGAGGTATTGAGATTTGGTAAAGTCTTTTTAATCGACTTTCGGCCAGAAATTTGGCCGTCAAGGGGTCAGAGTTCAACGATTTAATATTTGAAAACTATATACTAAACTCCTCCGCCAATTTTGGGTCTAAACACTTGAAATTTTAGATGTATGTTCCTTGGATATGGATCAAACTTTTTAATTTTATTTGGGCTCAAAACAATAAATGTTAAGGGGTCCAAATCGGGGTCAAAGTTAAATAAATTTGAAATCTTCGGTCTCTACCAAATTACTCAGCCAATTTTTAGTCTAAATATTTGAAATTTTACATAAAGTGAATTCAGATATAGGGCAAGCTTTTTAATTGGTTTTTGGCCGAAATTCTGGTTGCCAGGCGGTGAAAGTTCAAAAGATTTGACTTTTGCGATTTCTAACAAACTATTCAGCCAATTTTGGGTCAAAACATTTGAAATTTTACATAAAGGGTATTCAGACATGCAGCAAGCTTTTTCATCTGTTTTTGGGCGAAAATTTGGCTGTCAAGAGGTCAAAGTTGAAAAGTTGACCTTTGCAGACTCTATCAAACTCCCTCGCCAATTTTGTGTCTAAAAACCCAAGAGTTATCACGAAAAAAAAAATAAATAAATAAATCATGTAGAAATCAGTTAGTTACAACTTTTCAGAAAGTTTTATAAAAAATAAAAATCCAAGGCATCATTTTTTTTTTTTTTTTTTTTACAAGCACAAAAGTGTCAATTTTAGCCATTTTCACCCGAAAGGCACCCTTGGGGTGGGGTAACGGGAGTTTTCCCGGAAAATCCATTCAGTTACTTTTTACTCATATCATGTTTAATGTTTGTGCAAAATTTCCAAAAATTCCCAGGCGTAGTTATTGAGAAAAGTGCGGACAGACGAACGGACGTACGGACAAGGGTGAATTTACAGGTCCATCCTATTTTTGTCGGGAAACCAAAAAAATGTTAGTAAAAGAAAGCGAACCAAACAAAAAAAAAAAAGAAAGAAAGAAAGAAAAAAATAAAGAGACGAAAATTAAACATTTGACACGAAGAAAAAACAGGTAGAAAAAAGAAGAAAACAGGAAAAGACGCGGGTCTGAAATGAGAGACTTACATCAAATCTGTTGCTAATGTGGATTCTTGTTGTTGAGCAACATTTTTGCTAATGATTTTTGTTAGCATTCCTTTCCCCGATACGAGGGGCGTGCAATAAGTAATGCCCCTGACCCACTTCTAATAGCAGTAGAGCAACGAAACTTGGCACAGTTGTTAGTCTTTCTCTACATAGGAACCACCCAGAGTTATGCATTTCTCCCATCGTTTGATGTAGCTCTGGAGACCGTTTTTGTAGAACACCCCAGGTTGGTCCCTTAACCACGACGTGACTTCAGAAATCAAGGCTGCATCATCTGGGAAACGCTTTCCTTTCAAAAACAACTTCGTGGCTGGGAAGAGCTGAAAGTCAGAGGGTGCAAGGTCAGGAGAGTAGGAAGGATGGGGGGGGGAAGCAAGGATTTCATAATCACACGCCCGTGTTTCTGACCTGGCGACATGCGAGTTGTGGACTGGAGCGTTGTCCTGCAGGAGGAGGGTACCTTTGCTGATCTTGCCCCGCCTCTTGATTTTAATAGCTTCCCTTAATTTCCTCAAAAGTGAAGCATAATAGGCTCCTATAATTGTGGTACTCTTTGCCAGGAAATCTGTCATCACTACTCCGTCCTGGTCCCAGAAGACTGTGAGCATGACCTTGCCAGCAGAGGGCTGCACCCTTGCCTTCTTTGGAGAAGTGCTTCCACTGCATTGACTGGGTTTTGGTCTCTGGATCATAGTGATGGACCCAGGTTTCATCCTATGTAATCAGTCTTTTGAAAAACTTTGACTCATCTTCTTGGCACATCTCCAAATTCATCATCGAGCACTCAACGCGTTCTCGCTTCTGGAATGGTCTGAGCAACCATGGAATCCATCCGGCAGACACCTTATGCATATGCAAATGGTCATGAATGATTGTTTCCACAGACCCTGTGCTAATCTTGATATCTTGGGCTATTTGGCGAATAGTAATGCGCCGATCTTCCAAAATGGCAGCCTCAACTTGACAGACAGATGCCTCATCAATGGCAGAAGCGGGGCGACCATGTCTGGGAGTTGTTTCTACAGACTTCTGGCTATGTTTGAATTCACGATGCCAGCGTTTTACAAGGTCATATGATGGGGCATTATCACCATAAGTTTCTTTCATTTCATCAAAAGTCTCCTGTGGTGTGCGTCCTTTCAAATACAAAAACCGGATCACTGCTCGACATTCAACAGGCTCCATTTCACACCTGACTCAGTTCAAACACCTGTAAAACAGAAACCACAATTAGTTCAGAGCTGTAGTTTGCCACATAACCCGTATAGATATAAATCATTACACATGCGAAATTTCAGCTAGATCAGTCAGCTAGGAGTGGGTCAGGGGCATTACTTATTGAACGCCCCTCGTATCATAAAAATACGACTCAGCATTTTTTCTAATTTTACTACTTGGCCTTTTAGCCAAGATCAAAATTATTATCTTTTTTGTATTTTTTTTAATAACTAAAAAATGTTTTAAAATTGGGTTTAAGTAAGGACAGTCCCCCCTCCCGCCACATACACATAAATACAAATTTCAAAGAGTAACCATGATAAAAGATGCTGGCAGAGAGAGAGAAATCTTTTAAAATTTCCAATAGGGATGAGATGGGTCAACCAACCTCACCATCCCCCCTTCTTTTTGAGTTCGCCCTGTGCCTAAATTTTTTTGTTCATTTTCCCAATTGTATTTTTTTCCTGTGAATAAAAAATTTAATATTTCAAAGTGTAGCATCTGTTCTTCAGATGCTACACTTCCATTTCTTGTTCTCTTTCAGTGGAGGAGAAATCCTTCACGACTGAGAAAATTTTTAATTTTTGTACCTTTTCTCCACGTTATAAAAAAACGACCCTGATGTCTAACTTTGTTCCGTGGGGAGGGGGGCATTGTAAATAGATACAAAAAGCATTTATTCCAGTAATTTCCCACTATGCACTTAACTCTGTTTCGAAATATCACTCACGCGTCAAACACGCTCTTTCACGCACCTGTTCTTTGTCGTGGCCTGCCGTTCCACTTTTTCGACCACTCGGCGTATTTTCTCTCTCGCCGCCCAAGAGTTAAAAAACAACGTGCTGCTTTTTGTCTGCCTTATTTTCTCCTCCTTCCAGTGGCAAGCTTAATTTGTATATGTGATAAGACGGCTGCTGCTGCTAATATTTTCGCTAATCAGCTATCCCACAGCTGTTGCTGAATTTCTCCATGTTACCATAAGAGCGCACCACTTCGTTACACTTGCAGTTTCTTTATTACAAAAGAGAGGTTGCTACACTTTCTCTACTCTATCGGTATTTTCATGGTGGATGCTCGAGTCGAGCATTGCTCGACTGAGTTCCAATCTATAGTTCTCCTTGTAAAACCTTCACAAAAACTCGTCTACCTACAACCATTCTAAATAGTTTTCCTTTGTTCTTTTGTGTGACTAAAAACTAAACATAGCTTCCATAATAAAGTTTCTTTTCAAGAACTACACGTCTGGTGAACACAATACATTGGGGCTACTTCCCAGCTAACTACGACATTATCGTTTTCAAACCACGTGTTAACACGTTCTTGTTGAGCCGTCCTCTTTAAACAGGTAAATTCTGACCAATTCAAACTCTCACTACGCATCCTCAAGATGTGATGTTACCGTTAACATACTCATTAACCTTTATCCTCGAGTGTCCTTTGAGCCTTGATAAGCAGTCACCCATTACTAAACGAGAAAAGATCAAAAAAGAAAAAAAAATAAGACAACATATCTAGTTCAACAAAGAGGTGGAAGGAATATTGAACATGAAGAAAAATACGCTACAAGCAGAAGAAAAATTTGTTCCGGAGCAAATAAATTGGCATTATCAGCATCATTTCTCTTTATACTTTTATTTTAACCGTAGTTTTGGCATTGCTGTGAAGGCCTCCCTTACAAACATTACAGTATTATATTTGGTGAATAAGACTGTTCTGCTCGGTGTTGTCAGGGAGCAATACAATTATACTTATTAACATTACTGTATTACAGTTGAGGTAACAAAAACTTTTGTTTTACTCGAAGTTGTCCGGGATCAATAAATGTAAATGACAATATTCCATTTTAATCTTTTGGGACTTTTTTCATCAACAACATGATTTTTCTTTCAAATTATTGTGACAGCGAGTAGGACGGGGAATTTCCCGGGGGTCAAGAATGTCATTGCGTTTTCTTCTACTCAACTTTGTCCAGGAATAATAAAATTGTCATTATTAAAATTACTCTATTATATTTGGTAGGTGAGGAGTGGCGAGGGGGGGGGTAACAGATCCTTTTGTTCTGCGAGACGAATAAATGTAAAATAGAGCTCTGATACAATCGCCTAGCTATAGCGAAAAAGACCAAGAATTCACGGTCTGAAGTGAAAATGATAGCGAATCAACCCTATTTGGTCGGAGATTGAACATAGGGAACTATTCTCAATCCAACGGGGTATAACTTTAACTGTAACTAGGGCTACGACAACAGCATATTCTTTTCATTGTTTTAACTCTGGAGTGTTTATCCGTTGTTCTCTTATATGCTTTTATGTAGACTGGTGTGGTGTTCGGTTGATTAACTGTGCCTCACTGTGTCGGATATATATATTCTAAAGTAAAAACAATGGTAGGAATAAGCTGTTGTCAACGCCCTAGTGATAACCTACAATTGTTTTTATCTTCGCCAAATCCTAAATCCAGTTGAATATGGAATTATTATTGTTAAAACCAATCGTACTGACAGGTTGATGTCAAAGGGCTGTGTTAAAAATGACCCCTGTTCTGTTTTCTGATAGAATCGGGGAATCTTAGCGAAAGTGGATGCGCCTGTTCCATTAGATTGGCCAATGTTTGAGGGCCGAAGATAAGGTGGAATTCGCTGATTGGTTTTTGATGAAGGGCTCAAACCATCCCACTTACTTTAGTATAAAGGGCGCGACTCAGCAAAAAATCACAAGAAGAGAAGAGAACAGGACGAGAAGACGCTGACAAAAGATCAAGCAAAAATTTGAAACGTCTAACTGAGACCCTCTCCCCGAGAGATATCCATCAGATCAGAAAATTCCAGCTGAGTAACTAAACTCCAGCAAAATCAAATAACGGATCGCTAAGTATAAACTGTCTGTTCGACCTCTGACACGGCCTAACGAGAGAGATTGTGGCTTGTATAGGATTATATAGAATTACATTTAATCTCTTTGGATTATTTTCATTATCAGCATCATTTTTCGTCGTATAATTGTGAAAGCAGGTGAAAAGAACGGAATTACCCGGGATCAAGTATGTCATTGTGTTTTGTTCTACCCGGCGTTGTCCGGGAGCAATAAATGTAATATTACAGTATTAAAGTTAAAAGAGATAGCTTCAGTAAATTATTGATATGTAACATTAAACAAATAAACGTTAACCAACGAGAAGCGCATAGTCTTTTCACACAGTTATAAACTTATTTGGACAAAACATTCACAGCAACAACACGTAACAAAATAAGAGAACACAAGTAAGAATGAAATTATATATATATATATATATATATATATATATATATATATATATATATATATATATATATATATATCAGACTTTAGTGCCTATTTATATGTCAAGCTATTCATTTCTCCATTTGCTTTAGTTTCGTATATTTTTTTATTTACATGTTACGATATATTTTTTCCTTTTCCCTATATATATATATATATATATATATATATATATATATATATATATATATATAGTATACGCATATATATACATATATATACGCACACACACATATATTTATATATATACATATATACATATATATACATATATATATATGCATATATATACATATATAGAGAGAAATGTGGCGATTAAGGGGTCAAAGTTCAACGATTTGACCTTTGAGAACTCTATCAAACTCATCCGACAATTTTGGGTCTAAACACTTGAAATTTTAGGTATAGGTTCCTTGGATATGGATCTAACTTAATAACTTGATTTGAGCCCAAAACGATCAATTTCAAGGCGTCATAATAGGGGTCAAATTTTTAAAAAAATTACCTCTGCGGTCTCTTCCAAATTACTTCGACAATTCTGGTCTAAATATTTGAAATTTTACATAAAGGGTATTCAGAGATAGGGCAAGCTTTTTCATCAGTTTGGGTCGAAAATTTTTAGTTACCAATATATAAATGTATCTATGTATGTCTGTTTGCGTGTCTGCCTTTAACTTTCAATAGAGTCGACGGATTTTACCAAGATCAGTATCGTTTTAAAATTCGATCTTTCATACGACAAATATCGAAAAATTGGCTAAAAACATTAATATCTTCCCCTTCAACTAGGCACTTTTCTACAGGGGGGAGAGTCACTTTTTTCGCCGATATTTTTTAAAGTTATCCTCTCCTTTAGATTGTCTAGCCTTAATTTTAAAAAATGTCGCTTCCATTTGGCGGTGATCGTAACAGCACAAACGTTAGGTTTTACCTCGTTCTTTTCCTCATTTGCGGTACGGGTTCGAGTCTGCCTTCCTACTACCACTTTTTTTTTGTTTGTTTGCTCAAAATACACATCCAAACACCCGGGCAGCGCCGGGCTGAAATGCTAGTATATATACATATTCTTTGTTTCTTTTTACATAAGCAGTAATATGTTGATACACAGTCATGGGCATGTTTCGGTCAGCTAGTTACCAGTAACTAGAACTCTCTTGAGATGATACAGCTTCTACGAAAGCAAAGTTTGCAATGAAAACATCAGGTCTCCTCCTCACAAAGACTTAATATCAGGAGGTTCCGTCAAATGTTGTGAAAAATAAGATTTGGTTGTATGTAAATAACATCCAATAGGGGTGTGGATTTGAGATTTTGTCTTCATCGTTTGCATTGTGTGGCCGTTGATTTGTTGCATCGTCCACAAGTTTTTAATCTTCTGTCAACTCAAGACGAACAAAAGTAATGCATGGAGACACAAGGAGACGTTATTTTTTTACAAGGGGCTCACCATATTATCAAGGCTCGAATGCCACTCGAAGATAAGAGTGAATGACTGTACGGTGGTCATCAGGACAACAGTTTAGTAATCGTTAGTTGTGGGAATTTGGTATGATTTGATTATTTAAAAGTTGTGGGAATTTGGTATGATTTGATTATTTAAAAGTTGTGGGAATTTGGTATGATTTGATTATTTAAAAGTTGTGGGAATTTGGTATGATTTGATTATTTAAAAGTTGTGGGAATTTGGTATGATTTGATTATTTAAAAGTTGTGGGAATTTGGTATGATTTGATTATTTAAAAGTTGTGGGAATTTGGTATGATTTGATTATTTAAAAGTTGTGGGAATTTGGTATGATTTGATTATTTAAAAGTTGTGGGAATTTGGTATGATTTGATTATTTAAAAGTTGTGGGAATTTGGTATGATTTGATTATTTAAAAGTTGTGGGAATTTGGTATGATTTGATTATTTAAAAGTTGTGGGAATTTGGTATGATTTGATTATTTAAAAGTTGTGGGAATTTGGTATGATTTGATTATTTAAAAGTTGTGGGAATTTGGTATGATTTGATTATTTAAAAGGGACGGTCCAGCAAAAAACTTGTTTACATTGGACTTATAAACAACCATGTTGTAGTCAGTTGGAATACAGACCAACGGAACAGAGTTCCGCATGCGGGCAGTTCTAAAAAAGAAGCTTAATTCATGGAATCCACAATTAAATTTAGACACAGATAAAGAGTGGGGGAAATTGTTCATAGTGGTTGTAGCTAGACAAGTGTTTTTGTGAAAATTTGAAATGGGGGGGACCATAGATTGGAGCTCAGAGGATGAAAATGACTGCCCAGTGCGCAATGTAATGCCATGGCGGAGAAAGAGAAGGGGAAGAGAAAAAAAAGAGGAAAAAGGCACCACGTGGCGAGGATCGGGAGAAGAAATTACATGCCGAGGATGATGAAGACTTGCTGGCGATTTAAAGATTTTATTGGGGAGAGAAGAATAAGTCATGAAGAGAGACCAAAAATTAATAAAAGATTAAAGACTAAAGGATTAATTTTTGGTCTCTCTTCATGACTTAAGTGAAAGTCTAAAATTAATTTCTTCCAACTTATTTTATTTACTTATGTAATGTCGTGTAGGACAGACTGGCAAAGGAACACAAAAAAGGAAATAAATTCCACTCAACTTTTTCAGTTGAAATGAAATGGATTTATTTGTGGTTTTTTCAAAATAATGCAATGCCTCTCGCCACTACCGGCCAAACGTTCGTCTTCCGCGGTATGCAATTTTTTCTCCCGGTCCTCGTCACGTGGTGCGTTTTTCTCTCCATTTCTTTCCCTTCTCTTCTTTTTCCGCTGTGACGTTACACTGCGCCATAAGTCGGTCATTTGCATCTGTGCTGCGGCTGCTGCTGCTGCTGCTGCTGCTGCTGCTACGAGCGCCAGCGGCTCTGTTAAACGTAATTTAAAATGGTTGACGAGCGGATAGTAAAGGCGTGGGATTTTGCTGCTTGTCGAGTTAATTATTAGTAATTACATTCAGGTGGAGCGGGCACAGATGCTACAGATCCTTCAGAGCACATCCCATTAAAATACTTGTGAAACAAACACAGGGATGCAACATTCCGGTGATGGGACAGAGGTTGAAGCTTGGTTGACAGTGCGAGATCAGATTGGTGACTCTTTTTTTTTTCTGGACCTTGTTCAATAGAGTGTTGCACCAACCCATGTATGGAAACAATATTACGTGCATGAGCGAATAGTGGCATTATAAAAATATATGATATTGCCAGGTGTAAATATTTACCTCTTGCAACAAGAAATCAATGGTAAACGGCTGTTGCGATAACGCAAACTAATTTGCAAAGGTTATCGAAAGAGATGGTTAGTATTGGAAATCCGGGGAGACTTGTTGTCACGCAGACTCCAGGAACGCCAAAGGTTGGTCTCAAAGGGAATTCTTTGAAGATGGCCAATGTGATAACTCTCGGTTATTGTTGTTGTTGTTGTTGTTAGTAGTAGTAGTAGTAGTAGTAGTAGTAGTAGTAGTAGTAGTAGTGGAGGTGGTAGTAGTAAAATATCCAGAGAATAAAAATGAAAGAAGAATCGGGGAGGGGGGGGAGTTACATAAAGTAGTGTTCTCCTGTAGGAGACATCTCCCTGGACTACTTTTGTTTTTCTCATTTACATGCCTTATTCCGAATTCGTAGCAGCGGGCCGATATCGGTGGACTTTTTATTTGCTACCAAAACGGTTATTAACAATGTTTGTTTGTTTTTTGTTTTGTTTTTTTAATGTTTGACATATTTTAAACTGATATAAATTATCTAGGTACGTACAATAATGGCGAAAAAAAGATAGGGGGAGCATAGCTTTGAAAGCCGATTTATCATAATTTTTTTCTAGGTTTCCGACTACTTTCTGATTGTATTTGAAAGATTAGAGACTAAACTAGATAGATAGATAGACAGATAGATAGATCTCAATAAAACCATGGTATGTCTGTTGTATTTATTTGCTCCCCCACCGAGCAAATTAGGCACAAGGCCAATTTTTATTGTGAGGAGTCAAGGGAGGAGGAAGGGAAAAAGGGGACCAGCTCCCGAGAGGAGGGAAATGGGAGCTGGTTAAAGGTCAAGCATGTGGGGTTGCCCCCACATCTGGTCTTTGCTAGACATAGCTAGTCCTAGCTAGTCATAGCTTGCAGCATCTGCCGGAACAGATGGTATTTATTTGCTCCCCCACCGAACAAATTAGGCACAAGGCCGATTTTTAATGTGAGAAGTGAAGGGAGGGGGAAGGGAAAAAGGGGACCAGCTCCCGAGAGGTGGGAAATGGGAGCTGGTTAATGGTCAGGCATATGGGGTTGCCCCCACATCTGGTCTTTGCTAGTCATAGCCAGTCATAGCTTGCAGCATCTGCCGGAACAGATGGTATTTATTTGCTCCCCCACCGAGCAAATTAGGCACAAGGCCAATTTTTAATGTGAGGAGTGAAGGGAGGGGGAAGGGAAAAAGGGGACCAGCTCCCGAGAGGTGGGAAATGGGAGCTGGTTAAAGGTCAGGCATGTGGGGTTGCCCCCACATCTGGTCTTTGCTAGTCATAGCTAGTCATAGCTTGCAGTATCTGCCGGAACAGATACTATACTTTGATCTTGTCACCCGGGCCCCGGAGGGCGCGCGGGCAAGTGGCTTTCAGCCTGAAACCATGGTATGTCTGTGAAATATGTAACGCAGGTTTTTAATAAATAATCTAAAGATATGTAGTTAGTAGGTACGGGCAATAATGGCGAAAAATGATAGGGGGATATAGTTTTGAAAGCCGGTTTATCATAATTTTTTGTAGGGTTCTGACTATTTTTTTATTGTATTTGAAAGTTCCTATGTACAATGTCTCCCCACGGGACAGAGTTAGGCACCAGGGTCGTTTTTTAATGTGGAGAAAAGGAACAAAAATAAAAATTGTTTCAGTCGTGAAGGATTTCTCCTCTACTGACAGAGAACAAGAAATTGAAGTGCAGCATCTGAAGAACAGGTACTACACTTTGATCTTGACCCGAAGGCCAAGGATGTTCGTTGGAAGTTAATTCCAATTGTATTTGAAAGTTACTTTCCAAAAGGAAAAAAAATATTTGTACACCTGAAAAAAAAAAAGTTATAATGGAAAATGTTTTCACGGCGACGTTCGGAAACTGACGACTTCAGCTAAACTTTGAAGTTAAATAAATTCCTTGTAAAAAATCCATTTGAAGATAAATATTAGTTTTCTGGGTCTATTTCAAAGATAATTACTTAGTAAAGATATTGGATTAATTTTTTTTAAAAACACCTTTTTTAGCTCCCAAAAGCGAGATATTCTGGCTTCGCACAAGTAAAAACAAACGAAGTCGTCTAAGTGTGGATTTTACAAAAGCCCAAAATGTCCGAAAGTAAAAAAGCTTCCTGAAAATGACGTCAGGTAGTTGAAGGAAGGTAGTGTGTGCTGGTTTTCTTCTTTTTTTCCCCTCCCAGCCGTGCATTCGTACATTCCTGTCGTGAATGTTTGTATAATATTTACCATTTTTTAATTTTATTATTTTTCTGTATTTCTGTTTTTAAATTAAATTTGTTTATTTTTTTATTTTGCAAGATTATATAAAATAATGTTACGCCGAAAGTTTCATTGATTCAAGTAAGGAAAATATTAGAATGTTTCATACAAAAATTAGGCGAAACATGTAATCTAAGAAAAAAAGAAGAAATAGGTTTTGCAATTATAATTTTTTGTGTGAAAATATTAAATAAACGATAATTAATTCAATGATAATAGCATTAGTTCGAGAAATTAATTTTATATCGAATTCATTAATACGGACTTACAGGGTTTTTTCCAAAATGGTTTTGAAAAAATTCATTTTTCAATTTTAAATGTTACAATTTACGATGCTTTATTTTCATAAAAAAACACAAATAAATTCATTCATTTTTTTCTAACTGAAAACCCTAACTTTAAAGGTGTTTTTTAAACAAAACAATACATTTCTACAAGGATTTAAATAAAAATAAGTAGTTCATTATATACCGTGATCATTATTTTATAAATACTGAAAATTTCGTTAAAATTGGTTAATTTTCTGCTTTTTGGTTATTTTTTATGTAAAGGGAGGTGTCAAAATGTTTATACATTTTGAGCATCGGCATTCGTTTTGCACGTACCTAATATTATCGCACAATAAAACTAATTAAATTGAAAAAAAAAATCATTTTTCTTATTTCGAATTATTTAATCAAGTAAAAATTCCATTTTTTACTTGATTACGAAATTTAAAAACCTATTCTTTTCATAGTATTTTCAAATTAAATTCAGTTTTTGCGATATTTTAGTTCATCAAAATATACTGGGTAATTTACTAGAATAGCTTTTTATATTTAGTCCATCCATCCATCCAGCCATCCATCCATCCAGCCAGCCAGCCATCCATCCATCCAGCCATCCATCTATCCATCCATCCATCCATCCATCCATCCAGCCAGCCAGCCAGCCAGCCAGCCAGCCATCCATCCATCCATCCATCCATCCATCCAGCCAGCCAGCCATCCAGCCAGCCAGCCAGCCATCCATCCATCCATCCAGCCAGCCAGCCAGCCAGTCAGCTATCCATCCAGCCAGCCAGCCAGCCAGCCAGCCATCTAGCCATCCATCCAGCCAGCCAGCCAGCCAGCCAGTGTGGCCGCAGCAGAGATTGAACTCGCTACAGGAGTTTGTAATGTAATTCAAATCTTGTCGGTAGCTGAATACTTGATGCTTTGCCAGGGCTATCAAGGGTATTTTTTATTATCGTGGCGCTATCACTAGATGGGATGCCTACCACGTCTTAAGAGAGTCCCATCTACCCTCGAGAGAAGGGTACACCACGCTAGTTTCTCAACTTGGTATTTTACCTTGCGGTACATACAGCACTTTGCCTTCCCAAATGGTCACCCATCTGATACTGGCTAGGCTCAACGTTGCTTAACTTTCGTGATTGTGCCGTATTAAATTCAGTAATCAAGCAAACAAATGAAAATTTATACTTGAATTCGGAATAAGAAGAATGATTTTTGTTTTTATTTAATTATTTTTTTTTGTCCAACAATATATACACTGCTGATAAAAAATTTAACACCATTTAAAAATCTTTAAAAAATAACATTTTTTTAAGGACAGATTTTAAACTCTTCCGACTTAAGGTTACTAATACTACAATCTAAAAAGTTTATGGAAACAAAAAGGTACATTCCAAAAATTTTAGTGAAAAATTTTCATTTTTATTAAATTAGGCTTTTTACGCATGATTAAAATTATAAGACCAAGGGTATAAATTGTTAGAGTTATGGTAATTCTAATGTTTTTTCGTTCAGTTAGAGATTAGCAATCACTGTGTAAAGGTGTTACCATGCCTAAAGCAAGAAAACTAACCGAAGTTGAGCGCTCTCAAATTCTAGGATTCCATAAGCAAGGTTTGTCACAGTGAGCGATAGCAGCTAAGGCAAATCGCAGTAAAACTGTTATTTGCAACTTTCTAAAGAACACTGAGAATTATGGAAAAGCAAAATCCTTTGGTAGCCCCCCCCCCCAATAAAATTTCCTGCATTGAGTAGGAGTCAGACGGGTTGTTATGAATGACAGAGGACTTTCTTCTAGTCAAATTAAGGTGGTTACAGATGCTGATTGCAGTTCAATAACCATCAGACGACATTTACAACAAAAAGACATGGTAAATAAAAAGTGTAAACAAATTCCTCGATTGCTTCCACGCCACAAAGTAGACCGCTTAAGATTTGGTTGTTAATACCAAACCTGGGAAGTTGAGAAGTGGAAGAAAGTCCTGTTTTCTGATGAGCAAAAATTCAATTTAGATGGTCCTGATGGCTTCCAGCGATATTGGCATGACAAAAACATGCCCCTTGAAATTTTTTTCCACACGTCATAGTGGTGGAGGGTCCGTAATGGTATGGGGTGCCTTTTCTTACAGAAAGACGATGGAGCTTCAGGTGGTGCAGGGTCACCAGACAGCAGCTGGTTATGTTAGCATGCTACAAAAAGCATCTTTGATGATGGAGAGTCACCGTTTGTGTGGGGAGTGATGGTTATTCCAACAGGATAATGCTGCAATCCACATTGCAAGACGGACATTGAGCTTTCTACAAGAAAATGGAGTCTATCTCTTGGGACATACTGCATGCTCACCGGACTTGAACCCCATTGAAAATGTTTGGGTATGGATGACAAGGGAGGTTTATCGAAATGGTAAATAATATTCAGCAAAAAATGAACTTCGTGAAGCCATCTTCAGAAACTGGAGCAGGATCCCCCCTCACCTTAATAGAAACCCTTATTTCTAGCATGCCTCAAAGAATTTTTGAAGTCATCAAAAGCGGTGGAGGTAGAACTCATTAAGTTTGAATGTTTTCCTACACTTTTTCTACAATTTCATAACATTTTTGTCTCTGGTCTTATAATGCTGATAAAAATCTAAAATTTAAAAATGAATCTTTCGAATGTAGCTTTTTGTTTCCATAACCTTTTAGATTGTAAAATTGGTAACCTGAAATTGGAAGGGTTTAAAATCTATCCTTAAAAAAAATTCTTTTTAAAAGATTTTTAAGTGGTCTTAAATTTTTGATCAGCAGTGTATCATTTTGGAATATGTTGTTAAGCATTGAAAAAAAAAAAAACATTGTTTTGGGAGAAAAAAAAAAAAGTCCACTGATATCGGCTTAATGCTACAAATTCGGAATAGGGGCACGCGAACGAGATTAAGCGAAAGTAGTTCAGGGAGACGTCTCCTACAGAAGAACCTAACGAAGTAATGGAGAAAGGAAAGAAGAGAAAAAAAATGGTATTTTATGAAGAATGGTTAATGTAGAGAAACCATGTCATAAACGTAGCTTCCATTCTAAATGAAAGAAACTGACAAACTAAAAAGAATCTCGTCCAGACAGAATGTGGTAATTATCGATAAGTGCTGCCAATAAATTTGATTGGAAGCAACCGTCTAGAGTTGAAAGAGAGAGAGAGGGAAAAAACTGGCGGCTTCAATGTCGGAACTCACCCACCAATAAAAAAAAAATCACCTGTTTTCTATTTCTTCGTCTGTATTTCTAAAGCGCGTCTATAACTTGCAGCGTTAAAAATAACTTAGAAATCAAACGCAACCGTATGACAGAGGTTTGGTTGTTCGTTTTAGCTGCTTGTCAAGATAGAGTCGACAAATTGACTTTTTTTGTTTTTTTTAAATATGTCGTTTTAAGCAGAAACAATATTACGTACTTGAGCGTCATGTCGAAAATAGTAATATATTAAAAAAATTACGAAAATACATCCAGTAGAATAACTTCTATTAATTGTGTTGGGATTAATTTTCCCTGAAATAAAGTTCAATTCTCACACGTGAGAATGCAACAACTATTCAGTAGAAAAGTTCTTATCAGAAATGTGGCGACAGTTTGCAAGAAGGGAACACAACAAAGCAATTGATATTCAAGCAATTTTAATGGGTTAGCAAAAATAAGATATAATGTAAAATGAAAACGGACTATTGTACTGAATGATGAAGATGGTTAAGGTTCGCTAGAATTTATCTGAGTTCGAATAACAGGATGCACTCATCCCTCAATTCCGGCTCTTTTCGTGTGGACGGTTAACAGTTCTGCTTCGTCGTATAAACGGGGACGAATACTGGCTAACTTCTCACTGCTGTCTTGGGATGTCCGGGAAGACGACAATGTTTAATGGGTAATGTGAAGTAGAACTGGTGTGACTTTCAGTGACTGCCGTCGTGGGCTTTTCACCGAGATGCCAATCTCCAGCTGGGGTCGAAAAAGAGGCTGACGCAAAATCTCCGAAGGTTTTTAGAGGTTAATACACGTGACCCCTAAGGGGGTGGGGTAAGGAGATCACTGCTAGCCAAACCACGGCCTTAAGAGGGACAACAAGCTCCATTAGGCAGGAGAAGCAACGTAAATAAATTCCAATAATTGGGACGATTAATCGTAATCGAGAATTGAAAAAATCGGAACTTTTGAGAGTATCGGAACCGGAACTTTTGAGAGTATCGGAACCGGAACTTTTGAGAGTATCGGAACCGGAAAAAATTGTGCCTATTTTTCGATGTCAAAAACGCTTCTTTTAATTATCTTTTTTTTTTTTTTATTTTGTTTGAAACAAAATCTTCTACTGCTGTTAGTAATAATAAAATATTAAATATTTATTAATTTTAAACAACCAGTAAAACTAAAATCTATAGATTACCTCCTCCACAAGTGTGTTTGTAAGTTTGAGAAAATATATGCACATTTAACATGTGTTTTTTACAGTAATCGGAAAAAAATAACTATTTCATAGCTAAACTAGCAGGCCACCCGGCATTGTCCGGACGTAAAATATGCTTAAATATGATATTTTGATTAATGCTGATTTTGTATTTATTATTATATTATATTAGACCCAATATATATTGTAATGATTTAAAAAGTTTGTTTTTTTAATTTGACGCATGCGCAACCACCGAGAATCGAAAGCAAAACGTTTAGTTTACGATTTACTTTTTCTTCTGACGTTAATACCCGAGCTATGAATACACGTTTGCTGCAAGGCTAAAAATTAAAACATAAACCAATAGCTATTACGTTACGCATGCATATTCGTAATGCTGTCGTTCGACCTTCATCTGGCAAATTTCATTTTTTTAATTTTCACACTTTTGCAGTGATTTTCTGCGGTTAAAACACAAATATAAAGTTTCGCATGGGTTCGAATACTCTATATATTAAGTTTCATGTCTGTAAACCAAAAACTAACAGAGGAGTTTGGTAGGCAAAATTTTTTAAACAAATATATATACACATACATAAATATATATTAAAAAAGAGGTTTGTGTTTACTATAAGCTATTTACGCAAATATTACGCAAGTATAAATCATGTAGAATATCTGCATGAATATAATTACACATAATAGTTAACTAAAAATGATCATCCCATAAGAAAACCGAAAAAACTAATCTATCTATATATCTATAAAAATGAAAATGTGTGTGTGTGTGTGTGTGTGTGTTGTGCATTTCCCTACCAAATAACTCTGTCAATTTTCAGTCTACAGACTTCAGATTTGACATAAGGGGTATTGAGATTTGGGAAAATCTTTTTAATCGTTTTTCGGCCAGAAATTTGGCTGTCAAGGGGTCCAAGTTCAACGATTTGAC
This sequence comes from Euprymna scolopes, assembly GCF_053919585.1. Lineage (NCBI taxonomy): Eukaryota > Metazoa > Mollusca > Cephalopoda > Sepiida > Sepiolidae > Euprymna > Euprymna scolopes. The sequence continues at coordinate 10,573,144 of NC_136516.1, forward strand.
CTTTGAAAACTCTACCAAACTCCTCCGCCAATTTTGGGTCTAAACACTTGAAATGTTATATATAGGTTACTTGGACATAGGCCAAAAAACTTTAATTTGATTTGAGCCCAAAACAAAAATATAAGGGGTCAAAATTGGGGTCAAAGTTTTTAAAAAATTGACCTCTGCTGTTTCTACCAACTTTTCTCTATGGTAGTTAAAGAAGCCTATCATATAGAAAGGCATTACGGTCAATATGCAGACTTTATAGCGACTGGATGGTGATGGCGTGTGGCAAGCATGTTTTCCTCGATCAAGCGCAAAAGTCGGAGGTTCGAAGACGATCAGATACCGTCGTAGTTCCGACCGTAAACGATGCCAACCGGCGATCCGCCAGCGTTCACTTCCATGACCCGGCGGGTAGCCTGCGGGAAACCAGAGTTCGGTTCCGGGGGGAGTATGGTTGCAAAGCTGAAACTTAAAGGAATTGACAGAAGGGCACCACCAGGAGTGGTATCAGCGGGGACTTCGCCCCGGCCCGAGAGGGTTGGGAAACCTCTTAACCACCTCCCGTGATAGGGATCGGGGCCTGTAACCAACCCTGTGAACGAGGAATTCCCAGTAGGTGCAGGTCAACAGCCCACGTCGATCACATCCCTGCCCTTTGTACACACCGCCCGTCGCTACTACCGATCAAACGGTCCAGTGAGGTCCTCAGATCTGGCCGCTGCCGCTGGGCAGTGTGTGACGTGTCCGTTACAACACTCCTGCGTCTCAGCCTCGGTGTTCGATGCCTGGAGAAGACGACCGAACCCGATCGTTTAGAGGAAGTAAAAGTCGTAACAAGGTTTCCGTAGGTGAACCTGCGGAAGGATCATTACTGATTAACGTTCAAACGTCGTCCGCCACAATGTCTCAAATTCCAACAACAAAAAAGCGGAGCGAGAGATGTGTGGTTCCGTGGAGGTTAAGCCAGCCCTCTCTTTTTCGCTTGCTTCCGCATCTACTTCTTTTCGCCACCACATGATAATGATTGCTGCATCTTTCCAGATGATCACCGTTACATTCAGTTCCCCCAATCTCGTCGTTCATGCCATCTCAGATGACTCTGCACTCCCATCGCAGATTTGCACATCTTGAAGCAGATATGACATACAAATTGAGCAATTTCTATCGAGTTGACTTCCTCTAAGAAGGGTATTCCTATGAACAATCACATGTCTTCTCAAACCAGCAGTAGACTTGCAAACTTTGCTGCATGTTAAACAGATCATTTGGTTCGAACTAATAGGTGCAAAGTTGACCTGAACAGGAGTTTTGTGCGACTTAAGGTGATTCACGTAGCCAGCTTTTGACAGAAGCACTCGTCCACAAGTGTCGCATTTCCAACTCTGTGTGTCATGGTTAAGACCATCAATTAAATCTTTGCGAAGCTCTCACTTCAGATTGCTGTTGGCCTATTTTCTTTTCTCTAGAGCATCACAACTTTCACGTACAAGCTTTCGCCACTTTGACCTTTGCAGAGTAAGTTCTTTCCATGTGTCAATCTCGATTTGTAAGACTTTCAAATTATTCTTTGTAGAGTCCCTGAACCTCTTCCTAGGCTTATGCTGAGGACGCTTGCCATTTTCCAGCTCCCCATAAAAAATTTGTTTTGGCAACCTACAATCTTTCATTCGAACCAAGTGGCTCACCCAACGCGTGTGAGATCTGATTACAAGGGTCTCAACACTAGAGCAACATGCTCTCACAAGGACTTACGTATCGGGTACTTCTGCTGGCCACTTGATGTTTAAGATACGTCTCAAGCATTTTTGGTGAAATCGTTCAAGCCATTTAATGTGCATTTAATGCAATGTCCATGTCTCCGATGAATACAACAGTGTGGCTAGCACACAGGTCTTGTAAACGCAGATCTTAGTCTTGTCCGTGATGCTACGATCAGACCACACTCTCTTCTCCAACCTTCCAAAAGCTACAGATGCTCTCTTAATTCGCCTGTGGATTTCAGTGTCGAGACAGCCATCCCTCGATAGAGAACTACCAAGGTACACAAATGAATCAACTACTCTCAGTCTAGCACCACAGACTATGATGTTCGGCTCCACGTAGGACTGGCCCGGTGCAAGAGTGAACATCACCTTTGTTTTAGAGAGACTGATCATCAGACCAAAGGCAGTGCAGGAGTCAGCAGAGCTATCCATTATATGCTAATGATGTTCGGCTTCGTGTATATATGCATATATAGATTCAGTCACTCTGATGAGTCGTAAATGACGAAACACGTGTCGGTGGATAATTATATTTTTAAAATAATATATATGCCGCTCTCTATTTAAGGGGGTATCAAATTGGTCAAAGGGAAAATTATTCGCAACTCGCATTTAGGTAAAAATGCAATTTTGTATGAATAATTAAATTCATTCAAAAAGCATCGCTAACAAAGACAAATAAACAACATATATATATATATATATATATATATATATATATATATATATATATATATGTATATATATATATATACTATCAAAAGTACGTATGAATAATTGAATTCATTCAACAAGTATCGCTAACAAAAACAAATAAAAACATCTACATAAAAACGCGATACATTTAGTAGTCAAGCGAGGCAGCCGCGTGGTAGAGGTTTAGGCTTCCTATCATAGGGTCCCGATTTCGAGTCTCGCTAGATTCAGCCACTCTGATCAGTCGTAGACGACGAGACATGTGTCAGTGGATAATTATATTTTAAAAATAATATATATGCCGCTCCCCATTTAAGGGTGTACCAAATTGGTCAAAGGGAAAATTATTCTCAACTCGCATTTAGGTAAAAATGCAATTTCGTATGAATAATTAAATTCATTCAAAAAGCATCGCTAACAAAGACAAATAAACTATATATATATATATATATATATATATATATATATATATACTATCAAAAGTACCCGTCGTTGACTGGGTTCAAAAACAGCCTACAGAAAATGGACTCTGATTTATGAAAGTATGATAGGTTATGAAAAGGAAGGGTTGTAAAGAGATAGCTTCGAATTTGGGGGTATCAAAACCAAAGTAAAATATGATGAAAGTAAAAATAAAATAGATAAACCCCATAATTTATTATACCATACCTGTTCACACTGGAACACTTATCACAATATTCTGTGGATCTATATTAAAAAACCTTGTTAAACTTTGTGACATATCTCCATTCGATGGAGGTCAGGTGCGAACGAACACCCCATAAATTTATTATATCATATTTCTTCAAACTGAAACATAATTATCAAAGTATACTTACGCGGATAGATATGAAAAGTCTTTATTGAAGTTTGTGCCTATTTCCCTTCTATTGAGGCCAGGCGCAAACGCAGACCCCACAATTTTATTATACCATCCCTATTTAAGTTAAAACATACTTATCAAAGTATTATTATGTACATCTATATCAAAAACACTTGTAAACGTTTTTTTTTTAATTTTTACATTTTTTATTCCCATACTTTGTGGACTAGGCGCGAACGCAGATCCCCACAATTTTAATTAACCACCGTTCTGCCAGATCAAACATACCCAATACTGTGTCTCGATACATTTTCTATCATTATATGTAATCAGTTTTTAAAAATAGTCAACCATGTAAGAGCCTATTCGTGACCAGACACACACACACACACAGAGACATTCAGCTTATATATATATATATATATATATATATATATATATATATATATATATATATATTCAGTGGAACCTCTAAATATGAAAGACTCTGCTTACGAAACGTGGTGTGAAACTTTTTTTGTGCTTGCATATGAAAAAATGGCCCACAATAATCACTATTTTTTAGGCATCTAATTCTTCAAAAATCTTTTTTAAATCGGTGTTTTATTGGATCTGAAAATTTTTTAGCAATTTTTTGGAAATGTTTATGTTCATTTTAACCAGGAAAACATTTTAGATTTTGAAAAATTAATGTACGCATTACAACTTTTTACCAAAATTTGAAGAATAAACATTGAAAAAAAGATTTTTTGTTTTGATTTTCATCGTACACCTGATATTTTTGTAAGTGATGGGGGGGGGAATTATTATTATTTTTTTTAGAATTTGCGAATTAGCTTTAAGAAAGAAAAAAATCCATTTCATTTTGAATCCTTTTTCTTCCACGTGCCTGCGTGCCCGTAGATTTGTAGTGGACATATTATATATATATATATATATATATATATATATATATATATATATATATATATATCCACCAGTCGTACAAAATAGGTAAAATAATTTTAATTGAGAAAGGAAAAATGATTTGCTTTGAGGAAGGAACGAAGAACGCGTTTATTGAAATAAACGAACTAGAATTTATTTCATGAAGAAACAAATGAAAGAAGAAAAGGATACAGCACGTGTTTAGTTTGGCGTGCGTCTCTCGCTGTTTACTGGTGAGAAGGAAAGTCTATTGTTGTAGAGAGAGAGAGAGAGAGAGAGAGAGAGAGAGAGAGAGAGAGAGAGAGAGAGAGAGAGAGAGAGAGAGAAAGTCAATCCAAGCCATGGAGATGGAGATAGAAAACGTGTAAGGTGTGCGTACTGTCTGTTGACTCATGCCCTGTACGCAGTAGCAGGTGGCGTGAGGTCCGCGAGCGCGCACGCCCCGCAAGGGAGCCGTTGGTCTGTCGACGGCTTAGGTCGTAAGGCGAGTCGAAAAAAGGGAGAAACAGGTCAGCTCTCTTGCTTTTATAGGTGTTTCCGGTGGTCTTTTGCGCATGTGTGGATTTCCTTCAAAGGGGAAGTGACGTTGCCCATGTGTGCGTACGTGTGCGCGTATGTGTGCGTACATGTGTGTACGTTAGCGTATGTGTGTATGCACGTGAATGTGAGTGTATGTACGTGAACGTGAATATATGTACGTGTGTGTACATGCGCGCGTATGTTTGTGTGCGCATATGTGTATGAGTCATACCCATACACTGTATGACAAGAAAAATGGCTTGAGATGTGAACGCGTGTTTTTGTGCGAGACTAGAAAGGGCTCGTACAGATTTGATCGAGGTTGTAATCTTACAAGTAATGATTAAAAATAACGATTAAAAAAAAAAAATAGGTCATATCTCTTCAGCTATGTTTTTATTAAATAGAATTTTATATTTGGATGTCAAATTCTGGTTTTACTCATAAAATTGAATGAGTGTTTCATACGGCTTGGAACAGATTTATGTGTAAAACGCCTTTCAAGATACGAAAATTTCAAGATACGAAAGCCAAGCTGGAACCAATTAATTTCGTATCTAGACGTTCCACTATACATATAATAGCAGGGTGGCCTGACGTTGCCCGTGATTGCATGTTTTACACTCCCATATTTTATTGGGTTAAGTACTATTCGGCTCATATTTCATTCTGTTTTTATCCATATTATAAAACTTAATGAGTGTTTTCATTAGACTTTGAACGAATTATACGCCATTCAAGATATGAAAATGTCAAGATAAGAAAGCAAAGCTGGAACCAATAAGTTTCGTATCTATCTATCTATCTATCTATCTATCTATCTATATCATAATTTAGGAATTTAAAATTTGTGATTTGAAAAGGTTAAATTTCAAATATAGAAATTTTATTGTATGCAAGACAAAGAATAGAGTATATAGTAAAATATATTTCCTTAACCCATGAGTTTTATATATATATATATATATATATATATATATATATATATATATATATATATATATATATATATATATATATATATATATATATATATACTAGCTTGCCATAATAAAAGATAAAATTAAAGATAATTGCAACTTCTCTTCAAATATAGAAATTTTATTGTATGCAAGACAAAGAATAGAGTATATAGTAAAATATATTTCCTTAACCCATGAGTTTTATATATATATATATATATATATATATATATATATATATATATATATATATATATATATATACTAGCTTGCCATAATAAAAGATAAAATTAAAGATAATTGCAACTTCTCTTCAAATATAGAAATTTTATTGTATGCAAGACAAAGAATAGAGTATATAGTAAAATATATTTCCTTAACCCATGAGTTTTATATATATATATATATATATATATATATATATATATATATATATATATATATATATATATATATATATATATACTAGCTTGCCATAATAAAAGATAAAATTAAAGATAATTGCAACTTCCCTTCCAATTTTCGGATTTTGTAATCATGCCCAAATGCATTTCATTTTCTTTTGGTGGATTGATTGTTGATATTTCTTCTGATGAGTTAAGGGCAAAATAGATTCATTGATTCATATAATAATTAAATGAATGATCTTGTGCTATGAAACAGTTACTCTCAAGAATTGTAAATGTCAACTGAATTAAAGGAATAAATTGTAAGATGGTCAACATCATAAAATTTGGAATATAGACTTTGGTCATTTGTTTATTATATGCTCTGTAATTATATTGAGCTTCATAAATTAAGGATTAGTATATAAAAAAGTGAAATATAATTGAAAAAATATAATATTTTCACAGAAATATATATGTGTGTGTGTGTGTGCGTGCGTGTGTGTGTGTGTATCTTCTATTTATCTAATGTGCATATATATATATATATATATATATATATATATATATATATATATATATAAGTGAGAATGTGTGTGAGGACAACCCTCAACGTACATACTCAACGAATTTTTGATCTACAGACTTGAAATTTGTTATATAGGGTATTCAGACATGTGGGACATTTTTTAATTTTAAAAATTGGTATTTGGGAGTCATCGGATTTTTATCTCTTTGTCAACTGTTTCATGAATGTGCATGCGTGAATCGTTCACATGGCAGCTTCCTTATGTTAAGAATATGTAAGATTGAAAACACATTTAAAGATCTTGTCAAGCTGGTCTAATGGATATCGTACTTGGCTTAAGGTTTTGGTTTCAATCTCAGCTCGAGTATTTTTTTTACTTATAAGAAGTGAACTGTTTAGGAAAAAAAAGATTATTTGCAGACACATGTTTCTGTTGCTTTCCTTTCTTTTTTTTTTACTTCATTTTTTTAAAAGAAATTGAATGTTACGATTAATACCGGGCAAGACCGGGTATTTTTTTGTGTGTGTGTGTGTGTGTGTGTGTGTGTGTGTGTGTGTGTGTGTGTGTGTGTGTGTGTGAAAGTGAGAGAGTTCGTTCCCTATGGACTCGAAAACGGCTGGGTCGATTTTATGAAATTTTACATGAAGGTAACTTATGTACCTGATAGGTTTTGTATCGGAATGTCTTCGATAAATATCGCTAATTGATAATCAAAATAATCCAATGAAAGAAGGAACAAGCGATTTTGATCAAAGTTAACACCTTACACAGCCTAACATCACAAGTGCATTTAAGAAGTTTTATTATCACACAAGCCGAAAGGCCCGACACATAAAATCAACAGTAGGTTATCTGATATGACAGGGGTGCGTTTGAAGTCAATGTTTCTGTTTAAATCAAAATTACACATGATATTTGACTTTTTCTTTTAAACTTAAATTCAAGCAATTATCACCACATAAACAGTAAGGCCCGACATATAAAATCAACAGTAGATTCTTTGCTATAACAAAGGCGCGTTCGAAATGAATGTTTCTGCTTAGAGCACAATTAAACCATGATACTTGACTTTTGCATTTTAAACTTTAATGCAAGGCATTATATAAAAAATAGTTTTAGAAAATAAACAGTAGGCTCTCTACAGTGCAATGTAGACTACAATGTCTTGCAAACTAAGTCGCTGCGAGACGCATGTGAAACTTCCTCTAGGTACACCGTAATGGGTGCCCAATTACAGTAGGCAATTAAACGAGCTGATTGAATATCAATGACAATAAAAATATGGGAGTGTTAAATATTTGTGGATCATTATTCAATCCCGGGCAACATCGTGTCTCTCTGCTAGGATATATATACCCTGAGTGAATTTTATATGGCAGACTTAGAAAATAAAACATTTAAAAATAATATAAAGCCCCCTATGTATGTACGTTATGTTGACGACATACTCCTCTTAGCTGATAATGACGAACAGATAAATAAACTTCAAGATCTTTTTTAAAAAAAACTCTGTCCTTAAGTTTACAATAGAATTAAATAATAACAAACAAATTCATTTTCTGGGCGTCCTTATAGACTCATCTAACAATACTTTCGACACAGCTGTATACAAAAACCCAACTTGTACAAAATCCAGCCTCTTGAACTTTAAGTGAGTGCCCTCAGCGTTATAAAATTGCCATAATCAAAAATCTTTTAAACCGTGCTAAGATGATTTCTTCTACGAAAAAATCACTACTAATATAAATTAAAAATATCAAACAGGTTCTTATAAATAATTACTTTCCGAATTATATTGTTGATCAACAAATTAAACTATTGTTACAGTCCCCTAAAAACCTTAACAGCAATACTAGTCAATCTTCTAACACTAACCCTATAGACATATTTTACAAAAACCAAATGACACCAAATTTTAGAGTGGAAGAAAAAATAATTAAAAGCATCATACATAGATATACAGCACCTCTAGAGAACAATTCTGAGATTAGATTTATTATATACTATAAGAAGTATCGAACCCAGAACCTCATCGTTAAAAATAACTCCTCACCGGCGACAAAAAATGTTGAAGCAAACCAATATTGTGTACAAATTTCAATGCCCCTTAGGAGAGTGTAACTCCGAAAATAAAAACGCATATATTGGACATACAAAAACAACATTGTCTCGTCGATTAACGATGCATTTGAACAGTACTAGCTCAATATACCAGTATTTAACAAATCAACATAGCTGTCCCCCCTCTAATCTTAGAAAGGTCCTCATGGACAACACAAGGATTTTGCAACGAGAAAGTAATTGTAAAAAATTAAAAATACTTGAAGCACTATATATAAAAACCCAGCACCCATCTATAAATAGCATTAATTTTGAAAGTAGCAATAATGTGCTGAAATGTTTAGCATAACCAGTTTACGATTGCCTTTTATCAGCCTAATTTTTAATCGAGTTTTTTATCACTCGTAAATGTATATTTTAATCGACTTTTCATTGACTCTTTTTATGATTCGTAACTATATATTTCACTTCTATTTTTAATATTTTATCTCCACCTGATGATGATTCAAAAAAGAATCGAAAGCGCTCGTGTGAACCATGGAACATTTGTAAATACCTTCCAGCTTGAAGTTAAAAAAATCTTACGAAAGATCGAAAAAACTGAAAAAAAGAATCATTAAGCAAGGTATCTCTGTTGTTTTTAATAATGTTTGTCTGAATGAAGGAATGCTGCCTAAATACAATAATATATATATATATATATATATATATATATATATATATCAGAACAAGTAGTTAATAAAACATGTTAAAAACACTTTGAAAAAGAGTTAAAAACATATTTAATTTTAAGAAGGAAGCACAAAATAAGTGGATAGTCCTTAATCCGCAGAGATTATATATATATATAGAGAGAGAGAGGGAGACAGACAGACAGATAGATAGATAGATAGATATAAACGCGTATGAGACCGTTTCCTGTGAACTCGAAAACAACTGGGCCAATTTTTATGGAATTTCATCCAAAGGTACTTTATGTGCTTGACAGTGTTCTTTAAGATGAAATAGGAACAGGCGATTTTGACCAAAGTTAACACCCTTCTACAGTCTAACATAACAAGTGCATTTGAGAAATTTTATCACGACACAAGCCGAAATGCTTTACCTATAAAATTAACAGTAAGTTCGTTGATATGACAGGAGCATGTTCACAATAAATGTTTCTGTTTAAAGCACAACTGAACAATGATACTTGACGTCTTCATTTAAAAATTTAATTCAAGTATTTATATATAAAAATAATTTTATAAAATTAACAGTAGGTTCTCCACAGTGCAATGTAGACTACAATGTATTGTGAAATAAAGCATGTGAACCTCAATTCCGGTGCGCGGGAACACACACACATACACACACACATACACACACCAACACACACACACACACACATACATATACACACATACAGCAACACACACAGCAACACATATATACATACATACATACAACAACACACACAGCAACACGCAAACACCAACACACACATACATACATACAGCAACACACACACCAACACACATACATACATACATATACATAAATACAGCAACACACACACACCAACACACACACACATAATACATACATACACACACAGCAAAACAAACAGCAACACACACACACACACCAACACACATGTACGTACATACACATACACACCAACGCACATAGATACATACATACACATACACACACAGCAACACACACCAACACCCACATACATACATACACATACACACCAAAACACACATACATACGCATACACACACAGCAACACACACACAGCAATACACACACACCCACAATAAGTTTCATTTTCCATAATAGTAGAAGTTAGATATTTCATCTATCCACATAAAGAGATATAATATTTTATCTGTCAGTTTCTGTTTAGAGCAAAATTGGACCATAATATTTGACTTTTGCATTTTAAACTTTAATTCGTTATCATATTAAAATAATTTTCTGAAATCAACACTAGGTAGGTTCTTTACAGTGCAATGTAGACTACAATGTATTGTCGACTAAGCCATGCAGGGAAGTATGTTAAGCTTCCTCCTGGTGTAACACGGTGAGTGCCCGACTAGAGCAGCCAATCACTCGATTTAATTGAAAAATTGGATATTTCACCGATTTCGATGATAATAAAAGTATAAGGTGGGGGGGGGGGCATTTGTTGATTCTCATTCAATACCGGGCATCGTCGGATATACTTGCTAGTATATATATATAGATATATATATTCATTTATTTACCAGTGGTGAAAAAACCGGACTAGAGTGCTCAATGTGTAGTCAGAGCAGTATATAGGAAATTTATTACTGTGAGTCAAGAATGAGTTTACAAATTGTTTCAGCTAGCTGAAACAATTTGTAAACTCATTCTTGACTCACAGTAATAAATTTCCTATATATATATATATATATATATATATATATATATATATATATATGTATATATATTGTATTTTAAATATAGGTTCCTTGGACATGGTTCTAACTTAATAACTTGATTTGAGCCTAAAACAATAAATGTTAAGGGGTTATAATAGGGGTCAAAGTTAAAGTTTAAAAAAATTTGACCTATGTGGTCTATACCAAATTTCTCAGACAATTTCTAGTCTAAACATCTGAAATTTTACATAAAGTGTATTCAGAGATGGGGCAAGCTGTTTAATCGGTTTGGGTCGAAAATTTGAGTTATCAATATATAAATGTATGTATATATGTTTACATGTCTGCCTAAAACTTTCAACAGAGGTGACGGATTTTCACAAGATCAGTATCGTTTTGAAGCTCGACCCTTCAGACGACAAATACCGAAAAATTGACTGAAAACATTAGTTTCTTCACCCTCAACTGGGCACTTTTCTACAGGGAGGCGTCGCTTTTTTCACCAGTATTTTCGAAAGTCATCCCCTTTTTTCGATTGTCTAGCCTTAATTTAAACCTACATCTCTTCCGGTTTGGCGGTGGTCATAACAGCAAAGACGTTAGGTTTTTTCCCGTTCTTTTCCTCCTTCGTGGTACGGGTTCAAGCCTTTTTTTTTGCTCAACACACACCTCCAAACACCCGGGCAACGCTGGCTAAAATGCTAGTATATACATATATATATATATATATATATATATATATATATATATATATATATATATATAATATAAAGCTGAACGTCTGTGTGTGTGTCTGGTCACCAATAGGCTCCTATATGGTTGACTATTATAGAAAACTGATCACATATAATGATAGAAGATGCATCGAGACACAGGAATAGGTATGTTTGATCTGGCAGAACGGTGGTTCATTAAAATTGTGGGGTCTGTGTACGTGCCTGGTCCACAAAGTATGGAAATAAAAAATTTAAAAATTAAAAAAAACGTTTACAAGTGTTTTTGATATAAATGTACATAATAATACTTTGATAAGTATGTTTTAACTTAAATAGGAATGGTATAATAAAATTGTGAGGTCTGTGTTCGCGCCTGGCCTCCATAGAATGGAAATAGGCACAAACTTTAATAAAGACTTTTCATATCTATCTGCGTAAGTATACTTTGATAATTATGTTTCAGTTTGAAGAAATATGGTATAATAAAATTATGGGGTGTTCGTTCGCACCTGACCTCTATAGAATGGAAATATGTCACAAAGTTTAACAAAGTTTTGTAAATATAGATCCACAGAATATTGTGATAAGTGTTTCAGTGTGAACAGGTATGGTATAATAAATTATGGGGTTTATCTATTTTATTTTTACTTTCATCATATTTTGCTTTGGTTTTGATACCCCCAAATTCGAAGCTATCTCTTTACAACCCTTCCTTTTCATAACCTATCATACTTTCATAAATCAGAGTCCATTTTCTGTAGGCTGTTTTTGAACCCAGTCAACGACAGGTACTTTTGCTAGTATATATATATATATATATATATATGACCCACATTTCTGTTCTATAGCTGCACATTTTTCACTTTTGAAGATAAAAGTGAACACAATTTGATTAAACAAAATGTAAGTTAGAGAAAATAAAATAATAAAAGGTAAGAAACAATAACCCTTGGTAAAAACATAGCTCTTATTCCCCAGAGCTAATTTTTCTTTTAAGGTGACTATTTAAGAATTTCTACATACTAGGAAATTGCTATATTGAATTAAGTTGGCTGGTCAGAATCATAGTTTGATTTGTCTGCTTACATACTATTTAGGTCCAACTTTTAAAATCTGATGATCATTATTTTATATATAGATAGAAGTTATATTTTTTTTTTCTGTTGTCATTATAAAATTTTTAGAAGTCGGATTGCGATAAGTTAAAATTAATTTTTTTTTTTCTTCCGGGAATCTAAACTGTATTCTTTATTTTTATTTTTGTATTTTTTTTTATTCAAAGCTTCTTTAGACTCTCTCTCTCTCTCTCTCTCTCTCTCTCTCTCTCTCTCTCTCTCTATATATATATATATATATATATATATATATATATATATATATATATATATATATATTGTTTGTTTGTTTTTTTTTAGATGTGTATGGCTAGTTTTCCTTCCTCTTATCTATTTGCCTTTCTGGTACCTAAGGTACTTAAGCTTTTATGCATTTTTATTCTCATAGCATTTATATGATAGTTAACAGGTCGCAGAACGGATCTTGTAATCTGAATCTTACTTATTAATAGTTTATCTTTTTATTTTATTTATCTATTTTTTTCATATATTAGTAAAAATAGCAACCGTATTATTTTACATTTTTTTTTTATTGGGGAAGTGGTATTATCCACTGGAGAGCCATGTATTTAACAGCTGTCCTGTTTTTAAATCTCCGAAATAGCTACATGGTAAGCAGCTGATGATCCCAGTTTTCTATTTACAAAATTTTAGTTAAGGTTTTCTCTTTTCATGATTATGTAGTTAAATTCTGTTTTAAAATTGAAGACTTTTGCGAAATCGGCTTATGCAAGTGCTAAGTTTATTTCTATTTAACAATTTTAGTTAACCCCCTTTTTTTCCCCATCCTTATATAAATGAATTCTCATTTGTTATTATAAAATTTTTAGAAGTCGGATTATGTAGGTGCTAAGTCTGCGATAGGTTAAAGATAATATTTTTTTCCTTCCGGGAATTTAAACTGCATTCTTTATTTTAATTCAAAACTTCTTTAGACCCAGGGTATTACGAAATTATCTGAGCCAGAAGATTATTATTATTATCTTGCAGATTGAATTAGATTTGTTTTCAAGATAAAAATGCAATTCAAGGACAAATATTCTTAATTAACGTTTTAGGAATTTTACTTGACTAGATTCTATAAACAATAATAAGAAGGAATTTTAGGTAAATAAAAACAAATATGTTTTAATAGAAAAGAATATAGTGGACATAAACAAAATAGGTTTTCAAACCTAGGTATAAAACAACAAAATTGGGTCAGAGAAAACGTGACTGATAAGTCACCTCTTAGGTTTTTGTGTTGTCGAATGACAAAGGATTAGTTTGAATATATATGTGATCAGAGTTAGGAGTTAGTCAGAGAGTCTTGAGCAAATGAGGGAATGAGGTGCCGGGACAGGCAGGTTCTCAGCTTTGGCTTCTTAGTTTACTGAGGAATATTGATAGGGCTGCCTAGGCACTTTTTGCAGGTCAGCGTGCTCCTCCTCGGGGGTGCTGACTTTTCAATCCCACTTTCCGACCCCGGTGTCTAAGATCTTGCAGTGGGAGAGAACTAAATAATCCCCTCCCCAACAATATTGCAATACATTGGAAATCCATCTCCCCAAAAGATGAACTTTAGATTCGGAGAAAAAAAAAATTGTCTAATTCAAGAGATTCTTCACCCTCCACCCTCCCAGGCTTTGCCTTCTCATCCTTTGAGAAGGGGTTAGTTTATCGCTAATTGCCTGACGCACCTCTACTGGAGAATGTCGATGGGGCTGTTCAGGCATTTTTTGCAGGTCAGAGTGCTCTTTCTCTAGGGCGCTGGTTTCTCAATTTCCACTTCCTTAACCGTGCGTTAAATCTCACCACCATGGAACAATGATAAACATCGATAAATAGAGATAGTTTTAATATGGTTGCATGACTCTACCCCCAATTTGGAGGCACTGGGCTATCACCTTGGCAGCCTCCCTCTCTACATGCTACTGATTTTCACCATATTCCTGTCTAATTCTGTCCTTGTGGGGAGGCAAGTAAATAAGGACACAAAGTCAGTTTAATGTGCATCTATCTATGTATGAGAAGCCCCATCGGCATTCCCTGGTAGGGGCACCTCAGACAGCGAGCAATGAACTTATTTCCTCCGAAAGACAAGAAACAATAGACTGGAAGAGAGGACTTCCTAGAACTGTACAGGACTAACAACATAGCACAGGGAAAAAGCGATTCTGATAATTGTTTAGACTCTGTTGACGCTTTTTTTTTTTTTTGCATGGAGGTCACCACTTATCAAGCCTGGAAGCCACTCGGGGATAAGGGTTATTGCGTGTACAGTAACCAATGGGATGGTATCGTAGTAATCGTCAATATTGGAGATTTGATAAAGTGTCTTACTTAAGGGGGCGGTTCATCACGAATTTGTTTATGTTGGACTTGAACATCCAAGTTGTAGTCAGGTGGGAAACAGGCAAACGGAAGAGAGTTCCGCAGGCGTGCACTTCTAAGAAAGAAGCTTTGTTCATGGAATTTACGTTTTGATTTAGGCACAGATAAAGAGTGAGGAAAATTAATGACAGTGGTTTCAGCTAGACGGGTGTTTATTGTGAAAGATTGGTGAGGGGGGGCAGAGATTGGAGCTCAGACGAGCACTTGCCATGGAAATAACGATAAAACAAAGACAGGCTTGCAATATCTCTTTTGTGGAAGAGAGGTTGCAGAGAAGAGAAAAGGGCATCCCCCACTAAGCCATGAAGTATATTTTGTACTCTGTCAAGGCAGGATAGGCTGTTTTTAGCAGCTCCTCGTATTTAGTTTTTTCCAAATGCAAGAACTGTGACACTGGAGTTGGAAAGTAGGTTTAAAAAAGTCAGTGCCTCAGAGGAGGAGCCTCTGACTCTGCAAAAGATGCATGCACAGCCCCAACGGCAGGGTGCCTTATGTAACGTAATCATTAATCTTTTCCCACAGTGCTGTTAAATTTTAACACTTGGACCCAACACGTTGTGTCAGAGACGGTCGCAAGGAAACAAAAGACTAAAAATTTGACTCAGCTTTTAGTTTTTCAGTTTTATTTCAGTTTGCTTTTTTTCCAAGAATTGCAGACCTGTGGAACCCTCTCTCTGCTCACCGTTTCCTTTCTAACTAGAGCCTTGGTCTTAAAAAAACCCAAGGTCAATAGGCATCTCCTTGTAATCCATCCATCCATAGCCTTTGAGCCCCTGGAGGGGCACAGGCCATCTACAACTTTGTAGATGCTTTTTAGCGAGGAGTTCTTTTTACAGGGTGAGGGTGCTGGCCCCACGCCCAACATTCCCAGAAGGTACATACAGCGCCTAGCCTTCCCAAATGGTCACCCATCTGGTACTGGCCAGGCTCAACGTTGCTTAACTTCGGTGATCTGAAGAGAACCGGTGTGTCACCGTGATTGTACCTAGAGCCTTGGTCTTAGAAAGACCATGGTCAATAGGTATCTCATTGTAATGTGGTCGTTAATCTTGTTGTGTCTGAAACAGTTGTAAGGAAACAAAGAAAAGACAAGAAATTCGACTCAGCTTTTTTTTTTCAGTTTCAAGAAAAGGCCTTTATTACTGGTACTCTCATAACAGCACCTGCATCTTCTTTTTCTTTACAGTTCCTCTCGTAATAATATATGCTTAACAAGCCTTTGCTGTGTTTTTTCTTTTTTTTTTTTTTTTTTACACAGAGATCACCACTTATCAAGGCCCGGAAGCCACTCAGGGATAAGGGTTATTGTAAGTACATTACGTTAGTGAGGAGATTTGATGAAGTGTTTACTTAAGTGGGCGGTTCATTAGGAATTTATTAACATTAGACTTGAAGACATCCAAGTTGTAGTCCGGAGGGAAGCAGGCAGACGGAACAGAGTTCCACAGGCGTGCAGTTCTAAGAAAGAAGCTTTGTTCATGAAATCCGCATTTTGATTTAAGCACAGATATAGAGTGGGGGAAATTTTGGACATTGGATTCAGCTAGACGGGTTTCACAGTGGATTCAGCTAGACGGGTTGAATACATGCTTAAAAAGTTTCTCACACCGGCACAACTTGTCAGTCCCCATCCACTGTATACGTGCATTCCCGTTGCTCGTCAGTCCCCATCCACTGTATACGTGCGCTCCCGTTGCTCGTATGTCCCAATCCACTGTATACATACGTTCCCGTTGCTCGTATGTCCCCATCCACGGTATACGTGCGTTCCCGTTGCTCGTCAGTCCCCATCCACTGTATACGTTCGTTCCCGTTGCTCGTCAGTCCCCATCCACTGTATACGTGCGTTCCCGTTGCTCGTCAGTCCCCATCCACTGTATACGTGCGTTCCCGTTGCTCGTCAGTCCCCATCCACTGTATACGTGCGTTCCCGTTGCTCGTCAGTCCTCATCCACTGTATACGTTCATTCCCGTTGCTCGTCAGTCCCCATCCACGGTATACATGCGTTCCCGTTGCTCGTCAGTCCCCATCCACTGTATACGTTCGTTCCCGTTGCTCGTCAGTCCCCATCCACTGTATACGTGCGTTCCCGTTGCTCGTCAGTCCCCATCCACTGTATACGTGCGTTCCCGTTGCTCGTCAGTCCCCATCCACTGTATACGTTCGTTCCCGTTGCTCGTCAGTCCCCATCCACTGTATACGTGCGTTCCCGTTGCTCGTCAGTCCCCATCCACAGTATACGTGCGTTCCCGTTGCTCGTCAGTCCCCATCCACTGTATACGTGCGTTCCCGTTGCTCGTCAGTCCCCATCCACTGTATACGTGCGTTCCCGTTGCTCGTCAGTCCCCATCCACTGTATACGTGCGTTCCCGTTGCTCGTCAGTCCCCATCCACTGTATACGTTCGTTCCCGTTGCTCGTCAGTCCCCATCCACTGTATACGTGCGTTCCCGTTGCTCGTCAGTCCCCATCCACTGTATACGTGCGTTCCCGTTGCTCGTCAGTCCCCATCCACTGTATACGTGCGTTCCCGTTGCTCGTCAGTCCCCATCCACTGTATACGTGCGTTCCCGTTGCTCGTCAGTCCCCATCCACTGTATACGTGCGTTCCCGTTGCTCGTCAGTCCCCATCCACTGTATACGTGCGTTCCCGTTGCTCGTCAGTCCCCATCCACTGTATACGTTCGTTCCCGTTGCTCGTCAGTCCCCATCCACGGTATACGTGCGTTCCCGTTGCTCGTCAGTCCCCATCCACTGTATACGTTCGTTCCCGTTGCTCGTCAGTCCCCATCCACTGTATACGTGCGTTCCCGTTGCTCGTCAGTCCCCATCCACTGTATACGTGCGTTCCCGTTGCTCGTCAGTCCCCATCCACTGTATACGTTCGTTCCCGTTGCTCGTCAATCCCCATCCACTGTATACGTGCGTTCCCGTTGCTCGTCAGTCCCCATCCACTGTATACGTGCGTTCCCGTTGCTCGTCAGTCCCCATCCACTGTATACGTGCGTTCCCGTTGCTCGTCAGTCCCCATCCACTGTATACGTTCGTTCCCGTTGCTCGTCAGTCCCCATCCACTGTATACGTGCGTTCCCGTTGCTCGTCAGTCCCCATCCACTGTATACGTTCGTTCCCGTTGCTCGTCAGTCCCCATCCACTGTATACGTGCGTTCCCGTTGCTCGTCAGTCCCCATCCACTGTATACGTGCGTTCCCGTTGCTCGTCAGTCCCCATCCACTGTATACGTGCGTTCCCGTTGCTCGTCAGTCCCCATCCACTGTATACGTGCGTTCCCGTTGCTCGTCAGTCCCCATCCACTGTATACGTTCGTTCCCGTTGCTCGTCAGTCCCCATCCACTGTATACGTGCGTTCCCGTTGCTCGTCAGTCCCCATCCACTGTATACGTGCGTTCCCGTTGCTCGTCAGTCCCCATCCACTGTATACGTGCGTTCCCGTTGCTCGTCAGTCCCCATCCACTGTATACGTGCGTTCCCGTTGCTCGTCAGTCCCCATCCACTGTATACGTGCGTTCCCGTTGCTCGTCAGTCCCCATCCACTGTATACGTGCGTTCCCGTTGCTCGTCAGTCCCCATCCACTGTATACGTGCGTTCCCGTTGCTCGTCAGTCCCCATCCACTGTATACGTGCGTTCCTGTTGCTTGCCATCCACGTGTCTTCTTTACTACTACGTTTTCATCCCAGTTGGAACAGTTGAAAAGTGTGTAATTTTTTTTTTTTTTTTTGATTCAATTTTCACCTCAAACAAGACACAGTACCACTTTGAAGTAGGGGACTACTATCAGGGACATTAGTTGCAGGGGTATTATGAAGAGAGATGTCTATTCACATTACACTTGAACTTCTGCATGTCAGTACAGTTGGGAAAGCAGAATCCCGGAGGGAATACCAAAGCCTAGCAGTTCTGTGGAAGAAAGAATTGGAGTAAAAGGCTTTCTTGCATTTAGAGATCTCTACTGTGAAGGGGTGGGATTTAGCTGCTTGTCGGGTTTGTCGGGAGTATTCACGTCAAGGGGGTACAAGTGCTTGTAGTTCCTCAGAGCATTCACCATTAAAGTACTTGTAGAACTGGCAGAGGGATGCAACATTTCGTCGATGAGACAGAGGCTGAAGCTTAGATGACTGTTCAGGGCCTATCATGTTGGCGACTCTCTTTTGAACCCTGTCAAGGAGTGAGAGTCAAGTAGCAGATGCACCAGCCCAAATGTGACAACAGTACTCCATTAAAAAAAAAAAATTTTTTTGTAGACTGGATCAAAAATCAGTAATTAATAAAATAATATAACAATGCTTATATCCTCGATCCATCTGACTAGCAGCAAAATCCCACCCCTTCACAGTAGAAGCCCCCCCCCCTCGGATGCTGGAAGGTTTTCTTCTCTGATAGCTTCTCTTTTCAAAGTGCTTTCTTTTGAAATTCCTCTTTGTTCAAACTTCTTGGCTTAACGTTCACAGGGAATATGAATTGAAACAAAGATAGCAAGGGCATTGCCAAGACTGCTGCAAAGAAGGTGGGCTCTCGCTACCATGCTAGAAAATTACTTATGCCTGAGAGTATTCTGTGCCTCTACAAAGCCACCATTCGCCCATGCATAGAGTATTTTTGCAACATTTTAGCTCTGGTGCATCTGCTACTAATCTCTCACTCCTAGACAAGGTTCAAAATATAGTGGCCAACCTAATAGACCTTGTTCTGTCAACCAAACTCCAACTTCTATCCCATTGACGAAATGTTGCAACTCTGTACTTGTATTTTAGTAGAAGGTGCTCTGGCAAACTCCTTGTACTCCTCCAATATAAATACCTCCGACTAACCACACAAGCAGCAAAATCCCACCCCTACACTGTGGAGATGCTTAGATGCTGGAAAACCTTCTACTCAAATAGTTTCTTTCTTCAAACTGCTAAACTTTGGAATTCCCTCCCGGGTTCCTGCTTCCCCAACTGTATAGACATGCACAAGTTCAAGTGTAGTGTGAACAGAAATCTTGCTGCTAAACTTTCTACATATTTAAATTTTATCCCAAACATCCAAGGGGCAACGTGCCTTGTTTGAGGTGAAAAAAAAAACAAACAAACAAAAAACAACACAAAAAAAAGAAAAGAAAACAAAACAAACTAATTAAACAAAAAATAGAAACAAATCTTTCTGATTACGTGTTCGTTACGGAACGAAGATGTTATATTCTAAAAATCACGTAAATTGTTCATGTGGTTTTATTTTTAACTAAAAAAATCCAATTTTTTTAGGCTAGGAAAAGGGACTGTCCGCGTCGCCATCTTGAAAAAAAAAACAAAATACAAAAAAAAAAGTGCAGATAAGTTAACAATAATTCAAACTTGCAAAATCACCCTTGTAATGCTACCGATTTCGCATTAACCGTTTTAAGGTATATAAAAATTAGCTTTTTAAAAATAAAACTACTTGATTAAATTACGTGATTTTTTTTTTGGGGGGGGAATATGGCATTTCCGTTTTGTGACAGGTACGTCTATCGTAAAGATATTTGTAGTATTTTTTTTTTTTTTAGTTAGGTCGGATTTTTAAATATGAAGGAAAGAGATTAATAATTTAATAATAAACCTTTGCCCTTTGAATAATCTTATAAAGGCCGCTAGCTGCTGCTGCTGTTTTTTTTTTCTTTCCCTCTCACCGCTACTGCTGCTACTACGCAAATCCAGTTAACAGTGTTACGTTTTCACGCAGTCAGGGTGTTTTTTTGTTTGGTTGTTTAAAGAGCCTTTTATTTGGTCTTATTTATATCATTCGTTGTTGCTGGTTGAAATAGTGTTGGCATGGAGATATTTTTGAAAACAAACTCTATCTTCGGCAGCTAGCTTGAATATTTGGACAATGGCATAAGATAGAGGATACCCCCTCAACTTTGTTCCTCGTTTGTGTAGTACAGTACAGTACACAGGTACTCTCTGTTAAAACTATTTTTTTTTCCTTCAACGATTGGAAATACCATCTATTACTTCCTTGACATATGCATACATATATACATAGGTATATTTAAAAAAGAACACACACACAAAAAAATCCTTCATATTGTTATAATTTTCTTATACCTAAAAAGTACCTGGTTATATACACATAAACATCTTTTAAATTGTAGATAAGGATACAGTGTCCCTTTTTAAAATCTGGAAATCCGTTCTAGCAAATTTATATATAATATATATATATAATTTCACGTTTAACTTTATAATTTTTTTGTAGCCTTTTTATAACTTTGTTTACTATTGCTATAGTTCTTTTTTTAAAGATTTTTTTTTTATATACAAACAATATTTACTACTAATAATAATAAACATTACACAAAGTAAAGAGGAAAAAAAAATCCGGAATACTCTGGTTTTCAAAGTTTATTTCAGCATTATCTTGAATTAATATATTTTATATTTCAAATATTAAGAACTTAAAAAAAAACAACAAACATACAAAACATATAAGAAACCGTATGAAGATTTCCTTGTATATATATATATATAAAAAAAAAGAAAAACCAACAAAAAAGAGTTTATTGTATAAAACAAATTCTCTTACACCTAGGGTACACACCTTTCTAAATACTTGAAATCAATTTATTATAATAAAAAATATTTTATTTTTTAGCTTGATAACTTTTCCCGTAGTCTGTTAAAAATACTATATTTTCCAGTTTTAATTAATTTCCTTTATATTAAAGTTTTCTGTTAAAAAGCCTCAAACTTAAAAAAAAAAAAAAAAATTTTTTTTTTTTTTTTAATCATCTTGGATTAAAAAAAAAAAAAAATTAAAAAAAATATAACATTTTATATTTAAAATATTAACAATCGGTGACAAACAAAAAGCGGAAAATGGGAAGACGGAATTACTGGAATCGTAACGAAATCAGCCTGTTCATAAAATATACCCTGTTTTTGCTCAATTTCTTATTTTGGGTAAGTAAATATTTCAATTATTCTATTAACCGACACATTTTATAAATAGTGTAATCATATCAATATTTGCAATCAATTTCTTTTAATCATTGAACAAAAAATTTGCCACCCAGACAGCCTGTTGTAATAGATGTTTTATGAATGAAACCTGAATAATGTATGAAAGCCTTTAAGCATAACTTTTACTAAGTATTTAAAATAAAATTATGCTTTATTTGTTTTTATGTTAGTAAATGTCTGTTTAATAATGTAAATGTGAGTTTTCTGCGTTTTTATTTATTTATTTATTTATTTTTTACCGAGTGAAAGAAAATCCCCCTTTTCTAACTATGAAAGCACGGCGTGTTTATTCTTTTGTTGAGAGGAGTTACCCCTTTTTTTTCTTAATCAATTCAGAAAAATCTATTTGTAAGACTGATTGTTAACAAAAAAAAACAAAAAAAACACGAAAATATTGGTTTTATTATTAGAATAACTTGGAATTTCATTGATATTTACTGTGCGAATTAGCTGCCTTTGTGTTTTGGGTTTGGTCGACTTAAAACTTATTGTCTTAGATTTCATTAATTAATACTAAAAAGTATTTGAATTATTTCAATACTTTTAAAAGAAAGATGTAAATAAAATGAAACCGTTTTTAGATTTAAATAATTATTTAAAAAAAAAACCCAAAAAAACACCCAAAACGATTTCTATTTTTAATCTATAAAAAATGTGTATATTTATTGCGATTATGGGTTTCCGTACTAACAAAAGTACAATCGAAAACACCAATTATGGTGAGCCAAGTAAAAGCGGAATGCAAATCTAAAAATAACTCTATTTGTGTGTTTAGTTTGACATTTTTATTTGCCAATAAAATATTAACTAATTTATATCATCTTCTAGAAAGAAATGACTAATTATTTAAAAGTTATATAATAACGCAGTTAAAACGCTTTATTGGCTTAATTTTTGTTGGGTGACACTATTTGTTTTTCCCAAAGAAAACAAATTAGAATTATTTTTTTACTATGACTCATATTAAAATTCGATATTTTTATCTCAACATTAATAACATTGTGACCACTTGTGTGTCTGTACACAGTTAAAGATTTGGTAAACGTACAATAGTTCTCACTTGATTACCCCCCCCCCCTGAAATTATGGCTATATTGAAGATATGAGCTTTAAATTTAACATGACTGAGTTTATATTCCAATCCAGAGTTAGGTGACACCAAAGAAAAACTAAAAAAAAATTATACATAACAAATGTTATCAAAGGCAAGATAAGTTACTTTTCTACCTAACTGGATAAGTTTTTTAATGTTTTTATTCAATGTAAAATGTTTATTCGGTTCGAAAAGCAAATAATATTTAGCGCTACCGAAGAACGAAAAATAGCCACGATGTCTTTGAAGTCTCTATAAAGACTTCAAAATAAGAAATATAACAAAACGGTGGTAGAAACCTACCCAATAAATGTTACTCGTGACATTTATTGAATAGGTTTCTACCACTATTTGCTTTATTTCTTATTTTTAAGTGATTGTTGAGACTTCAAAGATGTTCGTTTTTCGAATCTACTAATCATTTTATCTCTACAATTATATAAATTCAACTTTGTGAGTTCGTTCCTTATAGACTCCGAAACGGCTGAACAGATTTTCGGTACTACTTATTGATCCGTGCTGAAATAACATTATTTAGAAATCCATTTTTTACATGGGGAGGGAAGGGTGTTTTGTACATATTCTGTACTTTAACGTTACAATTTAATAAAAACTTAAACTTGAAAATACTATTTATAAAATACCGCGGATCAATAAGTGAGCACCAGAGTTTCTTTAAAATTTACAGAACTTTAGTGTATAAGTCTGAGAGTGATCTTAGTTAAGTCTTATCTCGGAATACCCCCCCCAATAATTACCGATAATCGATAAACCATTATTTTAGTTTATCTATCATCGGTAAAGCCATTTTTTTCTATGTCGTCGCTTAGCAATAATGATAGAACAACGGGCTGTGAAAATTCTACTGTGGGTAAGTTGATAGTGTTTTTTTTTTTTTTTTTTTTTTTTTTCTTTTTTGCATGACGTGGTTTGTAGGTTTAAACCCCCTCACGTAAATTTCATTTTTTTTTTTTTTTTTTTGTATTTTCGTTAACCGGAAAGAAGTTTATATAAAATAATTTTATAAAAGAAACAGTAGGTTCTCTAGAGTGCAATGTAGACTAACATATATTTTGGACTAAGTTACTGCATGGAGGGATATGAAGCTTCCCTCCGGGCGATTTCACAGATTTCGATGCGAATAAAAATGTAGGAATGTGAAATATTCGTGGATTATCATTCAATTCCGGGCAACGTCAGATCTCCATGCTAGTGTTAAATAGAAACACTAAAAATTTATTCAGTTAGAAAAGTAACTTGTAAGGTGTCACCAATAAGTTTCCAGATTTTTTTTTCTTCAGGCATTTAAAATTGTCAAACTCTTAAATTCAGTATGTTATTGCTATACATCTTATGAGATGAATAATTTATGATTTCAGGTTCAAATGAACAGCTACAGCAGGAATTGGAATACACCCTAATAAAGCCTGATTCTCACAGCTGGTGAATTTCAAAAATGCAATCTGGACGTGAGGACATTTTAGAAGAACGATATGCAATAAAATTCTTTTTTTTTTTTAAACTTAGAAAAACATGTCACAGAAACGTATGGAATGCTCCAGACTGCTTTTGGACCATTTTGCATGAATCGAGCATCAGTTTTTGAGTGGCATAAGAGATTCAAGGAAAACAGGGAGTCTGTGAAGGATGATGAGAGGTGTGGGAGGAGTAAGGAAATCAGAATAAAAAATTTCATAGATAAGGACCATCGTGTGTCTATGGATGATACTGTTTTTGTTTACTTGCCTCCCCACGAGGGCAGAGTTAGACACAAGGTCGGTTTTTAATGTGGGGGGAAAACCAGTTTCCCCAAAAGTGGCACTCTGGTTAATAACAAAAAAAAAAAAAATGTATCTGTCATGAAGGATTTTTCCTCTAGTGTGGGAACTGTACACACAGTTATTCGTGAGGAACTGAAAATGTGTAAGATTTGCACAAAGTCTGTCCCTAAGGTGCTCAGAACTCCATGTCACAGACTATTTGACCAAGATGAGCATCAAGACGGTTCTTCACCCTCTCTATAATTCAAACCCTGCTCTCCGTGACTTTTGGTTATTCCCTAAGCTCAAGGAAAACCTTAGAGTCTGTCGTTATGAGAAAATTGAGATGAAAGAGGCTTCGACGACGGTCATTGACACACTCACACAAGGACTTGCATAGAGCCTTCCAGAAGTTGTTGGAATGGTACAAGTGCATTGCAGCCGGAGGAGATTACTTTGCAGGGGACTAGAGTTTCATGTGTTTACTATCAATAACGGTGTTCTGGACGTCAGGAAACTTATTGAAAACATCTTGTGTCTCACATTTGATAACATTTGTTATATATTTGTTTTGGTAACTTTTTGCGTACCTATGTGGATTGTTATACAAATGCAGCATCTTAACCAAATAAGTTCTAATTTTATAACAATTTGGTTCGATTAATAATTCAGTGACCAATCAATATTACTACAATATTGTTTGATCGTTAAATTATTTAGGGAACCAAATTAGGTGCTTGTACAAATATCCGTCCATGCTATTTTTAGATACGATTTTCAAGTTAAATTTAATTTTTTCCGGTTTTTTTTTTTAATGCGGCAATCCTTAACAGTTGCGCTCCATAAATCAAAATGGCGGAAATTGACCCTGTTAATGCAAATACGGAACAGAACCCACCAAACGTGAGGCGAAACACGAAACCATACAGAAAGAAATTATAAAAATGTAAAAAAAGATCTTGTTTCGTGATAACGTGTTAAAACAATGAAAAAAAAAAAAGTGAAAAATACGTTTTTATTGTTTCATGACAACAAGAATTGTCAAAACAAAAAACAATTTCTTGAAATAAAACACAAATACATTTACATGGTTTCGCATTTTGCACACGAAACAATAAAAATTTTAATTGCCCCCCCCTCTTCCCGGACAAAAGGAGGGTGAACCTGTAAATTCACCCGTCCCTTGTCCGTTCGTCCGTCTGTACTTTTTTTCAATAACTACGCCTTGGATTTTTTTGAAATTTTGTACAAACATTAAACATGATAGGAGTAAAAAAAAAAAGTAACAGAACGGATTTTTCGGGAAAACTCTGGTTTCCCCCCTAGGGGTGCCTTTCGGGTTAAAATGGCTAAAATTGACACTTTTGTGCTTATTAAAAAAGATTTGATGCCTTGAATTTTTATAAAACTTTCTGAAAAGTTGTAACTGATTTCTATATAATTTTGTTTGTCTATACTTCGCGATAACTCTTGAGTGTGCCCCAGGGGCTCTTCGGTACTAGTGTAGAGAGTGATCCGGGCGTAAATGTTTTTATTTAAAAAGCCATTCTTAACATGGGGAGGGTGTTTTGTACTTATTCTATACTTTAACCTTACAATTGAATAAAAAAAAAACATATCAAACTTCAATTAAACTTGGAAATACGATTTAGCGCAGATCAATAAGTGCACTAGCACCGGCTCTTCTAAGGCTACCACTCCATTTTTTTGGACTATTTTACCATATTTGTGCAAAATTTTCTAGCAGTTTTGCTTGGTGCTGAACTCAAATTTAAATATGTTAAGGTATTGGGGACTTTGGGGACTAAATAGGGAGGGTGGCACAAATGGACTTAGTCATTCATTTCTTTTTTTGCAGTGTGCAGAACTCCAATTTACATATGTTAAGGTCTAAAACTGCACCGTTTGTTCATTTGCACGAGGATTTGACGTCCCCTGGGGACTTTTAGGTCTAAGTGGAGGTGGGGGGAAAATGCTGAACTTAGTCATTTTTATGCCTCGTTCACTGTGCACTCACGGGAGGACCATGCATGCTTCAATTTTTTTTTTTTTTTTTAAAATAATATATTAAATAATCGGACCTGAACGAGCTTTCTCCCCTTCCGTAACATTAATTTCTTTTCACGTTTTCTTATTTTTTCTGCGGATTATCGTCAATAAGACACTTAATTTTCATATTGGCAGACAAAAATTTTATTTTTAAAGTTTATTTAATGACTTTTAACGTGGGGGATCACTTTTCAATTATAACGTTCTAATAAATTGATACCCCACTTTGTGGTCAATCAGCACACCTCTCCTTATTAAGCTTTCACGTGTCCGCTGTGGTGTAAAATGAAATAATACAAATGTTTTTGTAAAGAATTGAAAGGTGCTTATGCATTTTTGGTACCGCGCTACTTTTAAATAGTTTTTTGGTGCTAGAGTGCACTTAATGATCCGCACTATTTTTTAAATCGTATTTACAAGTTTAAAGTTTTCTGATATGTTTTTTTTTATTCAATTGCAAGGTATATATATATATATATATATAGAATAGTACAAAATACCCTCCCCATGTTAAGAATGGCTTTTTAAATAACGTTATTTCAGCACGGATCAATAAGTGCACTAGTACCAGTTTTTTTTTTTTTTTTTTTTTTTTTTTTCTCAGGTTAAATTCAGGCTTAAAAATTTCTTTTTTCCTGTTAATTTGGAAGTTAGTCTTATCAACGATAATCTGCAGAAAAAATAAAATGCGAAAAGGAATTAATTTTATGGCAGAGATGAAAACTCGTTTAGGTCTGCCATTAAATATTCCCACAAGTGTTGAAAGTGCGATAGTTTTTTTTTTTTTAGTTTTTTTTTTTTTATGGGTGTTTCTGCATGGTTTCGTATTTCGTTACATGCTTCCGTTTCATATTTACATCAACTCTATCCATTTCCACCATCTTGGTTTTGGGAGCGCAATTGCTAGATATTGCCTTCTTGATGAAAGTACAAAATAGACTTCTCTCTAGGTTGAGAATGGCTTTTTCCACACGGTCCGTAAACTGCAAGTTTCCCAACTTGTTATAAAACCAGAACTAATTTAAGATATTTCAATAGCAGTCATCTTAAAGCTGTATCTGTGAGTTTGTCCTTTATAGACTCCGAGACTGCTGGACCAATTTTTTATGAAATTTTGTACAAACGCGCTTTATGTACCTGGCAGTGTTCTTAGATAGGTTTTGTATCGGAATGTGTTTGATAAGTCTCGATAATCGAAATAATCCGATGAAAGAAGGAATATACGATTTGAAACAAAGTTAATACCTTACACAGCCTACCATCATATTTTAGCAGTGTAATTACCGCACAAGCTGAAAGGGTCGGTATATAAAATTAACAGTTATTTGATATGACAAGGGTGTGTTTGAAATGAATGTTTCTGTTCAGAGCACAATCGAATTGAAACAGGATACTTGACTTTTGCATTTGAAACTTTATTTCACGCCATTATATAAAAATATAAAATCAACAGTAGGTTCTTTACAGTGCAATGTAGACTACAATGAATTGTGAACTAAGTCACTGTAGGGAGACATGTGAAGCTTCCTCCATGCGCACCGCGATGGGTCCCTGACTACAACAGGAAATCAATCGATTTGTGTATGACACTTTGGTAAGTAATTTTGACTCTAATTAAAAGTTGAAATGGTGAAAGATCGAGGGTCTAAGCAGAATGCGATTTAAAAAAAAAAAAAAAAAAAAAAAGTGTATAAGGTATAAAAATTTTCATATGAGCCTTTTGTAGTATAGCAAAAACGAAAGTTGTCGAATAATGGACTGCTCAGGTTGTATGAATATATATATATATATTAATAATGGACTGCCCAGGTTGTATGAATTTCCTTTTCCTATAACTACATTCCTAGTAGTATTATTTACCACCCAAATAACTTTTTCAATATGTGTTTATTCACAGTTGCATATTTCGCTAACTGCATTTCATTTCCTCTGATGATATGAGCCATTATTGAAAATCCATGGATTAAGGAAATTAACATAAATCCCCTCTATATATTCCTTGTGTCAAACAAATTCATAACTCGAATATGTTTATATTTTGAATTTCAGAATTTAACTTTAACCACTAAACTTATATATTGCTCTATTTTTAAATATTGAGCTTTACCCTTTTGGCTAGGATCACCCTGAAAGTATTACCTCAATGTAATATCTAACAGGATATTTCTCTTGATCTTTAATCTGTGACTTATCTCGCTTATATATATATATATATATATATATATATATATATATATATATTAGTTCAAAATAGCGTAATGTAAGTTAATAAGGTTTCAATTTCTCTTCCAATTTTCGGATTTTGTATTTATGCCCAAATGTATTTTATTTTATTTTCGTGGATTGATAGTTGCTATTTCTTATGAATTAATAGCATTAGAGTCATTGATTGGCATAATAATTAAATGAATGATTTTGCGCTATGAAACAGTTACCTTCAAGAACTGTAAGTGTCAACGGAAATAAAGGAATAACTTGTAAGATGGTCAACATCATGAAATTTGGAATACAGACTTGCCATTTGTTATATGCTCTGTAATCACATTGAGCTTCTTAAATTAAGGATTTGTATTTATAAAAAGTGAAATATAATTGAAAAAATCATATTTCCACACACACACATATATATATATATATATAATTTGTAGTCATTGACATACAGTCTTGTTTCGTATCACAATTCATCAGTGCCACTAGACTAGCACCTCTCCCAAGCCGTGGACTGAACCTAGAACCATTGATAGTCAGCTTCTACTGATCAATCCACGGGAGCGTTGCCCGCAAATAACCTCGTGTGTTTAAACTCTCAAGGAGTATATATGGTAAGTTGAAGGAGGTTTCTTTTTTAACCATATATGTAGATGTGTTGAAGCTGTGGAATGGGGGGGGGTTACGTGATATGTGGTTTATGCTGAGTTGGTAATGTTTCAGCAGTGATATCTGAGGTTACAAAAGCACTTAAGAGATATTTGTTGTTGGGTGTAATATTATGATAATAACAGTGAGGGGATGAATTATGCGGCATGCTGTGTATTAAGATTTTAATTAAGATGGAGGATACAGATGGTATAGTAAAGGGATAAATTATCAGGGTTTATGGGGTGAATAGTTAAGATAGAATAATTATTGAAGTCTGTAGTGGAATGGGGTCAAAAATGGATGGTAACGTTCAATGCGGCTAAGACAAAGCTCGTTTCTTTTAATAATTGCATGAAACCTTACCAGCCACCAATAGCTATGGCTAGAGATACTTTACCTGAAAGCACTTCGTTCAAGCTCCTTGGCTTAATGTTCACAGGAAACATGAGTTGGAATAGATACATCAAGATTATTGCTAAGGCTGCTGCAAAGAAAGTGGGCTCTCTCTATCATGCTAGAAAGTTACTTACGCCTGAAAGTATCCTGTACCTCTACAAAGCCACCATTCACCCATGTATGGAGTATTGCTGTCACATTTGGGCTGGTACATTTGCTACTAGTCTCTCGCTCCTGGACAGGGTCAAAAAGAGAGTTGCCAACCTAATAGGTGTCGAACTGTCATCTAAACTTCGGCCCCTGTCCCATCGACCAAATGTTGCATCACATGCCTGTTTTACAATTATTTTAATGGTGGATGCTCTGACGAACTACAAGCCCTCGTACCCCCTCGACGAAAATACCCCCAACAAACAGCAAAGTCCCACCCCTACACAGTTGAGATCCCTAGATGTAAGAAAGCCTTTTACTCTAATAGCTACTTTTCCAGAACTGCAGGACTTTGAAATTCTTTTCCGGTTTCCTGCTTCCCCAACTGTACTGACATGCAGAAGTTCAAGTGTAATGTGAACACACATCTTGCTGCTAAACTCCCTACATAGTACCCCTGCAACTTAGGTCCCTGATAGTAGTCCCCTACATCAAAGTGGCACCATGCCTTGTTTGTGGTGAAAATGTAATATATATATATATATAGTTCTAAGGGGTATTATATATAATGGTTATATCGATGATTTCTTGGGTGTGAATCCAATGAAACTCGCGTGATTATTAAAGAGTGCTTAATGCAGGACAGAGCTGGTATATAGTTTATTATACAAACATTATTGGTTACATATGTGCATACATGTTTCAGTGGAATCCCAATTCAAGGATAGCACTTCATTAGACCAAAAAAGAATCTATTTTTTTTTTTTGGTCTGATGAAGTGTTCTTCTTGAATTGGGATTCCACTGAAAATGCACATATGTAACCAATGTTTGTATAATATAATGTGTGTGTGTGTGTATATATATACATATATATATATATATATATATATATATATATTATAAAACTCAAATGACCTTGTAACGATGTATGTAACCCACTTTCCGGTTTACGACATCCGGTTGCGCATGACTTGCGCACTGAAATATTAACGTTATTTCGAAATTATTATTTAATATGGGAAAAGTGGGGTTTAAAATAACTTAAACGTAATACAGAAATGAACGATGTAAAAAAAAAAAAAAAAAGCAGGTATATCAAAATTTGAATTTTACTATAAGTATTATGGTATCTGTTCAGTGCACATTTACCTATAAGTATGGCCAACCACTTATAATTCAGTAACTGTAATTAAAAAAAAAAATAATCAATTATAATAAACAGAACGAATCATAGATATCTATCTATATTCTTTGTTCATTTTAATATACTTTCATAGAACTGTTTCTGTTATGTAAAAAAAAAACTATTTTCTTTACGTCACAAGTGTCACGCTCATACATGAATTCCATAGCTAATATAACATACTGACCCAACGGGTCACGAGTAGTCTAGTATATATATATATATATATATATATATATATATATTATATTACTAATGTGTATGAAAAACAAATTACTAATGACAAGTTACTTGTCTACCTACCTGGATAAGAATTTTGTGTTTTAAACTTATTTGAAATCGTTTATTTTAATTTGAAACAGTGTCTTGTGTTACGTTAGAACAAGAAAAAAAAAAAAATAGTGAACATAAAACGGTTATCTCTCAAAAATCGAAAATTAAACAAAATACTGATAGAAATCCACCCCAAAAATGTCACTATGATATAGGGTGAACCGAAGTTGTTCTACCATTATTTTGTGTAATTCTCGATTTTTGAGCTATTATCGAGACGACTGTAGTTGGTTTGTGCAGTTTAGACCGTAACTGAAATAACGTTCTTTTTTTAAAAAAAAAAAAACATGAAATTACACTGGTGGACCAGTGGACCACCCGAAGACTAAGTTGATTATGGGTAGGTTGAAAATAATGCCTTTCGGAATAAACACCACCCCCAACCTCCATATGTTAAGAACGGCTTTCGGAATAAACACCGTTTGGAGGTTGGACAACCAGTGAATAAGAGACCATAAAAAAAAAGCTTAGCTTTTTAACTACTCTGTACTTTCACCTAACAATTTAATAAGCAAAATATATCGTAACAATTGAACATTCTATCTAAACAAAATTTAAAAAAATGAATAGGTCTATAAACTTCATAAGCACCCGCCCGACTGAGGATTGTTATCTCAAAAAGACTCCGCTTTCTCCATCCCTCGTACAGTTTATTTCTTCTTTGGCTCGGATGTTGACATTTATTTTAATTGCGTCTATTTTCAACCCAGGGAAACCCGAGTCTTTGAAACGTGAACACACGATTGTTTTTCCCATAATTTAAATATGCTAACATTTATATATTTCGTTTCATGGTTAGTTCACATGTATAATGCCAATTTACTTGCTTCTCCCCACGAGGGCGCCTCCTCAGTTCGCAGGCAATAAAATTCTTTTGCCATTTCCAAAAGGAGGAGAGCGGACCTGAACGAGAATCACGCCCACCCTATAATTTTAACCCGCATTCTGCAGTTGGTATTTTTATTTATTTTTAAAATTTTTTATTTATTTATTTATTTTTTTTTTACGACCTAACCCAGCGTAGTATAAACACCCCTCCCACCTCCCTATTTTAAGAACGGCTTTCGGTATAAAAACCCTCCAACTTCTAAAACTACACTACATACAATAAAAATTATAGGGCATTACCGGAGGAGGTAATGTATGCGAGAATAGTTGGTGCTTGTCCAGAATTCCCTCCCCCATGTTAAAAGAAAGGAAAAAAAAAAAAAAAAAAAAAAAGAAAATCTGTAATGCTGCTGTACAGTGTACGTACCTGTGACGGAAAGGAAATATCGTACACCTAAAATTACGTAAATTGATCAAGTAGTTTTTATTTAAAAAAATTTTTAAGCAGGAAAATCATTTTTAAGCTTGATAATGACCTTTTTAAAATCTGGCAAAATCGAATTATTTGTTTCTTTAAAAGCCCGTTTTCACAATGCCGTTAAGATATCATCGCTGTTCGTTTACCCACAAAATTTGATTTTCGTATTTAAAAATAAACTTGATCAATTTACATGACTTTTGGTGCATGATATTTTCTTTTTGTCATGAATATGTACATCATACAGTTTTTTTTTTTTTTTAACATTGGGAGAATTCTGGACAAGCACCAAACAGATGCTGCAATTTGATCCTAGCCAGAGAGACAGACAATCTTTAGTCTTTATTTAACTGTTCATGAAGTCTGTTCAGCACTAGGGTTAAATTTAGCTCATGTTGGAGGGGGCATTCTGGAAGGGTACGAAAATTTGGAGAGAAGAGCTCCATCTAAATTCACAGGTGACCGACAATAATACTCAACTCCCCAAAAGAGGAGGTAATACTTGGGATGATGGCCTCCTGTAACCGAACCATATATTCTAACAAAAAGATTCTGCCAAAAACACGAGGTAGTTCCTAGTTTGTCAGAATGTGCCAACAGATTAAAATGGCTGACTGGTTTACAAACTGAGTCGTGATGGGACGATTCCAATATTTTACGATTCCGATTTTTCATAAATCTTTAAATATTTAACTTTTAAGTTGCTATTTTTCTCTGATTGCTGTAAAAACACACGTTAAATGTGCACATATTGTTTCAAACGTAAAAATACACTTGTGGGAAGGTGATCTATAGATTTTTACGTTATTGGTAGTTTAAAATCAATAAATATTTACTTTATTATTGCTACCAGCAGTGGAAAAAAATAATTAAAGGAATCGTTTTGGCATCGGAAAATATGCACAAATTTTTCCGATACCTATACCCAAAAAAATTTTGATTTCCCGATTAATCGTCCCAACACTATAATCAAGTTTTTTAATTTCTTTAGAAGACTATTAATTGGATTATTTGTTCTCATCTTGAGTGTCATTTTCACAACGTTTCATCCAATCTAACCTCCTTCAGGTGTACCTTGTCAAGCTCGGAAATCTGCACAGAATTTTGACAAGAACCATTTATTTAATCCGTGAGGGTAAGTTGTTCTCGTTCCGCCAGACATGACAGGGTAATATACTTTCATAGAAATGTTTCTGTTATGTCAAAAAAAAAACTATTTTCTTTACGTCACAAGTGTCACGCTCATACAAGAATTCCATAGCTAATATAACATACTGACCCAACGGGTCACGGGTAGTCTAGTATGTATATATATATACTAATGTGTATGAAAAACAAATATTACTAATGACAAGATGATAAGTTACTTGTCTACCTACCTGGATAAGAATTTTGGTTTAAACTTATTTGAAATTGTTTATTTTAATTTGAAACAGTGTCTTGTGTTACGTTAGAATAGGCACCGCCAAAACTGAGGAGGCAGGCAAGTACTTTTTGACGGACCGTCTTTTTAAAAATCTACTAAAAATCAGGTAATTATCCAATCAATACGAAATTTTCAGCGATTAAGAGAAGAATGAAGTTTATAACAGTGTACTTATATTTCATAAACAATATTTTTATATATATATATGTATTTTTTGCTTACAAAAAGTAATCCACAATTGTGTTTCAAATGTTGCCTGCCTGATGTTAGAAAGTATTTTATCTATTTTCCTTGTGAATCGTTGGCATAGTGGATAAAGTACTTGGCAAAAATTCAGTTGTAAGTTCTCAACTTCTGGAAATTAAATGGTTCGATCCTCAGTGCAGGAGGATTGAAGATTTTTTTTTTTTTTTTCCTCAGATTGCCCGAGCAGCAAAGCTCAGCTGTTGCATGCATAGACATGGAAAGTTTAGCGTGGAGCACGAAGAAATGGCAATTGCACATATGCAGATGCAATGTTGCTGTCGTCACGCTGGAGATATGTCGTTGCACACTTGACCTGTCTTTGCTTCTGACGCGACAAAGATGATAAGAGGACAATGGATGAAGATGTTGGAGATATTGACACGTGTACATTCACCAGCATCTTGTTAACCGATTCCCTCTGATCTCACAAGGTTGTCGCTGTTCCTAACACCGAGGAACGGGTTCCGCTACCGATCATATTACGTTGAAGAGAAATTTTTAGATTGGCATTTGGATCTCCATCAGAGATTGGACCATTTCTGTAATGATCTGGTCTCTCTTAATTTTGCAGTGGGACTTTAGTTTTGTGCAGTTCTAGGAGGTTCACCTTCCCAGGCCTTGCCTGCTCTCTTTGAGAAGGGGTTAGTTTATTGCTGATCACCTGATGCGCACTTACCAGGGAATACTGACAGGGCTGCTTCATGCACTTTTTGCAGGTCAGTGCCTCTTCTTGGGAGGGTGCAGACTTCTCAATCCCACTTTCTGACCCTGGTGTTTAAGTTCTTGTCGTGGGAAAGAACTAAAAACACTACTTGGCTGTCATTTTTTTTTTTTTTTTTTTTTTTTTTACATAGGCATCACCACTCAAGACCCAGAGCCCACTCGAGGATAAGGGTTAAAGAGTATATAATAGTCAATTGGCCAATATAGTAATCGTTAGTAATGGAAATTTGGTAAATTTGTTAACTTAAGTGGAACGCCTGTTCAAGAGCTTGTTTATGTTGGACTTGAAGACAACAATATTGTAGTCAGCTGGAAAGCAGGAAAACGGAAGACAATTCCACAGGCGTGCAGTTCTAAGAAAGGAAAACTTTGTTCATGGAATGTATGTTTAGGTTTAGGCACAGATAAAAAGTGGGGGAAATTGTGTTTTCAGCTAGACGAGTGTTTCTTGAGAAAGTTTGGCAAGTGCTCGTCTGAGCTTCAATCTATGGTCGGGGGGGGCCATAGATTGGAGCTCAGGCGAGCACTTGCCATGAAAATAGCCATAAAGCAGAAATAGACTCGCAACATCTCTTCTGTGAGAAAGAGGGTGCAGGGAAGAGAAAAGGGCATCCCCTACTAGGCTATGAAGTCTATTTAAAACTCCATGAAGGCAGGATAAGTCCTTTCTAGCAGCTCCAGCCCAGATGTGGCATTGTGTCAACAGTACTCCATCCTTGGACATACCTGGCTCTTATATAGGTAGAGAATCGCATCAGTAGTGATCAATCTACTGGATCGATAGAAGGATCCCACCATTTTTCCAGCGATCTTGGCAACGGATTTGATGTTCGATTTCAGATCATGAGTAAAGGTCAAGCCCAGAAGCTTGTCAAAACATGAAGCCTGCCCAAGACGAGAGCCATTCATTTCAATTGATAGCAGATGGGGATCAGAGCAGTGATGTAAAGAAAGAAGTTTGGTTTTAGATACATTAAAAGTAACCAGCCACCTCTTTCCCCATTGTACCACATGCTCATGATCAGAGGAGAGAGAATCGGAGAAATAAGAAGAATGGAATTGGAATTTATTTAAAAAAAAAAAAAAAAAAAAAAAAGGGTAGAAAGTGGACCTGGGTTTACAATTGACACTCTTTAAACTCTTGCTTTTCTTATTTTGTCCTGTAGTCCGCACATTCCATGAGCCATATTTCTGACAAGGGAGGAAGAATTGCTGTTTCTGGGTCATATTCTATCCATCTAACACTTATTTGCTAGTTTTCGATCTTGAAGTAATGAATATACTTCTCTTTATTTTAGCTCTTTAGATCAAGTAGCTTTATGCCTTGTCTGGATTGATTTTTGATTTTCTTCAAGCGAAGTCCCCTAACGCTTGTTGCAGGCCTGTCAGACTAACCGGTAAGACTCTTAATAATCCCTTCTATTTTCATTATTAAGCTTTTCCATCATGAAATCTAAATATTTGCTTTGTGAAGTGATTTATTGGAATATATATATATATATATATATATTAATTCAAATTTTCAAAAAAAAAAAAATAAATAAATAAAAAATAAAAATCCGTAAAGAAGGTATACAGAATTTTTTTAATTATCTGACAAAGAGTACAGATAAAACTGAAAGACCTTATTTTGTGGAGTTTTGAAAAATGCAATTCTTATCAGATGAAAGAGATTTGCAAAATATACAAAGTTTTATTTTTTTTTAATAAAAGAATTGTCCTTGTTTTATCTTTTATAATAAAAATATTTATGAAACTTTTTTTTTTTTTTTTTTTTTTTAATCAAACATAAAAAAAACTATAAAAAGTCTTTAAACTTTTATAATAAAAAATGTATCCTTGGAATGATGTTTTTGTAATCAATCATAAAAACATATCCAATACAGAATATTCCTCCAATTTTTTTTTTATTTTTTTTATTTTTAATTTCACTAAATCTTAATGGTAAAAAAAAAAAAAAAAAAAAAAAAAATGGCACCAGTCATGCAGAGGTGAGAAACAAACAGATTATTCCGAGTTTTCATCGGTTAGACTGACAGGCCCTCAGAAAGTATCGGGGGGACTTTGCTGGTAGAAAACCTGATTTTAATATAACAAGATCTGAATACCCTATATACCAAACTTCAAGTCTGCGGATCAAAAATTTGTTGAGTATATAGGTTGAGAGTTGTCCTCGCACATACACGCATTCTCACTTGTTATAGCTATATAGATACATCCGCCCCCACGTAAGTTATTGAGTAAAAGATTAAGTGCCGGATGAATCCGTTCCAAGTACTTAGAACTGAGAAAGGAAATACATTTCTATTTTAATAAAATAAAATATGCAGCAAATATAAAAACCAAATCACAATGTAATTGTAGGAAAATAAACAAATTTATAACATAAATATATTTTGGAGCCAAACTCCATCCTCAGTATGTTTTCTTTTTTTTTCTCTTTCTTGCCATGCTGTAAAGTTGGAGAAAAGAAAAAGTCTGTAAAGAGCCATGCATTGTATCTCAGTGGTTGTATTTTGAAATGTTGGAACAACTGCGAGATTAATGTCAAGGATGTGAGTTCCATTATAAAAACGTTGATTTAATTTGAATAAAATAAAATATACATCAAGTGCGCTTGAAAACCAAATCACAACATAATATTAGGAAAATAAATATTTTACTTGTTTGAAATTTATAATATAAATATATTTTGGAGCTATACTCCATCCTCAGTATGTTTTCTTTTTCTCTTCTTTCTTGCCATATTGCATATACATTCTATAATGGAACTCACACCCTTGACATTTCTATTTGTTTTCCATACCAATTTATACGTTTTTTTCTTTTTATGTCTTTAATTTCACTGAATCAGATGCCATATTATATAGTTATTGACATAAATTATTTTAAAGGAAATGCAGCTGTGAAATTTTTTTTTGTCAGTAAATTAGTCATTTTTTTTTTTTTTTTTTTTTTTTTTTTTTTAGTAGATTAGTCATTTTTTTTAGTAGATTAGTAAAGTAAAAAAAAACAAACAAAACAATTTAGTTCAGTTGACTTATTTATGATCTATTTGAGTTTAAAGATTTTCATATGCAAAAATTTTAAGAAAATTTAATTTATTTTATAAGTAGTGAATCTAGTTAAATAAATTTATAGTTTTGCAAAAAAAAAATCTTGTAGGCACGGCCAAAAAAATGGAAGAAAAATCAACTTGTTTTTAAAACAAATTAAAATTCATGATTCTTGAGCAACTCCCCCACCCCTCCCTGATAAAAGCCTGAATTCAATCACATGAAAAGCAGAAAAATATAAAACTTTTTCTAAAAAAATAAAAACAATTCACCACCATTTTTGCCTCAATGGATGACGCCTTTAAATACTAAGTTTTTTAATTCAATTTTTTTTTTGTCTAAATAAGATTTAGGATAATTTCTTATAAGAATATGCAAAAATATTTTAACATAAGTACCTGAATTTCAAATAATTCCATCTTTTCTCTCCCGCTATAGATTTTGCGTGGCGAAATTAAAAAAAAATCCAAAGCTTAATGATAGTTTGGAAGAAACTATGGTAGCCTTTACAGGACTAAATGAAGTTTATTTAGTCCTGTAAATTTCCATGTATTTTTAACGTTTGTTTTGATGATTAAGTGAAGAATGAACTTTATAAGGGTCTAATTTTTTTTTTTTTTCATAAGTGATATATATATTTTGTTGCCTACATAACCCCTGAAGTTAAGCAATGATGAGGCTGGCCAGTACCAGATGGGCGACCATTTTGGGAATGCTAGGTGGCGTATGTATTGGGGGAAAACTCCTGCATCTAGTATCAGGCTTGGTTGTCTTGACTCTGTCTTGCCATCAGGACCAAGTGTTTCTGGATGAGTGTGGTAGATGCAAATCCCTGACACTTTGAACTAAGTCAAGCGCAAGTCACAGCATCATCAGATGTTGACAAACCAGTGACGTTCGTATTTACTTGCCTCCCTAGGAGGACAGAATTAGACACAAGATCGGTTTTTAATGTGGGGAAAATCAGGCTCCACAAAATGGGGCACTCTGGGTAAGAACAAAAATAAAAATTGTTGCAGTCTAGAAAGATTTCTCCTTGATTGAATCCGGAAAGGATGGGTTAAGTGTAGCATTAGAATATCAGAACAGATAGTACACTCTGATCTTAGCCCCAAAACCAGTAATGTTTGCGGTCTTCATTGACAACGATGCATGACATTCCTTCATTTGTGGTTACTCCTACCCGTAAAATATTTTTTTAATGTAGCCAAGCAGGCAAATACCCTTTTTAAATAATTGAATAAAATTATAATTCCAAACACCATTTATGGTGAAATACCTTCAATATTATGTTTTCACTTTATATTTTTTTCGTTCACACTTATTTCCATCAAGCTTTAAATTTTTCTTAGTAAAAATTTGTAAATAAAAATAAAATAAAACTTTTTTTTCTATTTTTGTTGTACATCAACCATAAATTTTATTTTCATAAATCGAATGTATTTTTAATTTCATGATAAAATCATTTTCGCTTTTGTAACCTGTGAACCATATACTTGTTCTATAAACCATATAAAATTGGTTTTTGCCCAATTTTTTATTGCATAATTTGTGGAAAAAACTTTCATTAAAATTTGGCATAATTTGGGAAAAGGGGGAGGTAACAACGGTTTGTAATATGAACTGTAGGCCTTAGTTTACCATAGCTGAGGTAATATCATGTAACGACAAATTGCCAAAAGAAATTGTATTTTTAGCAAAATGCGCAATTTTTTATTGATATTTTTTTTGTATTCTTCAAAGTATTTCCTATTTAATGGTATATTAGCAATATTGGGCTCACTAAAAGAAAATTAATTTACTTTTCAAAGATTTAAGTTTTTTCATAAAAATAATGGAATTATATATATATATTTTTGCTAATCGGAAAAATAATTAACATATTCAACGAATTTCACCCTTCAAAACAACAAAAGATGAAAAAATTAAAAACCTTCAAAATTCAGATTTTCAACCTTATATGCGCAGTTTTTTTTTTTCTTTTTTTTACAGTCCTCACCCTCCCCACAGTACAATATATCAGTTTCGGCTGATTATTTTATCATATTTGTGACGACAAATAAAGAAGGGGGGGGGAGGTAGGCAAAAAAAGAAAATATTGATTATGAAAAAAAAACACTGTTATAAAGTTCATTCGCTTCACTTAATCAGTGAAAATTTCGTATTGATTGGATAATTACTTGATTTTTTTTTTTTTTTTTGGTAGACTTTTGAGGAGACTCTGTCAAAAAATACTTCCTCAATCCTGTTTTGACCTTGCTTAGTTTTCAGATTCCTCAGTTAATTTATTGGGCTCTCTGTATATGCGGCCTGTAACCCCCAGGTTGGGAAAGTTATCTCAATTTCGTGGATTAAATGGGAGATTAATGTTAGGTGCAATTAACACCATTGAAGTCTATTATGAAAGCAAAACAAATCGGATCACTGCATATCCAGTGCCTCATTATTTTGATATGGTCTGCTGCAGTTGAATGTCCTAAGTTGGGTTGGGCATTCTTTCCTGAGTTTTTTTTTTTTTTTTGTCCTTTGTTTGCAAAATAAAAATAGAACCTTTTTAAGGATTGTCATTTTAAAATTTTTTTATTTTATTTTAAAAAGTTTTTGTACAAACTGAAATCCGGTTTTACTATTTTTGTATAACAAACTGAGGCAGAACAAATGCTTCTTTTGGTTTTCTTTAACTGATGTTTGACATTTTTTTTTCTTCTTACTCTGACCCCCCCCCCCAAAAAAAAATCGTATTGTTTACAAAGATTTTTAATAAAAAAAAAACAAAAAAAAAAAAAACAACCTGACTGGTATGATTGTTTTTTTTTTCACCTGCTACTTAATTGGCTGAAAATGTGAAGCTCACTATTTGTTTATTAACAAAACAGGCGGTTTGAGCACTGGAAAAGTGGTGGATGGATGTTTGTCTAGACATTCGGACAGGTTATTTGCGGGCATCGCTTCCGTGGTCGAGTGGGAGAACTGCCGACTGTCAACACGATGGTTCTAGGTTCAATCCTTGGCTTGGGAGAGGTGTTAGTCTAGCGGCACTGAGTTGTGATACAATGAAAGAGGACTTTATGTCGATGACTACAAATATATATATATATATACTAGCTGTACATACCCGGCATTGCCAGGCAGTGTTTAATCACATACTATTTAAGATACACCAAATATCTTTAGTCGTTACAGTTTTCCTAACAGTTGACCATATTTTGGATTTTGGGAGCTTAAAACATAGCCACCTTCATCTATGAAATTCAGACAGGGAAATAAAATCTCAAAGGTTAATGGAAAACTTGGATCCATTTTTCAATGCAGTTGATGTTGATTCTAATTAAAAATTAAATAAGTCAGCTTTTTATAATACTAGACTACCTGTGACCCGTTGGGTTAGTATGTTATATTAGCTATGGAATTAATGTATGAGCATAGCACTTGTGATGTAAAGAAAATAGTTGTTTTTTTTTTTTGTTTTTTTTTTTACATAAAAACATTCCTATGAAAGTATATTAAAATGAAAAAAAGAATATAGATTTCTGAGTTGTTCTGTTTATAATTGTTTATTTTTGAAAAAAAACAAAAAACTTGCAGCCATTGAATTATAAATGGTTTGCCATACTTATAGGTAAATGTGCACTGAACAGATACCATAATGTTAAATTTTGATGTTTTTTAAATGAAATTGTTAGTTGAAAGTACAGAATAGTTAAAAAACACAAAAAAAAAACACTCTCTCCATGTTAAGAATGTCTTTTTAAATAGAAAAGGAAAATAAAAGGTAACTTTTTTTTTTCATTTATTTTAAACAAACATTCATGACCCATTGGGTCAAATATTTAATTAATATGTTAATAATATATGTTAATAATAAGGTCAATAAAACTAATTAAGGCAATGCGGAAATGAACGATGTAAAAAAAAAAAAAATAAATAAAAGCAGAAAATATTACCGATTGTTTATTTGGATAATTTAAAATGCAAAAAAAAAAAATTGGATGCTGAAAATGTACACAGTAAAACAATACGTTGATTATTTGTTGTAATGCAAATTTAAAAAAAACGTTTTCGGGGTTACTTATTTATGTTGGTAGAAGAAAATGTATGAATGTTTTTAAGAAAGGTGTATTAAAAAATGGAGAATAAATTAAAACAAAAAAAAAACAAGGAAGGCGGTGGGGAAATCGCTGTTGTAAATTGTTCTTATAGTTGTCAACAGGTCAAAGTTTATTTATTTGTAAGAAAATTGCGACAGTATAGTTGTAATACAGAATAGTTGTAAAACATCCCCACCCTTCCCATGTTAAATAATAATTTCTATTGCAAAAGTAGTGATTTGTGTTTATTTGGTTACGCTGCTATGGCTTTGTTTATGTACGCATGTGCAACCGGAAGTTGTAAACCGGATGTGTGGTTACAACACCTGTTACAAGGTCATTTGAGTTTTATAATTATATAGATTTCTAAATAGAATACTTAAAACAATTCTATTGCTAATTTCCATTAAAAATTTATAGCTAAGTATGAA
The DNA here is from genome assembly GCF_053919585.1 of Euprymna scolopes. Classification (NCBI taxonomy): domain Eukaryota; kingdom Metazoa; phylum Mollusca; class Cephalopoda; order Sepiida; family Sepiolidae; genus Euprymna; species Euprymna scolopes. The sequence continues at coordinate 10,616,500 of NC_136516.1, forward strand.
AACAGCTGCTCTTTAATGTAATATACAAACGACACAACCTCTAAAATGTTGATTCATTTTGAATAACTAGTATATATAGAAAACATGCTGGAATAAAAGTATATTTTAAAAATCTGTTTGTGAAATTGCATCTTTTTGTATATAATAACCAAATGGTGAACAGACAGGAATACCACTTTTTTTATACACTAGCGGTACCCACCCAACTACATGTTGCCTTGGCCGAGTCTTGTTGAAGCAAATATTAGATTGAGTTGTATCTCACTCACACACACACACACACACACACACACTCACGCACACTTTGCAAATAGGAATAGACAGTTTAAAGGTTTAAAAATCACACATAAGGGGATTTTGTAGTATGTAAACTGTCAATTTCTGGTTATGATTAAATGTTAGTCAAGCAATATAGTTCACTGTGTAGGTTTCGGCAAAATTCCAGGTCTCAGCTATATTATTTACTTAATCTGTTTTTTTTTATTTAGTGTATAAAGAATTTTAGTCAATCATACTTTAAAAAATGAAAGATTTATCTAGCTTCCAAAAAAGAAAAAGAAATAATGGCTTAGAAGCATGTGCCGATATTTCGAAAAACAGTATGTTTTTAACATGTATGATTTTATATAAACACAAGATTTAGCACGGTAGCATAACTGTATAAGGACAATTAACAGCTACGGTATATTTAATGTAAAATAAAAGAATTCTTGCCTTTTATAAATGGGTTTCGATGTGTCACAGTTGATTAGTGTTTGTATTTGGTTTATTTTATTTAAAACGATTGCTTCTTGTAGAGTATGGAGCATTTGTTTTTATAATAAATTGTAGATTTTGAAATAACGAATTGTCAGCTCTCGGCCAATGAGATTTGGTGGAATGTGAGAGGTGAATTTCCTATTTTTGAATTGGAAAATAGAAAAATTTTTAGATCTGAGTATATGATCCAAGGGTGAAACCCCCATATCTGGCGAAAGTGCAAAAATCCTCTTGGTGATGACTGAGGGTGGTAGGAGGACTTGTTATTTAGAGGGAGAAATAGGAACTACTTCCTCTAAAGATGATTGTGATGTTGCTCTTAGGATGAAATGTAGGATTTTATTGTAACGACTAAATGTGTCTAAAATGTTGTTCTAAAGTTACATAAGGTAGTGGCTAATAGTCTAGACATAATAAATTTGCATATGGTATCTGTTGTTGCAAATCTACGGTACTTTGGTAGAGAGATGAATTTCTGCAATCAAAATGTTTCTGTGGAAATATGCTTTATTTCCTCATAATATATACCAGTTCTTAAGAAGCTCAATTTAATTACAGAGCAATATAGTGAATGAATGACAAAACTCTATATTCTAATATATATGACTATTTCATTTAATCACATAATTAATATACGAAAGTATAAATTTATGCGTAAACTTGAAGTATTTACTTCAACAGTTCTCAATACGTAGGTAGAGCTAGGTAGTAAGTTATAAAATATATATGGCAGTTAAGCTACACAGAATATTCTGCGTTTCATCCATGCTAGGATTCATCAGGCTTGCCTGATGAATCCTAGTGTGGATGAAACGCGGAATATACTGTGTAGCTTAATTGCCATATATATATATAATGTGTGTGTGTGTGTGTGTATATATATATATATTTATTTATTTATCAGTGGTAAAAAAACCGGACTAGAGTGCTCAATGTGTAGTCAGAGCAGTATATAGGAAATTTATTACTGTGAGTCCAGAATGAGTTTACAAATTGTTTCAGCTAGCTGAAACAATTTGTAAACTCATTCTGGACTCACAGTAATAAATTTCCTATATATATATATATATATATATATATATATATATATATATATATATATATATATATATATATATATATATATATATATATATATATATATATATATGTATATACACACACAACCCTGCTGTACTGTATCACAGTTGTTCAATGTGGCTAGAAAGGTAAGTGCTTTAAATCTGGATTAAACCGGACTGTTTTGTTAAACATATGGCATAATCGTGTTGACGCACAGGTTCTTATTAGATCACTGTAGTTAAGTAACGTTGAACCTGGTCAGTACCATATGGGTGACATCTTAGCAATAACAGGCATTGTATATAGAACATCGACATGTCCCTGAATAGCCTAATGTTATCTCCTTTGATTGGGATATACATGCGCCTGGGGACAGCTTGTGAATTTCATACTCATACTCTCTTTTGGAGGAAGCTGGTTCAACCCTGCCTAGGGGAACTACTGCTTTGGTACGGTATGACTGTTTTGTTGACAGTGTCAGTACTAACACTCGGCTGTCAAGCACTAAAATGGAGTACTGTTGCCACATCTGGGCAGAAGCTGCTCAGTGTGCCCTATCTTGCCTTGATAATTCAAAATGAGCTTCGAAACCTAGTAGGTGATACCCATTTTCTCCCTGCAACTTCTTTCCCACAAAAGAGATGTTACAAGCCTGCCTCTGCTCTATCGTTATTTTCATGGCAAGTGCTTGTCTGAGCTTCAATCTATGGTTTCCCTCTCCCCACTTGCCAAATTTCCCCCCCCCCAAAAGAAAACACTCGACTAGTTGCAACCATTATATAAACAATTTCCCCCACTCTCTATCTGTGCCTAAATCTAAATGCAGATTGTATGAACAAAGCTTCTTTCATAGAACTGTCCACCTGTGGAACACTGTTCCACTGGCCTGCTTCTCGGACGATTACAATATTTTAGCCTCCAAGTCCAATGTAAACAAGTTCTTGTGTAGTTGCCCCCTCAAATAACCCAAATTCTACCCAATTTACACCATTAACAATTACTATACTGCCACCTTACATTTATTAACCCTTATCCTCCAGTGGCCTTCGGGCCTTGATGTGATGACTCCCATGTAAAAAAAAACAAAAAAAAACATTAAGTTAAATCGCAATATTAAAATAAAAACTAATACAGTGCAAATATATATAGTCCGTGTGTCTGTGTGTACAACTCCCCATGGTCAAAGAAATGTATAAATCCGTTTTAAGCTATTTCTTGCGAAGGAGATCTGTGTGTACAACTTTCCTGATCAAAGAAATATATAAATCCATTATAGGTTATTTCTATCCAAGGAAATTACACATTCAATTTTATGCATCATTTCTATATTTTCAAACGAAACCTGCACTGAATGAGTAACCTCATTTGCATATTACATTAAAGAAAATCTATTTTTATAATTAGCTTGATCTTAATTTGCTGTATCAGAATCGTTTTAATAGTACTATTTAAAAATATTATTTAAATGTATTTAGTTTATTTTTAATTCAATTTATATTTGATTTATTTTCAATTATTAATATTTGAAGAGTTGTAATTAAAAACGGAAGTCTCATATTAAACCGAGTTATTTCCCTTTAAGCTAATACTTCCGGTTTTTGTTTGAAAGCAGAGGCCACATTTTAAAAAATTTTTTTATTTGCAATTGAGTTACTCAAATCACAGGTATTTTTTTTTTTTTTTTAAATCGTAACCACTTAAAACTTTTTTTTTTTTTTAATGGTATTTACAATAAAATGTCATGTTTTTTATACAATTTTATACAAGAAAATCTATGCGGTGTTATTGGGGGTCGTATCTTTGATAGAGCAAATATGTTACAAGGCCGCGTTGCCCGGGAAGAGTAACATTAATGTTTTGTTCGGAATTGCCCGGGATAAAATGGTAGATGGCAGGTGTATTCAAACGCAACTTCATTCTTTTTTATATGACCCGGGCAACATCGAGTAACCCTGCTCGTGTGTGTATGTGTATATATATATATATATATATATATACACACACACACACGTTTGCCATATTTAACTAGTTAAATTTCTTTCAATATAACTAACATGGAAGAACTATGCAACTGTAATATAGAAAGCTACGCTTAAGGTACGCTTAAGATTTTTACAACATGAGGATCATTCCAAAAGTAATCCATCCGTTTTAAGAAACGAAGAGCTACGAAGGCAGGAGTGGTACCATTTAAAACGAACAACCTTTTGTACTCCATAATTTATTTTTTCTGCATAGCCTCCAGTATTCTTGATGCACTTTCGCCAGCAATGGTGTGGTGGCTGTGCATGAGCGTTCAAATTGCATCTGTTACCACTCTGAAATCAATGAACCCATCTCCTAATTGTGCTGACATCAGTTGCATCGGCTTCATAAACGTATAACAGGCAATGGTGACAGTTGATCAGTTCAACTGTTTTTTTTTTCTGCATGGTTGAATTCAATGATGAATCTCTGCTTCTGACGCATGTCCATGACAGGGATTGCTTTCTTTGTTAATATATGCAGTCATCCGAGAGATTAAACTTTCACATCATGAATGCATGAGTTCAGTCATCATAACAATATAATTTACAATCACTTATCTATTCGGGCGTATTAAAAAAAAATATAGGAGGCATTACTTATAGAACGTCTGCCGTAAAACATCTATAAATTAATAGAATGGCGTGTGTTATTTTGTGTGTCACGCTTACATTCGAGTGACTGTCGTTTAATTGTTATAGACTTCCATTTCTTGTAATAAGTAATTATATCAAAAATTCTTAATTTTTGGTTTCAGTTTTAATTATAGCTGAAGGAACTGAAATTATATATATATATATATATATATAAATAAATACACACACATATTTTTTTTCACAAGTTTTGGTTTCAGTTTTGTCAAGCTGATGCACCCAAGTCATATGGATATATTTTAATTTTGAAATTGCAACTTGAAAAATCAATAGAACATTAACTCTATAATAATATATACAAAATCTGCAAGAATTAAAATATATTTAAGTGAACGCGCATGAAAGAATAACTTTCTCTCTTTTTTTTTCATTTTCTTCCTTTGAAAATTGTAATGCTGGGTATGGGGCAGCCAAACCAGCTGCCAACATTGCCCAGCTTTTTTATTGAAACAAACCGAGAGCTCTTTTTAGTATCCTTGCTGTTCCCTTAAGTGCAATTGTCTAGATCTTTTTTGCACTTGGTTCACCAGAAATATTAGTTAGGTAGGACTTCAGGTTCTTTGTCATAAGCACTGTGGCACCTATAATAACTGGTATGATTGATATCTCTCTAAGATTCCAGTTTCTTTTCATATCATACATGAGACACCTTGATATTTGGTCTGTTTTTCCCTTTCAGCTCTGTTCAGACCTCCATCATTAGGGACACTCACTTCAACCAAGGTTGCTACTCTCTCTGGCTTATTCCATATAGTTATGTCAGGTTTGACCGTAGCATTTTCAAGGTAGGTGGCTGTAGGGATTACATGGTCGTAAACCTTCTGGGTTTGACCTTTACTCCTTATTTGAAATGGAACACGTACATCAATTCTGTTGCCAAGGTCACTGGGAAAATGGTGGGATCCTTTTACCGTTCCAGAAGATATTTCACTACTGATGCAATTCTCTATATATATATAAACGTCAAGTACGTCCAAGGATGAAGTACTGCTGCCACATCTGGGCAGGAGTTGTTAAAAATAGCCTATCCTGCCTTGACAGAGTACAAAATAGACTTGTGGTTTAGTGGGGGATGCCATTTTCTAATCCCTGCAACCTCTCTCCCACAGAAGAGACGTTGCGAGCCTGTCTTTGTTTTATCATTACTTCCATGGCAAGTGCTCATCTGAGCTCCAGTCTCTGGTCCTCCCTTGTCAATCTTTCACAATAAACACCTGTCTAGCTGAAACCACTGTCAATAATTTTTCCCACTCTTTATCTGTGCCTAAATCAAAATGTAGATTCCATGAACAAAGCTTCTTTCTTAGAAGTGCACGCTTGCGGAACTCTTCTTCCGTTTGTCTATTTCCCACCTGGCTACAACTTGGATGTCTTCAAGTCCAACATAAACAAATTCCTGATAAACTGCCCCCTTAAGACACTTTATCAAATCTCCAATACTAACAATAACTACGATACTATCCCATTGATTACTGTACACGCAATAACCCTTATCTCCAAGTAGGAGTAGGCCCCTGATCGATGGGAGGAAAGTAGCTCCCAGATGATTTCATGCGAGAACCAAATAAAAACCGACCTTTTACTTTAAAATTATAAAACTGAGAGCTGTATTAGCAATACACATGAAAAAATTTAATGGCTTAAAATATTTCATGTAGAAAGAGCTTGATGTGCTAAGAAAAAATCTTTTCAAATTTTTGAAATCTGATTAAAATTAGGAAAGTTATGACTATTTTTGTGTCTCACACGTTTGGAGGTCCTGGATATGACCTTAAACTATATCCGATGGTGAGGCCTCAGCTTGCGGGCTTTGGGGAGTGTGGAGTCACCTTTTAATTGCCACTGCTCCGGGGTCCACTCTGACCCGGAGTGGTACTATTTGTTAAGGTCCCAACTATGGGTTAAATAGAAACTGACTTGAAAAAAAAAAACAAACAAATATATTCTATAAAAAAAATTATACTTCAAAATAACTGGATTTGGCATTAAATAACCTAAAAAGGGTTGATATGCCGTAAAATAAAAACAACCAACCAACCAACCACACGTTTGGATATCTTTCCCTCTTTAAGACCATATGCGTTTTGTCACATTTTTTTTTTTTTTTTAACACTACTTTTTCAGTAAAAATGTTATATCTTTGTTAAAACACAAGATTAAGCAATGAAATTTGCCATCTTAGTGTGTTTTTGTATGAGGAATCAAAATATGCTTTGGAAAATCTCTAGAAATTAAGTTTCTAAATTATGTGCAGTAAATGCACATAAATATGCTGCAATACCAAAGAATTCCATGTATTCATTAAAAGAAAAGTTAAAGAAAGTTGAATTGTAATACATTTTATGTACAAATAACTGAAATCTAAATTCAGGACTGTTTAAAGATGAATATATTGCAATATTTCTTTGGTATTATTGTAGATTAATACCTTTCGTTACCCCCTCCCCCCCCAATCTAATCACCTCTCCAAAATGATTCTACCTTTGTAGGCAATTACGTGTGAACACCTTGAAAACTTTAATGAAGGATAAGCAAAAATTATTTTAGAATTTAATGTAAAGTGATTCCCCATTTTGAGCCATTCTAGCATTTTAGAGCAGTTATCCATTTTTTTTTTTTCTATTGGAGATAAATCCTGTGCGTTTTTTTTTTTTGTGTAGTTTTAAGAGGATCTTTGTGCATTTATGGGAGGGTTGGAAGTTTGCCACTCTGACTTTGGGTTAATGAAGAGTGGGGGTTGGTTCCACATAAATTTTATGTAAAGTAATTCATCATTTCAAGCCAATTCTAGCATTTTAAGACATTTAACCAATTTACTGTCATGGGAGATAAATCGTGAACTTTTATTTAAGGAAGGATATATATTTTTTTTTAAATTTATCTTTAAGCGCTTATGTAGCTTACTGGGGAATTTTGTTTGGTTGGGAGCTTGCCTCGTCACGGAATGAAGATGTCATATTCCAATATTCATGTGGATTTGGCTAGTAAACGAGAATATTTAGTTGTCAAAAGTCAACTTAAGATAAACTTATCCATAGAGCCCTGCTACTTAATATTTTTCTCTAAATAAACCTTCATTTTGAATCCGTCTTAACTTTCATGCACAAGAACAAATTACAAGTACTAACGACACAATTCGACAATATTGACAAATGAATGAAAAGGTACATGGCAGTAACATGTGATCGCAGGAGGGTACATGGCAGTGATGAGGAAATCGTCAATAAGAATGTGAAGGAAAAGGTAACAAGTACAAGAATGAAAAACTATGCATGCATAATCTGATATATAAACGGCTATACGTTTGTCTGTCTCAATATTTTTAAACTCTATCTCCTCCAAAACGAAAAGTCACAGAGCATCACTAGGGCCCTCAAATGATTGGATTTTTATGGACCATTCTTTTATGGGTTTTTATCCGGTTAAGTTCTTAAGGGGTCAAAAAGGTGTAAAAATTAAAAACATCGTTATACATTTTGTACATTCATCTTGGTTTATTTTTAATCAGTTCATGTGTCACGTTGGTACAGTGGTAACGTCACCAGCTTTGAATGCTACAGTTTTGGTTTGGATTCTAGCTGAAGGCACCAAAATTTTTTTTTTTTTTTTTTTTTTTTTTTTTAACTTTTGAAATCATGACTCTATAATAATATATACGAAATCTGGACAAATTAAAATATGATTAAGTGTATTTTATGCCCGGGCAAAACCGGTCACTTCTCTCCCCCCGCTAGTTCAACATAAGGGAAGGAAGAATAAAGGGGCAACATCACAAGCTGAGTGTTTAGTTCTTTTCCACTGCAAGAAATGAGACACAAGGATTGAAAAAGCCAGTGCTCCAGATGAGGAATACTCTGACTCTGCAAAAAATGCCTGTGCAGCCTCATCGACATTCACAGCAGGGTATCTCCGGCTATTAGCAATAAACTAAACTCTTCTCAAAAAGAGAAGGCAAATTTGAGAGGGTGAACCTCCTAGAACTACACAGAACCAGTATTATACCAGTCAACAGATCAGGTCATTACAGGAATGTTCTAATCTGAGGTGATTTTGGAGTCTGAGGATAAAAATAAAAAATTCCTTAGCAGCATACGTTTGGCAGCTCTGATTCGTCCCTAGATTTTGATGACTCTATAAAAATTTTATTGAATTTCTACTTTTGAATATCACATGAAATAGAATGAATCATAGAATAGAAGAAAATATCAACAAAGTTGGAAAATTTATTTCTAACATATAACAACGAACGAGTGTTCCACCCCCTATATGTAACTGACTGTTTAGCTTCTCTAAGACTAAAACGTTACAAACATACGTATAGTACTTAGTAGTAAATGTATTTTCTACAATCTATTTCTTTCTTAATTTTTATTTTCTTGTTTCATTCTTTTTAATTTTCTGTATTCCGTGCTATCCACTTGCTTAAAAACCCTTTGTTTCTGGATTTCCATCTCAAGAGTCATAGAGAAAATATGTAATTGTTTGTAGCATTTTTTTACTTTTGGAAAACAAGTTTGTACGTTTTGAAATTTAGTACGAGAAAAGAAATCGGAACTTATCCTTCAAATTAAATACAAGAAAAAAAAAAAAAAAAAAAAAAAAAAACCTACCAGCCGACTCTTGAAAAGTACACACTTGGCCCCTAAGCCCCCCCTCTCCTTTTATTACTACTCTGAAATAGATGGAAATCTCTGCACCCCAAATTAATTCCACTTGGAGACTAATAAAGGAAAATATATTCAAGGGTCATTATAAAAGTAAGACCTATTTATTTTTTTAACTAAAACGTGTAGTAATAGTTTTTTTGTGTGAAAAGTTGAAATCAAAATTTTAATCTCGCTGCTATTGCAAGAAATGATGCTACTTTACGAATATAGAAAACAACTGTATATAACACATATCTATCTATCTATCTATCTATATATATATAATATAAAAGCGAAAATGTATGTATGTATGTATGTATGTGTGTTCGCTTTTTCTGTATGTCTACAAAAGGCTTTTTTTCAGAGAAGCGGTCGCTTGCGGCTCGCCTAACAACTTTTTAAAACTTTTTATATCACATACAAATCGTAATGTCTCCCAGTTAAAAACGAAGCCTGCCTGTCTATTTAATTTGCTCGATTTCGGGAAGATAAATATTCAACATTTGTCGCTCGCCGCATATGGTTTAGTTTTTTCCTATAACATCTTGGGAAGCGTTCCCGCAGTAAATGAATACTATACAATCCCGCAGTCAAACTTGACCTCATTAACTCATTAAAACGGGCACCTGCTAAATCCAAGTAATTAAATAAATTCAAACGTGTTTCCGTTAGCATCTCGCGGTGGGGCAGTGGTTAACGTCGCACTTTTTTTTTTTTTCACACTTTACAACTTTGCCTCAACGGTTCGGGTTCGATCCTCATACTTACTTTTTTTTTTTTTACCCCTCCCCACCACCACACACACCTCCAAACACCCGGGCAACGCCGGGTACCCCTCGCTAGTATATATATAAAAGACAAAATGTGTGTGTGTGTCGCAAAAACTTTTGACAGAGGCGACAGATTTACACGAGATCAATATTTTTTGAAGCTTGATACTTCGGGCGACAAATATCGGAGAAAAAAAAGCCAAAAACATTAATTCCTTCACCCTCAACTGGGCCCTTTTCTACAGGGAGGGGTCGCTTTTTTTGCCGATATTTTTTAAAGTCATCATTTCTTTCCGATTGTCTAGCCTTAATTTAAACCTACGTCACTTCCCTGGTTTGGCGATGGGCGCAACAGCAAAGACAGCACTATTTTTCATGTTCTTTTCCTCCTTTGTGGTACGAGTTCGAGCCTGCCTGCCTACTATTTTTTTTTGCTCAACACCCCTCCAAACACCTGGGCAACGCCAGGTACCCACTAGTATATATATAAAGTGCAAAAATGTGTGTGTGTTCGTATGTCTCGCAAAAACTGACAGATGCATTAGGACGTGACGAAACCAGTATTGCTTTAAACTTCAATCTTTTGGACAAAAAATATCAAATAAATCGGCCAAAGACATTAATTCCTTCACCCTCAACTCGCCAGTTTTCTACAAGGAGGGGTCGCTTTTTCTGCTGACATTTTTGCAAGTCATCGTCTCCTTTTGATTGACTGCACTTAATTTCGATGTTCGCGACTTCTGATTTTGCCGTGGATGCATCGGTAAAGATGTCACTTTTTTCTTTTTTTTTCTTTTTCACCTTTTCCTTCTTTGTGTTACGGGTTTCTTTCTTTTTTTTTTCTTTTTTTTTTTTTTTTTTTAAACACCTTTCCACCCGGGCTGCCTACTGTTGTTTTGACCCCCCCCTTACTACCACACGGGGTTCCTTACTACACCACCTACACACACCTGGACAATGCTGGGTACCCCCACTAGTTAATAATAACTAGATTGATTTAAGCTCTATACTTTGAAGGGCATTCCAAAAGTAATACCTCTCTATTTTATTCCACCCAAATGAATCAGGGGACTGCAAATTACATTGTTATGATGACTGAACTTATGCACTCATGACCTGAAAGTTTCATCTCTCTGTTGCAGATATTCACGGAGCACAAAAGGGCGCTCGTCTTAATAGTACCACTCCCATCTTCGTAGTTCTTCAACTTTTGGAGTTTAAAAAAAATAGGAGGTTTTACTTTTGGAATGAACCTTGTATATGTGTTCTTGTAAGTAAGTGTGCTTATTGGTTGAAAAAAAAAAAAAAAAAATTTAGATTAGAATAATATGGATATTGTAGATAAGTGTATTCGAAATGACAATGGCATTCGCAGCAAATGAACAGGACAAAAGGAATGCTTGGGAGTGCCACTATCAGAAATGGTTGAATATTAAGTTTCCATGGAAGCATGAAAAATCTACGAGTTGCAGAAGCAGTATCGTATCCAGCTGTAAGAATTGAAAGAAATTGTCTGGAAAGCTGTGGGAAAGACGAAGAAAAGATTGGAAAATCAGTATAATTGTGACAAGGATGAAGGGGAAGCACTAGATAGAGGTAATTACAACAGATTCTAGTTCAAGATTTCTCATAATGGTCTCCACGGAGCCCTGGGACTCCATGAGTGAGGCTGAGGAGCTCCGGAAGCCCTTTGTTAAAGATGACCAAATGCTTTATATGGAAAAAAAAAAAAAAATGGCTGTAGACATTTAATTGTTGATCCCTTTTTTACTGGAAAAAGAGATGATACATAACTACAGGTGTAAAGAATTTCAGGATGATTTATGAAAAAGAAAATTAAAAAAATTAACAAAAAATTTCAACAATTTTTTATTAATCCAAAACAAATTGTAAATATATTATTTAATTGGACTTCATTATCGAGATGAGTTATTTATTTATGTATTTATGTAAATTTTTGGTACAGCAAAATGGAAGGAGAAATTTCAGAGGAAACATAATTTAATTTAAATACCAAAGAAAACAAAAAAAAAAAAACGGGCAGGTGAAATTATTAAAATTTTCCTTAAGGCCTTATCGTCTGACCCTCTAAGAGGAAACGTCAGAATGATAAATTAAAAACTAAGAAACGAATGAGGAAAGAAGGGAATTTGATTTCAGTTGGAAGACCAGTGAGAAGAGAAAAAAAAAAAAAAAAAAATCTCACTGTTCAGGTGGTTTTAAATCAATAAATATTTCCAACTGATGTTTCAAAATCTTTTGTCTTTATTATCTATTATTTATTTATTATTTTGTCTTATGTATTTATTTATTTATTTATTTATTGCAGACTATTATCCTCATCTTAGTTGTTGTTTCATGATGTCTTGGCTTGAGGCTTACTTGGCCAAAACGTGGTGAGACGACAACTATAGAAGCCAGTAATTGCTAAGGATGCAGTTAGAAGATTCAGAGTTCCTATCCCGTTGCAGTTACCACCTGACGAAGGCCAGAGGAATAGTTGGCCGAAACGTAAAACAAATAAAAAAGATGAGAATAATAGTCCGCAATAAATAAATTAATAAATAATACTCATCTCAATAATGAATTCCAATTAAATAATATATACCATTCGGTACGGACCCGACCATGGAAGATCAGATAAAAAATAAACCTGGATTTATAAAACCAAAAAATCAAACCTTGAAAATATAATAAAATCACGAACAGGGACAACTAATGAACAAGTATAAGTTAAAATTTGAAATGAATGTTTTTCATATTTATTTTAGAAATTATCTTGTTAGTGCTCCGTGAAAAACCTTTGATTAACTCGAGGGCTCTATGATGCCCTGACGTTTGGGAAACTCTGTTCTAGTTGATGGATCAGGTCCTAAAATTGATTGAGAGAATTAAATGGCCAATAAGAAGTCAAATATGCGTACTTGAATTGCAGTTTGGGCAAAGCTCCACTAGTTCTATAATTATATTGGGTACAAGGGTCGTTCCAAAAGTAAAGCCTCCTTTTTTTTCTTTTTTTTTTTTCTTTTACTCAAAGTTGAGCTCCAAAAACAGGAGTGGTACTAGTAAGAACGGCCTTTTTGCTTCAGAATTTATTTTTCTACATTGTCACTACTATTCACGAAATGCTTTTGCCAGAAATTCAAGACTCCTCTCTGCTTCTGGCACAGGTCCATGACAAAAGTATGGCAGTGGGAACATTTGTTGATCCTCATTCAATCCCAAACAACTTTGAGAGATATTCTATTTAACCCATAGATAGGACTGACAGGTACTACCATTGCTCAGAGTTAAAAGTAGATCTGATATACCCTCAGTGTACTGGGAGGAAGCTGTACATACCTCCCCACAGTGATTTGGTCTACAATACATTGTAGTCTACATTGCACTGTTGAGAATCTGTTTTTATAAAATTATCTGTAAATAATGGCTTCACTTTAAAATGCAAAAGTCAAGTATCATGGTTCAGTTGTGTAGAAGCATTAATTTCCAATGTGCCCCTATCTTATAAAAGAATCTACTTTTGATTTAGTTTGGGCCTTTCTGCTTGTGTATTAATAAAACTTCTCAAATGCACTTGTGATGTTAGTTTATATAAAATTAACTTTGGTCAAAATTGGATTCCCTTCTTTAATCGATTTTTTTTTTTATTATTGATTTTCTATACTTATCAGATGCATTCTAATACAAAACCTATGTAAGAACACTCCCAGACACATCAACTACCTTTGTGTGGGTCCTAGATATGACCTTAAACTATATCCGATGGTGAGGCCCCAGCTTGCGGGTTTTGGGGAGTGTGGAGCCACCCTTTAATTGGCATTGCTCCCAGGTCCACTCTGACCCGAAGTGGTAGTACCTGTTAGGGTCCCAACTATGGGTTAAATAGAAACTGACTTGGAAAAAAAAACAAAAAACAAATATATTCTATTAGAAAACGTTTCTTCAAAATCACTGAATTTGGCATTAAATAACCTGAAAAGGGTTGATATGCCGTAAAACAAAAACAACTAACCAACCTTTGTGTGAAATTAAAAAAAGTTTGCCTAGCCGTTTCGAGTCCATAGTGAACCCTCTGTCTCTATCTCTGTCTCTCTATCTCTCTCTCACAGGTTTTATAAAATTATCTGTAAATAATGGCTTCACTTGAACGATGTGGTTACAATATAAAAGGAAATATTGTAAACCAATATAAAAGGAACTTTTTGTATTGAATTTCAAAAGAACTTTTTAATTGTAACCACGTTGGGGTGGGGTTTTCGCACAATCCTGCTTCAAACGACCAATTAACGTAACTAGGTCGTTGCCAGATCCAAAACACAGGGCCTAACCCTAAGTTTCCGTAGTTACACTTTTATTTTCGTCTAGTGATTCACCCTTAAAAATGTGACCAGACCCTCACTGGTCACTGGAATTACCGCTCTGATGCCCAGAGAGCACAAAATGCACATGACCCTAAGTCTGTATGGCAATACCTTTAACCTGTTGGTTAGCCGTTTGTTGTCAGATACTGTGGTTGATTTCTTTTTTGTAGGTACTCTAATCAGCAGACATGGGCCTCTTACAGCTGCAGTTTGGGCCTCAGTTTTAAGGGTAGATCTAGAAATTAACTGGATTATCCTCCAAAGATCGAAGCAAACGAAAATGATTATTGCATAAGATATTTTCACAAAAAAATGTGCAAGGAAAAAGTTACATTATTATTCGGGTTCGAGATACAGGATTTTCAACTTGTGTTCTTTCAGGTAGTTTTTCTCTGTCAAAGGAAGTTCCACTTTGGGGATCTCTAGCCCCGGGCGAAAACCCGAAAGCTGAAGCGCATTCTTTGACAGCCAGCAAGCAAGTCTCTATCTACCAAAAACAGTGGCCTTTTATTAAAACCCTAATTCTGACCTACATCTGAGATTAGTCTTTTCTTTCTGTCATTTGGAGATTAGCCCCTCCTTCTCTTTTTCCTCCTTTCTTCTTAATCTTTTTTTTTCCTTTTTCTTTTTTTCCTCCCAAATCCTTTTCTCTCTTTCTCTCTTCTATATCTCTTTAATTCTCTATCCCCCCTCTCTTTCTTTCCTCTCTGAACTCGTTCTCTCTATCTCTCTATTGTCATTCAATATTCATTGTCGTTAATAATTCTATCTCTCTATTGACAACAGTTCTATTTGCCAGGTGGTCTCTTGCTTGACATAAAACACATGGCTTATCACTGATATTTTTGTATGTCTATCCAAACACTGTGTCACTCAAATGCCCATTTTATTTTTAGAAATTTTTTCCACGATAGCTCAACAAAAACATATTCTATCTTTTCCACTGAAATTTGGAATCTCTTAAACCTCGTGCCAAACATCCCACTATCACATCGGATCCTGATCCTGTAATCAAGGTGACTTGGTGCTGCCCAGTACATGAAAATAGTGTTACAATATGATAGATTGTGCTTGTAGGTGTGTGTATTTGGGGTGGGTGGGAGGTAAAGAACAAAAAGGAAACTTAATCCTGTTTAAATATTAAAAAAAAAAAAACAGCGATTTTAAAAATGGGAAAAAAATAGGACGGGGGCGTTGTGACAGGTAGACTCGAACCCGGAGCCTTGAGGCCCATAGGCTGAGCATGAACACCTGCGCTACGGCGACATTACCAATGTAAGAACGATTAAAGTGAATGTCAAACATCTGCAGGTTTTAATGAGGGCAAATCGTTTACTGCGGGATAGTTGACTGCGACGTTTACATCCGGTTCGAATCGTACTGAAAAGTGAAAACAACACGCAACGATCGAAAAATGTTGAATATTTAATTTCTGAAAGTCAGACAAATTAAATAGATGGGCGACCTCCCGTTTTTAACTCGTACATATTATGATTTAGACGTGATATAAAAAGTTTTAAAAAAGGAGCGAGCCCGCGAGAAGGCGTCGGAAAAAAAGCCTTTCGTGGACATACAGAAAAAGCAAACACACATACATACACACATTTTCGCTTTTATATATATAGATATGCCAAAAACAAAATGTCGACAAGGCATTCATCATATTCAGTTAAACACTTATTTTACACACTGAAATGTGTTGAATGGCTTTCCATGTAACCTATCTCTGGACAGGTCTTTATTCATCCCTCTTTTTCTCAAATCTATTTTTATTTGCTCATGTTTTTGTTGACTTTTCCCTGTGAACTGTACCTGCTGCCTCCACTGTTCTACATACACTAACCCAAGAACTCTCATCCATTCTTTCTATGTGCCCAAACCATCAAAGTCTCCTGTTCTGCACACATCTCCCTACACTCTCGTT
>NC_136516.1:10635202-10692702 GCF_053919585.1 Euprymna scolopes
GCAAATCATTTTTACCCCCCCCCCAAAAAAAAGAAACATTTCTTATCTGGAGATGTATCTTAGTGGTAGAGCATTCAACTACAGATCGAATGATCTCGTGTTCAAGCTCGGGTGTACCTCACCACTTTATATTGATTTTTTTTTTTTTCTTGAGTTCAGTTTATGATAAGAGGTACCATTTAAAATCGCCGCAAATCATTTCTTCGTTTGCATATTTTAAAACTAAATATTAATCAGAAGTGACTTTTCCAGGGCATTCATCGTCAAGCCCAAATATCAGCTGAAGTGATATTGTAAATAGAGGGAATTGGATGAATGCCATTATCATCATATATATATATATATATATATATATATATATATATATATATAATTTTGGGGGGCGCAAATTATTCCTCGTAATATAAGAATCAAAGTATTGATTCTATAATTGCATGAATTAAAATATGTTTAAGTGTATTGTCCAACTGGGCAACGCCGGATTGCCAGCTAGTAATTGTTATAGTGTGTAGAAACTCTTGAAATTAGGCTCTATATGTGAAATATACTTGGTTTCATTAACAGTTTGGCCGGGGATTTTTTTCTCTCGGTGGGGTGGGGGTGGGGGGTCAAAGCAGTAGATTTGCTCATTCCTGTAATGACCTGGACCTTGTTGATTGCGGTGTAACGCTGGTTCTATGCACAGTTCTAAGAGATCCACACTCCCAGGTTTTACCTTCTTTTAGAAAAGGTTATTTTATTTGCTAATCGCCTGAGGCGACCCTACTAGGGAATGTCGATAGGACTTCAGAGGCATCCTTTTCAGAGTCAGTGCTCCTCCTAGTGGGGCACTAACTTTTCAATCACACTTTCTAATCCTTGGGTCACATTTCTCATGGTGGTGGGGAAATTTGTAACGTCATTAGCGTTCTAAAGTTGGGATCAAAAGTAAATGGAGTAATCCTCGAAAGGAGTAGCACCCTCCCATACATCTTCATGTAGTAGCCAATAAAAAAGAAGCCTTTGAGTTGCCTTTGACTATGGTCAACCACAACTTTTTTTTTTTTTTTTTTTCCCCCGTCAGATATTGTATGTGTTTGCTGTTTACAATAAAAAAAATGTTGATCATTGTTTCGATGACAGATAACGCTGGCATTAAGTATTTTTTTCCCCCTTTCTAACAGAAAAGATGTCTCGAGTCGATTACTGCTCTAGGGTTCCTTTCATGGTAGGAGATTGAATGAGTTCTATCCATGGTTCTTCCCTGTGAAACGCTTGCAACAAATCCTCGTTTACTTAGAAAAACCGTCAAGAATTTCCATGTACTTTATCCATTCCTAAAACCAAACATAAATTTCATGAGTAGAGTTGCTTTTCTGGAACAAGATACCATGGAGCTGCGTTGTGGTTTACTATAACTTGATTATTTTCAAATCGAATGTAAATAAATTTTTGCTGACCTTTCCTCTTAAATAACTAAACCTTACCAAAGTTCCACCATTACTGATCATCGAGTTGTCTCACCAACTACGTAGCACTTATTAACCCTTACTCTTGAGTGGCCTCCTAGCCTTAATAAATGCTGTCTTTCAAGTTTAAAAAGAAAAAAAAAAACAAAAAAACTTGACCAAGAATTGAACCCTGGTCTCCCGGCCCATTTGCTAGCACTATTCCCATTATGACAAATTGGTTGATTATGATAAAAAAAAAAAATGTATCCCTATGACAGGATCACGGGTAAAACAAGTCTCATCCTAGTGTTGCTAAATCTACCAACACAATCATGAATAATGACAACTAAAAAATATATAAAAGTGGTGGGGCTCAGAAGAAAGGTCTGAATGCCATGATCAGCAGGGACTCTTTGATAGCCGACAAGAGACGAATGTTGGCCACTTGTTATTTTAGGTATCAGCACACAACAGATCTAATGCAGGTAACTTAATATGATCAGCAAAAATAAAAAACCACACAAAAAAAGAAATGGACCGCAAATTAGACTTTATTTTTTTTAATTTTATTTTTTTACTTGGGAGTCACCACGTATCAAGGCCTGAATGCAACTTGAGGATAAGGGTTAATGAATGTAAGGTGGTAGTGTAGTTATCACTAATGGTGTAAATTGGATAAAATATTATTTAAGGGGCTGGCTCAACAAGAACTTGTGTACATTGGATTTGAAGGCTATCATGTTGTATTAAACCGAGAAGCAGGCCAGCAGAAATGTGTTTCGCAGGCGAGCAGTTCTGAGAAAGCTTTGTTCTGCTGTTTCGTCCTTTTATTTATTTCCACTCCCGTTTCGTCCCTTTTATTTATTTCCTCTGCCTTTCCGTCCTTTTATTTATTTCCCCTGCCATTTCGTCCTCTTATTTATTTCCCCTGCCATTTCGTCCTCTTATTTCCCCTGCTGTTTCGTCCTCTTATTTATTTCCCCTGCTGTTTCGTCCTTTTATTTATTTCCCCTGCCGTTTCGTCCTTTTATTTACTTCCCCTGCCGTTTCGTCCTTTTATTTACTTCCCCTGCCGTTTCGTCCTTTTATTTACTTCCCCTGCCGTTTTGTCCTTTTTTTTTATTTCCTCTGCCGTTTCGTCCTTTTATTTATTTCCCCTGCCGTTTCGTCCTTTTATTTATTTCCGCTGCCGTTTCGTCCTTTTATTTACTTCCCCTGCCGTTTCGTCCTCTTATTTATTTCCTCTGCCGTTTCGTCCTTTTATTTACTTCCCCTGCCGTTTCGTCCTCTTATTTATTTCCTCTGCCGTTTCGTCCTCTTATTTATTTCCTCTGCCGTTTCGTCCTTTTATTTACTTCCCCTGCCGTTTCGTCCTTTTATTTACTTCCCCTGCCGTTTTGTCCTTTTTTTTTATTTCCTCTGCCGTTTTGTCCTTTTTTTTTATTTCCTCTGCCGTTTTGTCCTTTTTTTTTATTTCCTCTGCCGTTTCGTCCTTTTATTTATTTCCCCTGCCGTTTCGTCCTTTTATTTATTTCCGCTGCCGTTTCGTCCTTTTATTTATTTCCCCTGCCGTTTCGTCCTTTTATTTATTTCCCCTGCCGTTTCGTCCTCTTATTTATTTCCCCTGCCGTTTCGTCCTCTTATTTATTTCCCCTGCCGTTTCGTCCTCTTATTTATTTCCCCTGCCGTTTCGTCCTCTTATTTATTTCCCCTGCCGTTTCGTCCTCTTATTTATTTCCCCTGCCGTTTCGTCCCCTTATTTATTTCCCCTGCCGTTTCGTCCTCTTATTTATTTCCCCTGCCGTTTCGTCCTCTTATTTATTTCCCCTGCCGTTTCGTCCTCTTATTTATTTCCCCTGCCGTTTCGTCCTCTTATTTATTTCCCCTGCCGTTTCGTCCTCTTATTTATTTCCCCTGCCGTTTCGTCCTCTTATTTATTTCCCCTGCCGTTTCGTCCTCTTATTTATTTCCCCTGCCGTTTCGTCCTCTTATTTATTTCCCCTGCCGTTTCGTCCTCTTATTTATTTCCCCTGCCGTTTCGTCCTCTTATTTATTTCCCCTGCCGTTTCGTCCTCTTATTTATTTCCCCTGCCGTTTCGTGCTCTTATTTATTTCCCCTGCCGTTTCGTGCTCTTATTTATTTCCCCTGCCGTTTCGTCCTTTTATTTATTTCCCCTGCCGTTTCGTCCTTTTATTTATTTCCCCTGCCGTTTCGTCCTTTTATTTATTTCCCCTGCCGTTTCGTCCTTTTATTTATTTCCCCTGCCGTTTCGTCCTTTTATTTATTTCCCCTGCCGTTTCGTCCTTTTATTTATTTCCCCTGCCGTTTCGTCCTTTTATTTATTTCCCCTGCCGTTTCGTCCTTTTATTTATTTCCCCTGCCGTTTCGTCCTTTTATTTATTTCCCCTGCCGTTTCGTCCTTTTATTTATTTCCTTTTAATCTCTTTTCCTCCTCCAGTCTTAAACAATTTAAACTAATTCATCTATCGATCTATAATCTTATAATTACTATGATTGTTGCTGTCAGTTGTAAAACTCTATTGTCTGATCAATTCCAAACAATTAATTTCGAAGTACACATTAAGCAGTCAACGTTTATAACTTTAACGCCTTTCACAATAGTCATGTAATCATTAGCAGATAATTGGGAGTTGCATCCACAATTTCTATAAGGGGGTTATGTCGGTTGGTCTCTCATGGTTCTGCTTCTATTTGAAATTGGATTTTCCTGTTATTTCTTTTTTTATCATTTACACCCCAAAACAATGCATAATGCCACAGGGAACGTAAGGGCTACTATTTTTGATCATATCTAACAGGGGACTGAAGGGAATTGAGCAGCGAGATGTTTGTTCATATTACATTTAAATTTTTGCAGGCTAGTTACAATCAGAAAAGCAGGAAACAAGGGGAGAATTCCAAAGTGTAGTAGTCCGAGGGAAGAAACTATTAAAGTAGAAGGCTTCCCACTTCTAGGTACCTCAATAGTAAAGGCGTGGGATTTTGTTGCTTGTCGAGTTAATTTGGAGTATGTGCGCCAATGGGGACGCATCAGAACACGTTCCATTAAAGTACTTGTAAAACAGGCACAGGGATACAATATGGCGATGGGACAGAGGTTGGAGCTTGGTCAACAGTGTGGGATCTATTAGATGACTGTTTTTGCATCTTGTTTAAAAGTGGTAAATGCACCAGGCAACAATAATCCATGCATGTGATTTTGTAAAGATACAGAATATTCTAAAATGAGTGTTTTGGCCTCTTATTTATTTCCCCTGCCGTTTCGTCCTCTTATTTATTTCCCCTGCCGTTTCGTCCTCTTATTTATTTCCCCTGCCGTTTCGTCCTCTTATTTATTTCCCCTGCCGTTTCGTCCTCTTATTTATTTCCCCTGCCGTTTCGTCCTTCTATTTAATTCCCCTGCCGTTTCGTCCTCTTATTTATTTCCCCTGCCGTTTCGTCCTCTTATTTATTTCCCCTGCCGTTTCGTCCTCTTATTTATTTCCCCTGCCGTTTCGTCCTCTTATTTATTTCCCCTGCCGTTTCGTCCTCTTATTTATTTCCCCTGCCGTTTCGTCCTCTTATTTATTTCCCCTGCCGTTTCGTCCTCTTATTTATTTCCCCTGCCGTTTCGTCCTCTTATTTATTTCCCCTGCCGTTTCGTCCTCTTATTTATTTCCCCTGCCGTTTCGTCCTCTTATTTATTTCCCCTGCCGTTTCGTCCTCTTATTTATTTCCCCTGCCGTTTCGTCCTCTTATTTATTTCCCCTGCCGTTTCGTCCTCTTATTTATTTCCCCTGCCGTTTCGTCCTCTTATTTATTTCCCCTGCCGTTTCGTCCTCTTATTTATTTCCCCTGCCGTTTCGTCCTCTTATTTATTTCCCCTGCCGTTTCGTCCTTCTATTTAATTCCCCTGCCGTTTCGTCCTCTTATTTATTTCCCCTGCCGTTTCGTCCTCTTATTTATTTCCCCTGCCGTTTCGTCCTCTTATTTATTTCCCCTGCCGTTTCGTCCTCTTATTTATTTCCCCTGCCGTTTCGTCCTCTTATTTATTTCCCCTGCCGTTTCGTCCTCTTATTTATTTCCCCTGCCGTTTCGTCCTTTTATTTATTTCCCCTGCCGTTTCGTCCTTTTATTTATTTCCCCTGCCGTTTCGTCCTTTTATTTATTTCCTTTTAATCTCTTTTCCTCCTCCAGTCTTAAACAATTTAAACTAATTCATCTATCGATCTATAATCTTATAATTACTATGATTGTTGCTGTCAGTTGTAAAACTCTATTGTCTGATCAATTCCAAACAATTGATTTCGAAGTACACATTAAGCAGTCAACGTTTATAACTTTAACGCCTTTCACAATAGTCATGTAATCATTAGCAGATAATTGGGAGTTGCATCCACAATTTCTATAAGGGGGTTATGTCGGTTGGTCTCTCATGGTTCTGCTTCTATTTGAAATTGGATTTTCCTGTTATTTCTTTTTTTATCATTTACACCCCAAAACAATGCATAATGCCACAGGGAACGTAAGGGCTACTATTTTTGATCATATCTAACAGGGGACTGAAGGGAATTGAGCAGCGAGATGTTTGTTCATATTACATTTAAATTTTTGCAGGCTAGTTACAATCAGAAAAGCAGGAAACAAGGGGAGAATTCCAAAGTGTAGTAGTCCGAGGGAAGAAACTATTAAAGTAGAAGGCTTCCCACTTCTAGGTACCTCAATAGTAAAGGCGTGGGATTTTGTTGCTTGTCGAGTTAATTTGGAGTATGTGCGCCAATGGGGACGCATCAGAACACGTTCCATTAAAGTACTTGTAAAACAGGCACAGGGATACAATATGGCGATGGGACAGAGGTTGGAGCTTGGTCAACAGTGTGGGATCTATTAGATGACTGTTTTTGCATCTTGTTTAAAAGTGGTAAATGCACCAGGCAACAATAATCCATGCATGTGATTTTGTAAAGATACAGAATATTCTAAAATGAGTGTTTTGGCCTCTTCTAGCGGAATTTCTTCCTAAACGCCCTTAAAACCTCAATATAGTATTCCTTGTTGACTGTGTCCAGTGTGAACCCAATGCATGCAGATCATACCTGTGCTGTCAAAAAAGTAGTGTTGGGATGATTAATCGGAATTGAGAATCGGAAAAATCGGAACTTTTTGGGGTATTGGAATCGGGGGAAAATTTGTGCCTATTTTCCGATTCCAAAACCGATTCCTTTCATTATCTATTTTAATTGTATTTTGTTTTTACGAAACACCTTCCACTGCT
This sequence comes from Euprymna scolopes, assembly GCF_053919585.1. Taxonomy (NCBI): domain Eukaryota; kingdom Metazoa; phylum Mollusca; class Cephalopoda; order Sepiida; family Sepiolidae; genus Euprymna; species Euprymna scolopes. The sequence continues at coordinate 10,641,909 of NC_136516.1, forward strand.
TGTAGTAATAATAAAATATTTATTGATTTTAAACTTCCAGTAAGACTAAAATCTTTAGATCACTGCATCACAAGTGTGTTTTTACGCTTGAGAAAATATGTGCACATTTAGTATGTGTTTTCTACAGTAATCGGGACAAAATAACAATTTTATAGTTAAATATTTATAAAGGATCTGAATCGGCAATTTAGTACAGAATCGGTAATTGTATCGGAATCGGGGAAAAATATTGGAATCGTCCCATTCCTACAAAAAGGGGATCATAAGTTTTTGGGTGGATCTGCTCTGTCTAACCTTCTTCGGTCTGGGAGAGCCAGCATGCTTCCACTGAGAACTGTCTCCTGGTCTCTGGGTCACAGCAGTAAATCCAGCTGTCATTGCAGGTCACCACAGCATCAAGAACTGCGAAATATGATCAGCTTGATCATCTCCCTGCTGTCATGACAACGTCTTTCTGATCTTCTCTGAACACCCTTGGGACAAATTTCATGCAGATCTTCCACATTTTCAGTTCCTCACGAATAATTACGTGTACAATTTTTACACAGGCATCAAACTGTGCACTTATTGTCTCTATAATGTCCTCATGTCGCCCATATTGCATTTATTGAATTTACCAGCTGCGATAATCGGGCTTTAGTAGGGTGCATCTTCTTTGCAGCAGTTTTGGCAATTGCCCTCAATGTATTTGTTCCAATTCATGTTGCCTGTGAGTGTTCGACCGAAGAGTTTGAAAGATGAGTTTTCAGGTAGCATGGTATTTGTCATCAGAATCTTTGGTTGAGAAGGGTTTTTTTTTTTTTTGTAATTATTAAAGGAAAGACGTGTAGTCTTAGCAGCATTAAATGTTACCGTATATTTACGTTTCATTTAAACCAACATTGTTAAACATAACAATTCTCCTGCTCGACTGCTTTTTAAAATTTTTTTTACAATGTTTCTAATCTGTATTGCGTCAAAATCCCCAAAAGTGTATCGCGAGAAATTTTTAATCATCTTCAGGTGTCAATGTGACGCTGATTCTGGCGTCCCAGAATTTAAATGGTAAACATTCTTCTGGAACTGCACCGGTTTGTTGCTTTGATGTCTATCGATTTCACATGTGGTGTTCTTGGCTATTTTTTTAATTTAATTTTTTTTTTTTTTTGTCTGTCACCTGCAGATGGTTGGACAAAGAATCTAACTTAACTGCTAGTTTTAACTTAAAATCCAAAATTCATCAAATCTTTTCGTTTCGATATGAAAAAGATTAGAAAAATAAAACAAATAAAAAAAAAAATGTATAATTATGCAGAGGAATTGTCATGTTCAGAAATGTTTTTTTTTTTTTATATATATACTAGCCAGGTGACTACTCGACGTTGCCCAAGATTGAATGATGATCAATGAATTTTTCACACTCCTATTATCAAAATCGGTGAAATCACACATTTTTCAGTCAAATCGCTTCCTCTAGTTGGAACCCATCACGGTGCACCAGAAGGAAGCTCACACACATTCCTACAGTGACTTAATTCACAATATATTGTATTCTACATTGCACTGTAGAGAACCTACTGTTTTTATACAATTTTTTTTTTATATATATAATGGCTTGAATTAAAGTTAAAAATAAAGTCAAGTATCATGCTTCAATTGTGCTCTAAACAGAAACGTTAATTTTCAACAGATCCTGGTTATATCAAAGAACGTGCTGATTTTATGTGTCAGTCCTTTTGGTTTTCGCCTGTTCCTTTTTATTTGATTTTTTTCGATTATCGATACTTATCGAGACATTCTAATACAAACCTATCTAAGAAGACTACCAGGGTATGCTTGCGGCCACCTGCTTGCATCAAAGGATCACCACACTCTTCAGCACTGCCAGACTTTGGTGTTGATTTTCAAGCCGACTTCAAAGATATGAGGTAGCATGATGTGGCCCTCATTTGAAACCAAAGATTATATGGTTTTCATCACCCTGACCACGTTGCTGTTATTCCTTGCAATCCAGCGATGGTTCTGCCTGTTGTGCACTTAGTCTTGGCAGGAGTTCTTTTCATCTGAAAAGAACCAAAGCTTGTTTGCCTTCTTGGGATGCTTCAGTTTGTTGACCGACTTTATTAGCTGGAAGTCCTTTGTCTTCTCAGTCAAGATCTGGCTTGTCTGGCACCTGTAGGACCTACACTTCAAGTCCTCCTTTAAACATGCATTCACGCATGTGTGTGAGACGCCTACATATCTGGCAATCTGCTGAATTATCCGCTGGGGAGTTTCATCAATGATTGCCTGGACCTTTTCGATGACCTCGTTAGTCCGGGTCTTCCAATCCACCACCTAAAGGGTTGTCTGATGTGCTGAGCTGTGACCTCAAGTGTTGAACCGTCCAGATTTACATTTTGAGGGTGCTGGCATTGGTCCTGTTGTCATAACTTTGATCGGTAGAGAGCATGAGTTGTACAGCGGCGCATCTCCAATCTCACTTGTTGAACATTGTGTCACTTTCAGACACGATAGACGGCTCCTATCGCTCTTGGGATGTGTACACAACTGGCCAACTAGTAGATGATCTGTAACAAAAGAAAAACGGTTTTTATAGAAAGGACATGGAATCATGTCGGCTTTTCTAGGGCGAAAATTTTATCGTTCCACCCTGTGTGTGTGTATTTGGTCAAGATCAAAGTGTAGTATCTGTTCTTCAGATGCTGCACTTCTATTTCTTGTTCTCTTTCGGTGGAGGAGAAATCCTTCACGACTGAGACAATTTTTATTTTTGTACCTTTTCTCCACGTTAAAAAACGACCCTGGTGTCTAACTCTGTCCCGTGGGGAGGCATAGTAAATAGGTACAAATATAAATATTTTTTTCATGTTCACAATTTTAAACTTTTAATTTTTACACTTTGAAATGTCCACTTTTAATTTTTCCACTTTGCTTGCCAATGGAAGTTTGATTATATGTTTATAATTTGATTTGACTTTCTGAAAAGTTGACCTCTGATCTATTTCGATTCAGCCTGATTCTACATGTTGATCTGTTGGCATCATAACATTAAAAAAAAAATGATAAACATTAACTATTAGGATAATGGTCGATATATGAATACTTGGAGAAAGTATTCTGTGCTGTTATCGCAGAGTTCAGTTTTGTGTCAGGTGCTCTGTTCACCTCTGCTCATGCGCGAGAAAAAAAAAAAATCAATATCCAATACGCGAATGCATTTCTGATAATATCGACTGAACATGAATCTAATTTTCTAAAACGTATTTCTAAACACGTTTCCGCAGTTTGATTGCTATTTTTCACAACGTTTAACGATTGTTCTTTGAAGACTTTTTCAGGTATCTTTTTTGCGGGGATGTATTTCCTTCACCTTTTTACACAATTCATTTTTATTTTTTTATTTATTTTTTTATTAAAAAAAAAAAGGCACTTAAATGTGTAGAGTCTCCCTCACCTTTAGCCCACGTCCAGGTCGGTTGTTATATCTTTATTATTTAAAAAGAAACTTTGTGTATGTGAATTAGTTCCCTATGGACTCCTAAACAGCTTGGCCGATTTTTCTAAAATTTCACACAAATGTACTTTATGTGCCTGGCAGTGTTCTTAGATAGGTTTACATCGGAACGTCTTTGATAAGTGTCGGTAATTGACAAAATCTAATGAAAGGAGAAACAAGTGATTATGACCAAAGTTGACGCCTTGTACAGCCTAACATCACAAGCACATTCGAGAAGTTTTATTACCACACAAGAAAAAAGACCTGGCATATAAAATCAACAGTAGGTTCTTTGATGTGGCATAGGTACGTTCGAAATAATGTTTGTTTAGAGCACAATTGAAGCATGATACTTGACATTTGCATATTAGACTTAAATTCAAGTCATTACATAAAAATAATTTTATAAAATCTATAGTATGCTCTCTACAGTGCAATGCAAATTACAGTATTATGGACTGTCACTGTGGGGAGCATGAGAAACCTCTAGGGCATTGCAGCTGGTTCCCAATTAGAGCAGGTAATTAATCGATTTGATTGAAAAATGGGTGATTTTACTGATTTCGATGGCAATAAGATATGGGCGCGTAATTTGTCGATCCTCATTCAATCCTGGCCAACATCGAGTCTCCCTGCTAGTCTAAAAGAAAAAAATAGATGCTGTGAATATGTTCTTCAGCAATATGCCTGTGGTAGTAGCCCACTTCCCTTCTCTCCAGCAAATATAATTAAACGAACTCATTTCTGTATGAGTCACCACAAACTAGGCCCTGGATATGACCATAAAAGATGTCTAAATGGCAAGATTCATTTGGGGGGGTATGGAGAATGGAGTTGCCTTTTAGTTATCACTAGCAGGGGTACCCGGCGTTGCTCGGGTGAGGTGGGTGGGGTGGGGTAAATCAAAGCAATAAAATGGAAAATAAAGAATAAGCAAACGAAATGTTTAAATATTAAAACATTTTTTTTTTAATCTGAAAAACAAAAAAAACAGCGAACATGATGGAAAAATTAAAAAGGGAAAATAAAGAATTAACAACAAAAAAAAAAAAAATGGCATAAATAACCCTGTTTAAATGAAGAAAAAAAAATGGGATAAAATAACCCTGTTTAAATGAAGAAAAAAAAAATGGCATAAAATAACCCTGTTTAAATGAAGAAAAAAAATGGCATAAAATAACCCTGTTTAAATGAAAAAAAAAAAAAAAAAAAAAATGGCATAAAATAACCCTGTTTAAATGAAAAAAAAAAAAAAAAAAAAATGGCATAAAATAACCCTGTTTAAATGAAGAAAAAAAAATGCCCGATATGTCGGCGTGAACGTGCAACCTTAAGACAGCGACGCCGTCATTATAACCACTACTCTACGATGGCGTTTTTTTAAATTTTTTTTATTTAAACTAATTAAGAAAGAACGTTTTTGGTTAAATTGTCATGAAGGAAGGATTCTTTTGCTTCTCCCTCATTGCAAACGTGTATTTCTATAGGAAATAATTGACCATTTTCTCTATTGCATTATTCAACCAAGACATCGCTCTTTCAGACGGTACCGGTTTTGACCCGGTCTGATGCCACTGAGAGAAGTTTCAAGCGAACAGACATACATACATACATACATACATTTAAACAGACAGTTGATATATATATCAACTTCCATGTCTGCTTTGACTCCAAGTTATTATACCTGTTAGGGCATCTGGTGCCAGCAGATAAGGCTGTCAGAAGATACTGGCCTCCTGACCAATCATTGATCGTTTTTTTTTTTTTTTCCCATTTCCTTTGCAAAACTCATGTTCTGCAAAGTCAAAAACAATTTTATTCTACAAAACAAACCGGGGTTTGTATTACAATCTAGATAAAAAAAAAAAGTTGTAAAAAAATATATAACAAATGTTATAAAAGGCTAGATGAGTTACTTTTCTACCTAACTGGATAAGTTTTTAGTGTTTTTTATTTAATGTAAAATGTTTATTCGGTTCGAAAAGCAAGTAATATTGAGCGTTACCGGAGAACAAGAAAAATGGCCGCTTGGTCTCTATATTTTGGAAGTCTCGATAATCATTTAAAAATAAGAAATCAAACATAGTAAATGTCACGGTAACATTTATTGAGTTTCTGCCACCATTTTTTTTATTTCTAATTTTGAAGTCTTTGTCAAGACTTCAAAGATCGCAGCCATTTTTTTTTTTTTTTTTTTCAATCCAGAAGGACAAAGCTATGTCCGAGATATAACTGTGCCATATCACGTGTGCTATACTCTCACTGAGTCAGGAGAGTACTGGGAGGGAGGAAAAGAAATAAGTTGCGAACTAGGAATTATGAGCACTTAAGCAAAATTGGAGTAACAAAACAACCCATGGGACGAATGCAGGGTTAAATGAATAATTCTTTTTCTTTTGTTACCGACATACGTTCGATTATGGTGTCAATTCTTAGGTGGACACGTTAGATTTGATGGAATTTTTTTTTTTTTTTTTCTCTACTCGTATTGACCCCAAACAAGGGAAATTGACACTGAAACAGAAGAGTTATGAGTTAGGAGCATCCTCCAGAAGGAATTGTGCAACAAGGTGTTTGTCGACATTACATTTAACTTTCTGCATATTGGTGCTGTCATAGAAACAGGGAACGAGGAAGGAATTTCAAAGGGAAGCAGTTCGAAGATAAAAACAACTATCGAAATAGAAAGCTTTCCAACATCTGGGAACCCCTACAATGAAGGGATGGAATTTTGCTGCCATTCAGGTTATTTACCGTTCGGTAGGGGCACAAGTGTAGCAAGTTCGTTGGAGCACATTCCATTTAAGTACTTGTAAAACAGGATGTATGGAACATTGTGATGACACGGCAGGGTTTGGAGTTTGGGACTCATTTGATGCATTTAAAAAAAAAAAAAAAAAAATTTTTTTTTTTTTAAATTTTTTAAATTTTTTTTTTAAGACCATGTCTAAGAGAAAGATTATTGGTTGGTGCACCCACCCAGATAGTGCTGCATACATAAACCAACGGCATAGCCAAGAAGCACCAGGAGGGGGGTGTAGCAGAAATTTTACGAAATATGATTCGTTTCGTTCCATTCGTTTTTTCATTATAATTAAGACAACTTAAAAATTGCAATTAATGCTCATTTAATATACTAATAACGTGAAATTTAAATATTTTGATTTTGAAATGTTTTATATAATTTGTCAAATTACTCAACTTGATAAATAAATGCAACTTTTGGATTGCGCTAATTATAACTTTCTATGTTTCATAGTTTTATTATTATTTTTTTTTATCTTGGTCCCTTTTACCACATTCTAGTTGTAATCGAATACTTAGATGTACGAAGCAAAACGAAAATTAAACAAAATGATGCAAAAAGTTTCGTTTTGTTTTCATAAAAAAACATTTAAAATAAGTTAGTAAATATTTTTGAACAAAACGAATCCAAACCTGCAAAATTCCCTTGTAGGTAGGTAAACTTTGAGGCATTATTGTGAAATGGCAGGCAAAAATTGATTTGCAAGCAGTAAATTATACCTCCATTAGCAGACGAATGCCTCTAGCTTCCCTATTGGCACTTTAAATTAGGGGAAAAATTGTTCACTTCTCTGTAGGGGAAGGGGGGGGGGGGGGCTCCTAAAAAACATGGCTAGCTATGACCTTGGCATGGACTAATGGTTGTCTTTGTGTGTAAGATTTGTAGATTTGAACTCTGCTTGCCGATCCCAAAGCGCACTTCGTTCAATACACGGGCGTTTACTTGGCAAGGAGATTGAGATCACTGCGGGTTGACACATAAGCAGTTTTTCTGTTTGCTGAAGAATTTCAGGTTGGGCGTGTATTTGTGCATTTTTGCTGTTCCAGAAATTTATTTTCATAAGCAATGCCTTTATTGTCTCTATTTATTTGCCTCCCCACAAGGACAGAATCGGACACAAAGTTGGTTTTTAATGTCGACAAAATCCAGCTCCCTCAAAAAAGGGCAACCCTGGATTGGAACAAAATAAAAATTGCTGTATTCTAAAATGGTTTCCCCTTTACTAATCAAGTGCAGTATCAGAACGGATACTACACTTTGATCCTGTTATTCTCGATATGAGAGAAAAAAAAAGTGACCTGACTTTGTAACAATCATTAGCATGTGCCAGCACCCTCACGAAAAATTGGAATAGTTTAAATGTTTTTTTGCATATTATTTTACTTTCAAAAGAAAAGCGTGTGAGGGGGTGGGTATAGTCACCACCACTGCTCGGTGTTGGTGGTATAGTTTCCATTTTTGGTTAACTAAAAGTCAGGCTGCAAAAACCCATGGGGCTAAGATCACAGTGTAGTATCTGTTCTGCTGCTTCACTTAAATTAAGTCCTTGGTCAATGTAGGGGGAAACTCTTTATACCAAGACAATTACTATTTGGATACTGCCAGAGTGCCATCTTTTTGGGGGAGCTGGTTATCGCCCCCCACCACATTAAATACGGCCTTGAGTTTAATTTGCTTTTGTGGAAAAGCAAATAAATAAACACCTGTAACGCAGGAGATAAAAGTGCTAAGTAATCAGTTTTAAGTGACTTTCTTCTGGAGGTTGAAGGTTCAATCTTCAGTACAGGCAATACTTATTATACAATTATGAATTAAGACTTCTACGTGGTCATGGCTGACATAATGAAAGCAAGCTACTCCCGTGGATTAAACTGTTCTGTATGAAATTCCAAAGTTTGACGAAACACACTAAAAAAACAGTCGGTGGTTTCATTGGCCAAAACGTTGTGAAAATAACATCCAAGATGAGGACAGGCTGTCTGTAAGAATTGAAATTGATTTGACTTACCGGGAGTGGGTCGGAGGGAAGAAAAGACACTGAACTGCTGTTTGCCGTTACTGAGAAACTGGGTGTCTATTTCCTACTAAGTTAAATAGACATTCTAATCTCATTGGAAATCACGTTGGAATTCTCGCCACTGAGAGTTAGTATGTATAAAGTGAGTTTTCTCACTACGGGTTAGTGATTAGTTAAAAAGCTAGTTACCTAGCTTGTTAGTCGGTTGGCGTCTCTTAGACTGATTACCTCGTTACTGTTGTTCTGCAAACGTTACCTGTTAATTGTTACCTTTACAAGGAAAGAAAAGACTGCTTGTAAGCAACGTCACCATTTCGTTGCAAGCCCTTACTTCCTTTTCTTATACCCCATCTTCTTGTTGGTGAAATAATCCTGACAGTCTGAAGATACTGACTTCCTGATCTAAAGGCCCTGTCGGTGGGGCATTAGAATACGCCGACTGCCCCCCTGCAGAGGGTAAAAGTCCCTCAATGGGGGGGGGGGGCTGGATATGACCTTAAACTATATCCAGTGGTGAGGCCCCAGCTTGCGGGCTTTGGGGAGTGTGGAGCCACCCTTTAATTACCATTGCTCCCAGGTCCACTCTGACCCGGAGTAGTAGTACCTGTTAGGGTCCCAACTATGGGTTAAATAGAAAACAACTTGAAAACAATAAAAATATTCTATTAAAAATTTTTCTTCAAAATCTTTGGATTTGGCATTAAATAACCCGAAAAGGGTTGATATGCTGTAAAACAACCAACCAACCAACCAATCCTGACCTAAAATACACCAAACGTTGTTTTTTTTTCTCTTTGCAAAACTCTCTTCTGCAACATCTAAAAAAAAAAAAAAAAAAAAATTGAAAATAATTTTCCTTTATAAAAAAACCAAACCCCATGAATAAATATTTGAAGATATGCAGAACTTTACGCATAAACTTCTCCCATAATTATTAAACTTATCGCTAAATAATCTGAAATGAGTTGATATTAGTGATGGGACGATTCCAATATTTTCCCGATTCTGTACTAAATTCTCGATTTCAATACAATTATCGATCTCGATCCTTCATAAATCACTAAATATTGAACTGTAAAGTTCCAGATTACTGTAAAACACTTGTTAAATGTGCAGATATTTTCTCGAATGCAAAAACACTTGTAGGGAAGGATTATAGATTTTAGTTTTATTAATTTAAAATCAATAAATATTTATTTTATGACTACCAGCAGTGGAAGATTTGGTTTTAAACAAAATTAAATATGATTAAAGGAATCGTTTATTGGCATCGGAAAATAAGCACAAATGTTTCCGATTTTTCAGATTTCGATTAATCGTCCCAACACTAGTTAATATGCCATCAAACAAAACAACCAAGCCAAGATGAGAACAGCGGTACAAGTAATACTTATCGATCCACATCTTAAAAAAAAAAAAAAATGGCGTTTTTGAATTTTGGAGATGAGAATTGGTTATTTGTATAATTTGGATTCATCAGACTACCGTTCTCAGTGGTGTAGCTAGAGTAAACGTCACCCGGGGCGGTCTGCTCAAATGTCACCATTCCGTTGCTGTCACCCGGACCGCCCCTCCTCAGATACGACACATATATATATATATATATATATATATATATATATATATATATATATATATGAGAAATTACTTTCCCACACGCCCAATTCCTCCCTGTAGATAGCAAATGAAATTCCACAAACAAAGGCATACCTTTAAAACACAAACTTTATTCACAATGTATCAGAAGTGAAAGTTCTTTGGTCACGGTAAGTTCTTTGCAAAAACAGTGGCTGAATTTGCTATCCATACGCATGGAACCTTTAGTTTGATTCCTCTGTGGGAATGTTAGTTTGGGTTTCCTTTTAGAAGGAACCATGTTGTACATGGTGAACACGGTGTGAATGTTGGTGCCCAATACGGCATATTTTGGGACCTCGTCGTCTCTGAAAGAAATAGGAATAAATTCCTATAATCAAATATTTTTTTTTTAAATTTTTTTATTACATTTTCACCCCAAACAAGGCACATTGCCACTTTGGTGTAGGGGGGCTACTATCAGGGGAAACATTTACTGGGGTACTATGTAGGGATTAGGGCAGCGAGATGTTGGTTCACGTTGCACTTGAACTTATGCATGTCAGTACAGTTGGGGAAGCAGTGACCTGGAATGGAATTCCAAAGTCTAGCAGTTCTGGGGAAGAAACTACTGGAGTAGAAAGATCTTTTACATCTAGGGATCTCTACAGTGTGGGGGTGGGATTTTGCAGCTTGTCGGGTCTGTCGAGGGTGTTCACGTCGTGGGGGCACAAGTGCTTGCAGTTCTTCAGAGCATTCACCATTATAATACTTGTAGAACAGGCAGAGGGATGCAACGTTTCGACGATGGGACAGAGGCTGAAGTGAGGATGCCAGTTTAGGGCCTATCAGATTTGCGACCCTCTTTTGAACCCTGTCAAGGAGCGAGAGACTAGTAGCCGATGCACCGGCCCAAATATGACAGCAATACTCCATACATGGGCGAATAGTGGCCTTATAGAGGTACAGGATACTTTCGGGTGTTAGAAGGTTTCTAGCATGGTAGAGAGAGCCCACCTTCCTTGCAGCGGCCTTGGCAATGCCCTCGATGTAATTGTTCCAACTCATGTTTCCTGTGAACGTTAGACCAAGGAGCTTGAAAGACGTACTCTCAGATAAAGAGTCGTTGGCCATTGCTATAGGTGGTAGAGAAGATTTCTTGTAATTATTGAATGAAACCAGTTTTGTCTTGGTGGCATTGAACGTTACCATCCATTTTTGTCCCCATTCCACTACTGATTGGAGGTCATCCTCTAGTGTTTCTGCCATTACTTTAGATATATGTTCATTTGTTTTCCTGTCGTGCCTGCTATAGAGTGTGGTGTCATCAGCATATATACCCATCTCAGAGGCAATTTTGTCGGGGAGGTCATTTATGAATATCAGGAACAGCAGAGGTCCAAGGATAGATCCCTGGGGCACTCCCGCATTTATATCATATTGTTTAGATGTACGACCGTCGAGGACAACCTGGATTTTTCTCTTATCTAAGAAGGATTTAATTATGTTAAGTATTCTACCAGTGATACCATAAGATCTAATCTTCCTGAGGAGACCCTCATGCCATACCCTGTCAAAAGCCTTAGATATATCTAGAGCTACCGCTCTGCCCTCTCCCACTTTGTCCAGTGAATGGTATATGCGTTCAGAGATTACAGTGAGGATGTCTGCCGTGGAACGGGCTTGTCTAAATCCATATTGATGGTCGGTCAGAAGTTTAGCATCTGTAAGGTGCTGGACTAGAGCATGGTTAATTAAGGTCTCAAATATTTTGGCAAAAAGTGGGAGGAGGCTAATAGGGCGATAATTTAATGGGTCAGTTCTTTCGCCAGAATTCTTGAATACTGGTACTACAGAAGCAGTTTTCCAACAGCTCGGAAAGCAAGATTCATTAAGGCATTTGTTGTAGAGTTTGGAGAGAACTGGAGCTACTTCGGCTGAGCACTTTTTTAATAGCACAGCTGGGATGAGGTCGGGTCCACATGCTTTGAAAGTGTCAAGGTTTTTTATGATAGCATGCACCTGAGCAGGGGTGATTTTCAGATCGTCTAGCGTGGCGTCTGTCCGTATAGGAAATTAAGGTAGGGGGTGGTTTAGAGGGTCCAGTGTGGAGTTTGAGGCAAACCGACTGGCAAGCATGTTAGCCTTCTCGGTTGCTGAGCAAAGAACCTCGTGATTGTTGGTTAGTGGGGGAATTGTTGATTGCCCATTATTTACTACACTGTTTTAGATTTTCCAGAAGTCACGAGTTCCTAGTTTTTGTGCTTCGATGCGTTTTTTAGTGGTTTCCGTAAATTCCCTCTTAGCTGTCGCTATTTCTTTCTTAACGTTACTTCTAGCTTCTATGTACTTCTGTCTGTTTGAATTGGACTTATGTCGGTTAAACCTGCGGAATGCATGCTGCCTTTGAGCAATGGCAGTTGCGCAAGTCGAAGTAAACCATTGGGGAGAGTGGGGCTTGCTATAGAATTTCCACATGGGAACATGCGCTTTTTTTTTTTTTTTTTTTTTTTTTTTTACAAAGGCATCACCACATTATCAAGGCCCAGAGGCCACTCAAGGATAAGGGTTAAAGAGTGTACAGTAGAAATTGGTCAATATAGTAATCATTAGTAATGAAAATTTGGTAAATTTAATAACTTATATGGAACGGCTCATCAAGAACTTATTTACTTTAGACTTGAACACAACCATATTGTAGTCAGCCGGAAAGCAGGAAAACGGAAGACAATTCCACATGCGTGCAGTTCTAAGAAAGAAGCTTTGTTCATGGAATCTACGTTTAGGTTTAGCCACAGATAAAGAGTGGGGGAAATTATTGATAGTGTTTACAGCTAGACGAGTGTTTCTTGTGAAAGTTTGGCGAGGGGGGACCAAAGATTGAAGCTCAGTTGAACACTTTCCATGAAAATAACGATAAATCAGAGACAAACTCGCAACATCTCTTCTGTGAGATAGAGGTTGCAAGGAGGAGAAAAGGACATCTCCTACGAGGCTACGAAGTCTATTTTGAACTCTATCAAGGCAGGACAAGTCCTTTCTAGCAGCTCCTGCCCAGATGTGGCAACAGTATTCCATCCTTGGACGTACCTGGCTCTTATATAGGTAGAGAATAGCATCAGCAGTGAGATATCTACTGGATCGATAGAAAGATCCCACCATTTTTCCAGCGGCCTTGGCAACAGATTTGATATACGTGTTCCATTTAAGATCAGGAGTAATGGTCAAGCCCAGAAGCTTGTCAAAACTTGAGGCCTCCTGAAGACGAGAGCCATTCATTTCAATTGATGACAAATGTGGATTAGAATGTTGATGATGTAAAGAGAGAAGCTTGGTTTTAGATGCATTAAAAGTAACCAGCCACTCCTTTCCCCATTGTACTACGTGCTCAAGATCAGAGGAGAGAGAATTGGAGAGAACTTGGTCGTTTACTGTCTTAGATGTGGTACCATAAATGGTAGTGTCGTCAGCATAAATGTCTACAAATGATGTAAGGATATGATTTGGAAGATCATTAATGTAGATCAGGAAAAGAGTTGGGCCCAGGATGGATCCCTGAGGGACACCGGCATTAATACTGTGAGCTTCTGATTTTTGCCCCTCAACTACTACTCTTATGAACCTATCAGAAAGAAATGATTTAATAATTGAGAAGACTTTTCCAGCTATACCATAGCTAGCGATCTTATGAAGTAAACCTTTATGCCATACCCTATCAAAGGCTTTAGATATGTCAAGAGCAATTGCTCTAGAAAGATTGCCACCGTCGAGAGATTTGCTAATCCTATGCGATATAACTGTAATGACATCTGCTGTAGATCTAGCAGAACGGAAACCATATTGAGTGTCACTAAGAAGGTTATTTTTGTTGAGATGTTTGATTACTTCTGTATTTAACACAGATTCTAGCAACTTACTCATGACGCACAGGAGACTTATTGGCCTGTACTGAGAGGGGGATGAGCGATCACCTGAATTCTTAAATACAGGGCATACTGATGAGGTTTTCCAGGGAGATGGGAAACTATTCTCCTTAAGACAACGTTTAAACAGTTTTGTAAGTATGGGCGCTAATTCAGGTTGAAGTTTTTTGAGTACTATAATTGGAATACCATCAGGACCAGTTGCTTTACTCGAATCAAGGTTTTTGATAAGCTTCGCAACATCACGTACAGATATACGTATATCACATAGCGTGTTTTCTGATACAGGAGGAAATATTGGGGGTTGGCGGTCTTGGTCGCAAAGGGTAGAATTTGCTGCAAAGTTCTTGACAAAGAGTTTGGCTTTGTCTGATGCTGACGAGATTACCTCAGGTCCATTGATAATAGTTGGGATGGAGCACACGCTTCTGTTCAGGATTCTGTTTGCTATTTGCCAAAACTGGTGGGAACCAAGCCGCTGCTCAGCTACTTTGGACTTAACAGATTGAGCATACAACTCTCTTGCGTTCCTTATTACTTTCTTACAATGGTTGCTGGCAGTCCTGAAAACGGCTTTAGTTTCCATACATCTATTACGTTTGAAGCAGTGGAAAAAGTGATTTCTGTGCGCAATGGCAGCAGCACATTCTGGAGAGAACCATGGCTGGCTGTTAGGTTTTTTCTGAAACTTTTTAGAGGGTATGAAATGGTCAATACCTACAATTAACCATTCAGTTAGGTCTAATACTATAGAGGACACATCCTTTTTAAACATGGAATGCAGAGGTAGATCAGATATAAATGTACGGAAGCTATCCCAGTCAGCCTTAGTGTATCGATATACTGTACGATGAAGAGGTACATCTGGGGACTTATTACATTTCATTTTTATCTTAATTGATACAACAGAGTGGTCGGAAGATCCAAGAGGCGACAGAACAGAAACTGAACATAGTTCAGGGCAAGTTGTGAGAAAAAGGTCTAGTAGGCTCGCATACTGGCCATCATTATCGGGCACACGGGTAGGTTCCTGAACAATCTGAGTGAGGTCATAGGCAATGGAGAAATCATGACAGAACCTCCCCTCATCATCGGTCTTGTTTGAGTGGGTCAACCATTCAACGTTGTGAACATTGAAGTCTCCACATACGTGAATGTTAGCTGAAGGATAAGTAGAAAGGACTTGGTCAATTTTCTCAGATATGCTTTGAAAGATAGTAACTCCACTGTTGTGGGGGCGATAGAGAGTAAATATAAATGCAGTAGTGTGAGCTAAAGCAACCCGGAAGCACATATAGGGTAAGTTAGGATCTTCCCTGGAGATGTCCCTCCCACATGGAAAGCTATCTTTAATATAGGCACATATTCCATGCCCATGGCGATCTTGGGGGTCAGATTTAGAAGTTAAGTTAGAGTATCCTGAAATTGCAAACTCATCTAGGGAAATAGCCTGTCCAATGCCAGTTTCACTTAAAAATAAAAGGTCTGGTTTAGTCTCCTGTAATTGGGTTTCAACCTCTGGAAGGTTAGAACGAAGACCCCTGATGTTGGAGAAGGAGACATGGTAGTAGGGGTCTACGTTGGAAGTTGGGGAACCGGGTTTAATCGTGTATTTTTTCTTGAAACTTGTCATGATGAAATTTTGGAATTTGTGGACTAGGTCGACAGATTTACTTAGAGCAGGACAGAGAGGGGAAATTAAGAGAGAAAAAGAAACGAAGAATTTTTTTTTATTTTTTATTTGTAGTTAATAAGGTAAAGCCGTAACAATTACCCACTAGTATGGCATCGAGAGGCCCCACCAGAAGCTACTGCATGGTCCAGAATCCATTCACCAAATGGCAATACAGCAGCCCCAGTACTTTGCACCTGCTGATAGGACAGCCTCCTTAGTGGTTAATCCAAGGTTCGGGTCCCTGACTATCAGGCGGATAACGTCAGCCCAGACAAAACGTTTACCTCCAGCACCCTTACTAGTGACATGGCTACAAGGATAGACATAGAAACAGAAAATTTCCGCCATCTCAGCCAACTGTTCGCAAAAATACTGCCAACCTAGAAAACAGCTTTTTCTTCTCCCTTTGTCCGAAAAATCACTCATTTAAAAAAATGAGGACTGAGGGACAAATAAGAAGAAGCGAGAGTAACAGGAGCTGCCGATAACGCATCCACAATGCGTTTTCTACTCTCCATTAAAAAAAAAAAAAAAAAAAAACTATTAAGTATTGTACTTAGTAAAAGTCCAACGGACGTGTTTAAGGGAAAGTATGGTGATAGATTCCCCTCACACGAACTAAAAATGAGTATAATTCGTAATTTTTGCTATCAACTCGGTGGATAAATAAACATATGTACGAGGAAAAAAAAAAAAAAAAAAAAAGGCTAGCATTTAATAAAACAGAAATACACAAATTAAATACTGAAATAAAATGGAGTTGTTAATATTTTAAATCTAAAATAAAAAGCATGATTGAAATCACTTATCTCAACAAAAACAATTCCGTCTCCAAATTGCAAACTGTGTTGAAAGAACTTCAGTTAGTAGCGTTCAAAACATTTTTTTTTTTAAATTAGCCGTTAATAGAAAATCGTGATTTTACTCTGAACTTAAGCTAGTAACGTTTTAAGAAGCTTACGATATAAAGAAAAGGCTGATGGGGGGGGGGGGGTTCTTCCGAAAGTAAGTTGGTGCCGTTAGAAGTAATTTCGAGATAAGATGGAAGCCGGTATTGGACTAGAAAAAAAGCTAGCATTTAATAAAACAGAAATACACAAATTAAATACTGAAATAAAATGGAGTTGTTAATATTTTAAATCTAAAATAAAAAGCATGATTGAAATCACTTATCTCAACAAAAACAATTCCGTCTCCAAATTGCAAACTGTGTTGAAAGAACTTCAGTTAGTAGCGTTCAAAACATTTTTTTTTTTAAATTAGCCGTTAATAGAAAATCGTGATTTTACTCTGAACTTAAGCTAGTAACGTTTTAACGATTGCAGTTTTGAACCATTCAGTGGTCTCGGTTGCACACTGTTCAGCAGGAAGAGAAAAAATATTTCCCCATGGGGCGTCTCTGATAAGATCTCTGATAGCTTCCCAGTCAGCCTTTTTATAATATCTCGTTGTTTTGAGCACTGGCTCTTCAGTTTTGGGTCTAGAGTTTAGGGCGATTTCAACCATTATCACCGCATGATCAGCATTCCCAAGTGGGCTGTCGGCTTTCGTTACACAATCATCAGGAACTGTGGTCAAAAACAGATCTAAAAGTGATGCGTGTTGTTCTTCCTGATCAGGGAAACGGGTTGGAAAAGTAACAATTTGCGATAGGGAGTGAGATACAGAGAAGCTATGAGTTGCGCTGCCTGCTGCATCTGTGTAAGTAGAGAATCCAAGTCAGTTTTTGTGATGGACATTAAAGTCGCCAAATACATGTACTTGGGTGCTAGTGTCGAAGGAGAGTGCTGTGTCTATGCTGTCAGATACTTTGTTTATTATGGTGCAGTCTTGGGTCGAGGGAGAGCGGTAGAGAAAGTAAAAGTAGCTAATGTTGTGTTGCATGATTAGTCTAAAGCACATAAAGGCTTGATCATCCGTTTCTAGGTTTGTTTCTCTAGTCAAGGGAAGGGTATTACGAATGTAAACTCCAAGTCCGTGCATATGTCTGTCAGAGTCCTTACGGCAGAGTGGGAGATATCCAGGCATGTTAAAGTAGGGGATGGAGGAGTGTAGGTTAGTCTCACTTAGTGCTAAGATATCCGGGGTATTTGTTAGGAGAAATGCTTCAACATCAGCTAAATTAGTTCTAAGCCCACGGATATTTGTGAATGCAAGCCTCAAGGGAGGAGGCAAGTTGGATTTGTTTGACCCTAAGCCTGGTTTAAGCTTATTTTTAGATTGTACTGTCATCATGTTTTTTAACGAGTTTCAGTTGGGTTAGGAGAAGCCGAACAGGAGGTTATGCAGAATATCACACATGCATCACAAGTAGACCATCAGCTGAACCTCCATCAACTAGGACTGTGGCCTCAGGAAAGCCCACCGGGGATGAGTGCAGGGTCCCTTTCCATGCGCGCCATGGCACTGCAAACATCCCGATATTATTCAACTGTTGATGGAGCAGCCGCTCTAAGCGCTACCAAAGAGTTAGGGCTCCTGTACTACCAGTCGGAAACAGCAGCCAGTAACTGTCAATCCGGTACCCTCAACCCATCAGAGGAAGGTCAACCCAATCTAATTGCTCAGGCATATGTGGTACTCAAGCATTCTCAAGTGCCCAGCTTTAGGGGTGGGGTGTGTCGGGAGTGGGGAAACGGCGTTCATTGCCCTAGACAAGAAACAAGATCTACCACTGGGTGTTTCTGTATATCATGCCTGACACAGTAGAATATCCTCATTGGTAGAATAAGTTCAGCGATTATGTTGTCTCTGTATTTAGAGAAATGTCCTTTGTTCACCCACTGTTTGGTGTCCAAGAAGGTAAAATCCTGGCACTCTAGACAGAGCGCTGCTGTTGTAAATCTGCTATTTCCCATGTTCATTCTAAGACTGAAAAAATAATACATGAATATAAATTGGCGCCAAGACAAGATTTGGCGCATTCAAATTAAACCAATGACAGACCAGCTTACAAAGCATGTAGGCGGTCGAAAACAATATGGCGGTTGTACGTGGAAAATTTCTCACTATATATATATATATATATATATATATATATATATATATATATATATATATATATATATATATATATACCACTTAATTCTTTTTCCAATCATTTTTCACAATTAAAAGAAAATCAAATGAGTGTCATCAAATGATTTAAAATGTACTAATAGAAAATACAGGGTTTAGTTTTCAATAAGCATCGGCAAAAATATTTTTCAGTTACTAATAAAAAAAACAAAAAAACTAAGAGTTTCTAATATTTCCGAAAAGATTAAAAACTTTCAAACTTTACATAATATATGATAAATGAATCTTGTTTTCAGACTATTTTCGCACCATAGCCTGGCTGAAAAATTTTTGTTGGGGTGACATTGTCACCTCTCTTTTGCTGTCACCCGGGGCGAACCGCCCTCCCCTCGCCCCTCTCTAGCTAAGCCACTGACTGTTCTCATCTTGAGTGTCAATTTGCAAGGACCTTTGTCAAGGTGACTTTCTCCTGAAAGTTGAAGGTTCAGTCTTCAATGTGTGGGCGACGGAAAAATACAATTGCGAATTACTGAAGACCTCTATCCAGTCATGACTAACGGAACAATAGCATGTTTACCTCCGTGAATTAAATAAAGGCTTCCGTTCGAAATTTTGTCTAAATTCCCGAGTTCCACAGAAACATTCTCGAGTTCGACAAGATACACCTGAAGAAGGTGGAAGGTTACATCGACAGAAACGTTGTGAAAATCACACTAAAGGTGAAAACTGTAGTTCATGAATCTGAATAATCCACGAAAGTTTTTTTGTTCCCCACCCACCCACTTTTTCCATCTCTCAAATATGGTTTGGATTTCGAAAATATTTTACCCGATATCATTTACTTGGCGACAAAAGATGGGAGGGGTGGGGGTGTTAGTCCATGCAAGTAACTGAGCTGAACCGGTTATGTAAGCGTTGACATTTGTGCTTATTAGGCCGACCGCCTTTTTGAAATGGTGGCTGTATTTTGATATGCCATAAGCAACCCTCTCCCTCCAATCCCTGTCGTTTTTAATTTCAGTTCTGTCTGCATTCGAACGAAACTTGTTCGCCTAAAAACAAGACGCGTAGGCAACATTTTAATCCCCCCCCCCGACCAGTGAACCGCGTGAAATATTACTCATGGGCCTGATTAACAAAAAATTAAAAAAAAAAACAAAAACAAAAAAAACCCTAGCAAGTTACCCGGCGTTGTCCGGGATCAAAAGTGGTGCTTGTTGAGATACGGTCGACAGATCGATTAAAAAAAAAATGTTTTAAGCTAAAACGTACTTAATTGCCATGCTGAAACTATTAATATATCCAAAAATTACGAAAACTTAGAGTAGAAATTTATTTCTAGTTAAAAGTAATTTTTACGGGAAATTGTTAAAATTCGCATTTTTCTTAGACGTTTAAGAGTAGACAGTAGGAAGCTACACAGGGGAAATAACTCCGAAACGAATATTTTAGATTACTTGTCATGGGGGCAATGTTTGTCTATAACGATACTTTTTTTCTTTCTCTTTTCGTTTTCTTTTTTTCTTTGTCTTTTTTTTCTTTGTCTTTTTTTTTCGTTGTCTTTTTTTTCGTTGTCTTTTTTTTCTTTGTCTTTCTTTTCTTTGTCTTTCTTTTCTTTGTCTTTCTTTTCCTTTTTTCTTTTCCTATTTTCTTTTTTCTTTCTTTTCTTTTTCTTTTTCTTTTTCTTTTTCTTTTTCTTTCTTTTCTTTTTCTTTCTTTTCTTTTTCTCTCTTTTTTTTCTTTTTTTCTCTTTTTTTCTCTTCTTTTTTTCTCTTCTTTTTTTCTCTTCTTTTTTTCTCTTTTTTTCTCTTTTTTCTCTTCTTTTTTTTCTCTTCTTTTTTTTCTCTTCTTTTTCTCTTTTTTTTCTCTTTTTTTTCTCTTTTTTTTCTCTTCTTTTTTTTTCTTTTCTTTTTTTTCTTTTCTTTTTTTTCTTTTCTTTTTTTTCTTTTCTTTTTTTTCTTTTCTTTTTTTTCTTTTCTTTTTTTTCTTTTTCTTTCTTTTTCTTTTTCTTTCTTTTTCTTTCTTTTTCTTTTTCTTTCTTTTTCTTTTTCTTTCTTTTTCTTTTTCTTTCTTTCTTTTTCTTTCTTTCTTTTTCTTTCTTTCTTTTTCTTTCTTTCTTTTTCTTTCTTTCTTTTTCTTTCTTTTTCTTTCTTTTTCTTTTTCTTTCTTTTTCTTTCTTTTTCTTTCTTAACTAAAAACACAATAGCAGTTCTACTCGATGAATTTTCGTAATTTTTGGATATATTACTATTTTCGACATGACAAGTACGTAATATTGCTTTTGCTTAAAACGACGTATTAAACATCGATTTGTCGACTATACCTTAACAAGCACCGCAAAAATTTAACCATTTCTATCCTCCCTTCCGTGTCTCTTCTTTTTTTCTTCGCCCAGCCCATTCCTCTCTTTGGACATACACATGGACACAACTCGTCACTGCCTTTTACTTGGTTGGAAGACAGACTACATGATATCATTAAACGATGCGTCTACGCCTCTATAGCAGTAAATAATATAAATCACCATTTGACCCCCCCCCACACACACAAAGTAATGAATCTTTTAATTGACCGAAAAGAGTTTTACAAAAACATTTTTTTTTCTTAAAAACAGTTAAAGTGGCATATTTTCATGCTTTTCTTTTAATTTAAAAAAAAAAAAAAAAAAAAATTATAAAATCTTTATAAAAATTTGACTAGTGTGGTCGCCGCTGAATTGTCCCTCCACCACCGAATCAAATGGCGAAGCCGAAACGGCAACGCCAATCAGCCACGCGGAAATGTACCATTCCCATCCATGACCAATTGGGTCTTAACTATTACCACTAGTATTCTTTGATTTAATTCATAAACTGTGCCGTATTTAAGACATTCTTCTTGCATAACTAAAAATAAGTATATTTACTTCTATATTTATTACTAGCAAGGATCGCCTGGCATTGCCCGGTCGTAAAATACGCTTAAATATGATTTTAATTAATGCAGATTGTTCCTATTTACAATGCCCCCCCCCCCACAGGACAGTTAGACACCAGGGTCGTTTTTGTTTTAATGTGGAGAAAAATAAAAATTCTCAGTCGTGAAGGATTTCTCCTCCACTGACAGAACAAGAAATTGAAGTGCAGCATCTGAAGAACAGATACTACACTTTGATCTTGTCCCGAAGGCCAAATGCAGATTGTTGTATTTATTATTATAGTCAATTCTCTATCGATTATTTCATATTGTATTGTACTCGGTATTTATTCATGATTTCAAGTTTAAAAAAAGAAAATTACTTGAATGCTATCAGCTAGAATCGAAACAAAAACCAAAATTTAAAGCTCTCAAACGTGAGACGTTAACATATCAGCTTTTGTCAGTTATTTTAGTTTTAGCTATTACTTATCTAAGATTAACATACTAATGTATATTTGCGCATGCGTAGAAGAGCAGTTTAAGTCGACTTATGTTTGCCAAGTTGTCATTTCTTTCAATTTTTACTCCTTAGCAACTATTTTAACCGGGTAAAGACACATAAAATACATTCCACAAAAAAATGCAATCATT
The DNA here is from genome assembly GCF_053919585.1 of Euprymna scolopes. NCBI lineage: Eukaryota > Metazoa > Mollusca > Cephalopoda > Sepiida > Sepiolidae > Euprymna > Euprymna scolopes. The sequence continues at coordinate 10,663,950 of NC_136516.1, forward strand.
TAAGACATCTCACGCCGCTCTGTTATCTGTTTCTGAGGAAATACAGTTTGAAAAAAAAAATGGAGACTGAGTTTTATAATTGAGATATTAATACGATACCGTGTGTTGTATTCTCTTACGTTTACATCCGGGTCGTTTAATTATGTATTTCCATTTATAAATAATTTTACCAAGAATTCTTCATAAGTTTTGACTTCGGTTCCGAATATAACTGATGGCACTCCAGTTATATATATATATATATATATATATATATATATATATATATATATATATATATATATAATTTGGTGCTAATGCACTTAGTGATCCGCGCTATTTTTTAAATCGTATTTCCAAGTTTAATTAAAGTTTTATATTTTTTTTTTATTCAGTTGTAAGGTACAAATACAGAATAGGTACGATTTTTATATATTATGAAGTTGCGATTTCAAATATATATCCATATGACTTGGGTGCATCAGCTTGAATCGAAACCGAAATATTTATGAAATATATATATATATAACTTCAGCCATAATCGAAACCAAAACTTATGAAGAATTCTTGATAAAATTATTGGTACTCATGCACTTATTGATCTGTGCTAAAATAATGTTATTATTTAAAAAGTCATTCTTAACATGGGAGGATGTTTTGTACCTATTACCTTGCTTATTCCGCCATTGTTTTTTTTTTTTTTTTTTTTTTTTTATTAATTGTTCTGCACGTCTTGCTGCTGGAATAAAGCGGTACTGATTCAGGAAGGGCGTGGCTTCAAATTTTTTTTTTTTTTTTTACATGGAGGTCACCACTTATCAAGACCCAGAAACCACTCGGGGATAAAGGTTATTGTGTGTACAGTAATCAATGGGATAGTATCGTAGTAATAGTTAGTATTGGAGATTTGATAAAGTGTCATTACTTAAGGGGGAAGTTCATCAGGAATTTGTTTGTGTTGGACTTGGATGTCTTCAAGTTGAAGTCGGGAGGGAAACAGGCAAGCAGCAGAGAGTTCCACAGGCGTGCAGTTCTAAGAAAGAAGCTTTGTTCATGGAATCTACGTTTTGATTTAGGCACGGATAAAGAGTGGGGAGAATTATTGACAATGATTTCAGCTAGTCGGGTGTTTTTCGTGAAAGATTGGCGAGGGGAGGACCAGAGAATGGAGCTCAGACGAGCACCTGCCATGCAAATAACGATAAAACAGAGACAGGCTCGCAACGTCTCTTCTGTTGAGAGGTTGCAGCGAAGAAAAAAGGGCATCCCCCACCAAGCCACGAAGTCTATTTTGTACTCTATCAAGGCAGGATAGGATGTGACAGCAGTACTCCATCCTTGGACGTACTTGGCTTTTATATAGATAGAGAATTGCATCATTAGTGAGATATATTCTGGCGCAGTAGAAGGATCCCACCATTTTCCCAGCGACGTTGGCCACAGACTTGATGTATGTGTTCCATTTCAAATCAGGAGTAAAGGTCAAACCCAGAAGCTTATCAAAACATGGGGCCTCCCCTAGACGAGAGCCATCCATTTCAATTGATGCCAGATGGGGATCGGATCGTTTATGATGTAATGATAGGAGCTTGGTCTTAGATGCATTAAAGATAACCAGCCACCTCTTCCCCCACTGTACCACGCGCTCAGGATCTGAGAGAGAATCAGAGAGAAAATTGTCATTTACAGCCTTTGATGTGTTGTCATAGACAGTCATGTCATCAGCATAGATGTCAACAAATTATTTAAGTATGTGTTTTGGGAGATCATTAATGTAGATCAAGAAGAGAGTTGTACCGTAGCTGGAAATCTTGTGAAGTAGGCCTTTATGCCATACCTTACCGAAGGCCTTTGATATATCAAGAGCAATTGCCCTAGAAATTAAGCCTTTGTTGAGAGATTCACTAATCCTATGAGACATAACCGTTAGCACATCTGCTGTAGATCTAGCAGAACGGAAACCATATTGTGTGTCACTAAGAAGGTTATTTCTGCTGAGGTGGTTGACTACTTCTCTATTTAATATGGATTCCAGCAACTTACTCATGACACACAGGAGACTTATTGGTCTGTATTGAGAGGGAGACGACTTTTCACCTGAATTCTTAAATACAGGGCATACTGATGAGGTTTTCCAGGTGTTGGAAAGCACTTCTCCTTAAGGCAACGCTTAAATAGTTTTGTAAGTATGGGGGCAAGTTCTGATTGGAGCTTTTTTAACACTATAATTGGAATGCCGTCAGGGCCAGTTGCTTTACTGGAGTAAAGGTTCTTGATTAGCTTGGCGACCTCACACACAGATATTTATGTTACCTAGCGTGTTGTGTGTTATAGGAGGAAATACGGGGAGTTGATGGCCTTCGTTGCATAGGGTAGAATTTGTTGCAAAGTTCTTGGCAAATCGTTTGGCCGTGTCGGATGCTGAGATGACCTCTGGCCCATTGATAATGGTTGGGATAGAGCACACACTTCTGTTCATGATTCTATTTGCTATTTGCCAGAACTGGTGGGAAGCAAGCCACTGCTCAGCTACTTTGGATTTAACAGATTGAGCATATAGCTCTCTTGCATTTTTTATTACTCTTTTACAATGGTTGCTGGTGGTCCTGAAAGCAGCTTTAGTCTCAGTGCATCTATTACGTTGGTAGCTATGGAAAAAGTGATTTCTGTGCGCGATGGCAGCAGCACATTCAGGGGAGAACCCTGGCTGGCTGTTAGGTTTTTGTTGGAATTTTTTGGATGGTATTAATTGGTCTATGCCTACAAGTAACTATTCAGTCAGGTCTGATACTATAGACAACACATCCTTTTTAAACATGGAATGGAGAGGTAGATCAGATATGAATGTACGGACTATCCCAGTCAGCCATAGAGTATCGGTATACAGTACGGTGGAGAGGTACGTCTGTAGACTTATTATATTTCATTTTATCTTAACTGATACAACAGAGTGGTCGGAGGAACTCAGAGGAGATAGAATGGAACATGAGCAGAGCTCTGGGGAAATGGAAAGAAAAAGGTCCAGAAGGCTTGCGTACTGACCGGTAGTATCGGGCACACTCATGGGCTCGTGAAGTCATAGGCAATGGCAAAATCATGACAGAACCTCCCCTCATCATCAGTCTTATTTGAGTGCGTCAGCCATTCCACATTATGGACATTGAAGTCACCGCAAATGTAAATGTTAGCCAAGGGATGAGCAGACAGGATGTGGTCAATTGTCTCTGATATACTCTTAAAGATGGTGACACCGCTGTTGTGGAGGTGATAGAGGGAAAATATAAATGCAGTGGTGTAAGCAAGTGCAATCCGGAAGCACATATACGGTAAATTAGGGTCTTCTCTGGAGATATCCCTGCCACACGGGAAGCCATCTTTAATGTAGGAACATATTCCATGCCCATGGCGATCTTGGGAGTCAGATTTAGATGTTAAGTTAGAGTATCCTTTAATTATGAACTCATCTAGGGAGGTGGTCGGCCCTATTCCAGTCTCGCTTAGAAAGAATATGTCTGGTTTTGTCTCCTGTAATTGCGTTTTAACCTCTGGAAGGTTGAAACGTAGACCCCCTGATGTTGGAGGAGACATGGTAGTAGGTGTCTACGTTGGAGGATGGGGTTCTAGGTTTATTCATATTTTTTTTAAGATATTTCATGTTGAGGATTTTGGGATTTGTGGAACAGGTCAGCATACTTAGTTACAGGACAGAGAGGGAGAGTAAGAGAAAACAGGACAGAGAGGGAGAGTAAGAGAGAAAAGACGAAAAATTTCTTTTTTTTGTAGCACATAAGGTAAAGCTGTAACAATTACCCACTAGTATGGCATCGAGAGGCCCCACCAGAGACTACTGCATGGTCCAGAATCCATTCACCAAATGGCAATACAGCAGCCCCAGTACTTTGCACCTGCTGATAGGACAGCCTCCTTAGTGGTTAATCCAAGGTTCGCATCCCTGACTATCAGGCGGTTAACGTCAGCCCAGATGAAAACGTTTACCTCCAGCACCCTTACTAGTGACATGGCCGCAAGGATAGACATAGAGACAGAAAATTTCTGGCATCTCAGACTACTGTTCACGAAGTACTATCGACCTGGGAAGCAGCTTTTTCTTCACCCTTTGTCAGAAAAATCACTCATTGGAAATGAGGACTGAGGGACCAAAAAAAAAAAAAAAAAAGCGAGAGTTACTGGAGCTGCCGATAACGCATCCACCGCATTATCTACTCTCCATTAAAAAAATAAATGAAAAAGGTAAGGACTTATTAATATCTACTTAGTAGAAGTCCTTTGCCCCGATCCCAGTTTAGGATAGTACTTGCAGATAGTCCCCCCCCCCATATTAATCCGTGGAAGTTTTTTTTTTTTTTGTTGTATATACCTCGAGTTAGAACCTTCTTCACTTACCTTATAATTAAGTCCCAATAATGGAACTTGAAGTCGACTTATGTTTTTAGATTGGAGAATCTCATTTAAGGACTGGTTTAGATTAGTACCAGGCATATTTGACATGCAACCCTTGCTTCACAAGTACACATGCAGCCATACTTACGGAGGCGGGGTCTCTTGAGACTAAAAGGAAGCCATAATGATGATTCTCTTCTCTATAAACGACTGACCTATATTCGACTCTTAAAGAGAAGAGGGGGTTAAGAATCTGGTTTATGTATTGAATAGTGTCATTAATTCGAACTTGATCCAGCTAGTCAATTGGATAGCATGCTGTAATTAAAAACAGGATATGAGTTCAAACCTCAACCGGGGTATAATTTTTTTTTTTTATATACAGATTTTATTTTCAAGTAAGCTTAAACATTTCACCTTATGGCAGTTTTGCATTTTCCGACCCACAGTTTCCACAAAGTTTCTCGGGTGTGCTCGGCCACCAACAGGAATAACCGGAAGCTGCCGATCTCGAAACGTTAAACCGCTACAAGAAAATTGTGAAAAACATGGAAATACAATAAAATTACAAACATGTATCCAACTCTAAAGTCTAACCCTAAACGTAACCTGTGCGATTAAAATTGAATTTTTATTTCTTCCAATTTATGCATAAGTATATGTATGTATATATATATATATATATAGGTGTAGATAGATATGTTTTTCTTTCTCTTCTATATAGCCTCCACTTCAATGGTTGAGTTTTGAATTATCTCGATAAGTCTCATTTTAAAGAATTTCTCTAATTCTCTTTGCCCCCTTATATATTTGTATGCATTTTTTTTTTTCAACGATAATACAATTATTAGCGTCTCCAACCTTGGAGGTATAAGAAAATATTTTGGTACTCATGCACTTATTGATCCGTGCTGAAATAATGTTATTTAAAAAGCCATTCTTAACATGGAGAGGGGGAGGGTGTTTTGTACCTATTCGGTACTTTAACCTAAAAAACAAAAACAAAGCTTTAATTTAACGTGGAAATACGATTTAAAAAATAGCGCGGATCAATCTCTGTATTAGCACCAATAATATTTCTTAGAAGATCGCCCATTTTTTTTTTTTTTTTTTTACGTAAACAAATATTTATTATAAAACAGTAATCTACAAACACGTGTTTCGTCAGTGTAGCTGAGGTTCGAATCCCAGAACAGTCGTGCGACACTGACGAGCAGTAGAACCGTTAAACACGTGTTTGTAGATTAGTTTTATATATGTATGCCGCTTCCAATACGCGGGCTAGAGGTTGCCAACCCTTGTAGTAGACTTTCGAATGTCATTGTTCAGACTTATTAGCTTTTAAAGGGTTTGAAAAAGAAGAAAAAAAAAGTTAAATCGCTCTTGGGGTCATTAAGAATAAGTGAATCATGTTTAGTTCCACTTACGGTTGTGATATATATATATATATATATATATATATATATATATATATATATATATATATATATATATATATATATATATATATATATATATATAAATTATTTCTTTTGTAAGCAAATAAATAATCTAAGTAATGTCCCTCCTTAGTCACTCTGAACTCTTATTTCCTCCAAACCTCAGGATGGTTAAACGTGAGTCATGCGATCGTGTTGGACAAAAAAAAAAAAAAAAAATGGGACACAACTATTTTTTTTTTCTTTTTTGTTCTTGGATTTGCGTTTAAACAGAATCGTTCTTTGATTGATTCTAATATGACTTTGGGGGGTGGGGCGTACGTTGTATGAATCAACCTGTTATAATAAATCTTTCTTTCTTTGACCTCATCTATTTTTTATGAGTTTTTCTATATATAAAACATTCTTTGTATTGTATTATTGTCCATATTATTGTGGCGATGTTTTAATGATGGCGGGATTTCAATATCCCGCCACCGATACAATTCCAGATTCCGATACAATTAGCGATTCCGACTTTTTTTTTTTTTTTTAAATTTCTTAATATTGAGCTTAGTTTTACTAGTAGTTTTAAAATCAATCATTATTTATTTTATCAGTAGTACCAGCAATGGAAAAATTTTGTTAAAAAAAATCAATAGAATCGTTTTTGGCATCGGCAGAGCGGCACAAATTTTTCTGATTCCGATACTCTCAAAAAGTTATTTTTCTAATTCTGATTAATCCTTCCACCACCACAATATTTACTCCCCACAAAAAAACAAGTTAGACACAATCGTTATTTAAGATAATTTTATAGAATTACACCCGTCTCCAATCGGACCATATACAGATTAAAATCAAGATAGCGGTATATAGATATTACAAAGAGATTAAATTAAGATAGCGATATTAAACCCTATGTCTAGAATCAATATTCCAATTTTGATCCTTGACGCTGTTAGATTAGGCTGTCCAAAGATACTGGTTTCCTAACCTAAAATACACCAAACGTGTAAAACTCGACTCTGCAAAGTCAACAAGAACATTTTTTTTTATGAAACGGCCAAACCAAACACCATGAATAAATATTTAAAGAATAAAATCTTTTTTTTTCTAAAATTCCTGGATTCAACATTAAATAACACGGAAACAGTTGATATGCCGTTAAACAAAATGACCCAACTGTGTGCAAAGCAACCTGTGTTATTGCCTTCGTATTAATATTTACTCCCCCCCACAAAAACAAGTTCGACATAAGGTCTTTATTCAAGGTAAATTTATAGACAAATCAAGATGACCGTACTAAACCCTATGTTTCGAATCCTTCTTCCAATTTCGATAAAATGTGTAAAATTTAAGACAAGCTTAAATTTGTTTACATTGGACTTGAAGACAACAAAATTGTAGTCAGTTGGAAAGCAGGAAAACGGAACAGTTCCATGGGTGTGCAGTTCAAGGTGTGACAGAAACCGACCTTACGAATGCGTGAAAAAATATTGAATAATTCGACCTCCTATCTTTACAAGCTTATAACTACTTGAAAAATGTAATTCAAGCTCTAATTTTTTTCAATTAAAGGAGCAAAGACCAAATTTAAAAAAATAACAGGTTTAATAGCAAATTATGCAATATTTCTTTTTTAAAAGCAGTTTTCTTAAAAAAAAAAAAATTTGAAGAAAATAAACGAAATTTAACTTACGTCGATTATAAAAAAATCGATATAAATTCCAAAAAAATCACTTGTCTATAAAAATTACTAATCGATGTGTAGTTCCATTCTTCATTGTTAAGAATTTATCGATATTTATATTTTAAAATCCATTTATTTTTTAAATAAAAGAATTTTTTAAACGCCTATTTGAAAAAGACGCCATGACGCAAGAATTTTACGTTTTTTATCGAAAACCGGAAGTAGTTTTTTTTTTTTTTTACTATGGATGGACAGAAGTAAAAACCACACATTCGCGTTAGTCGTCTAGCCTTGTCTGAAGAAATGTGTTCCCATAGTTTAAAAATAGTCAAATTTTACTTATAAGATTTTGCTTTAAAAAAAAAAAAACACTCGAGGAATTTTTTTCTTTTCTCAAAGAAATATATAAATTTGTATTTATATTTTCATTCTTTTTGTCGAGTGAATGTTTTTTTTTAAATATCTAAAAAAAAAAAGAAAAAAAAGAAAAAGAAAACATTGAATGAAATAGAAAAATTGTCTTCATCGTCCATTAGTTACTGGACACTATAAGCAGAACATAGGCTTCCAATTGAAAAAAAAATCAACGTGGTTTAAAAAAAAAGGTTTTACACTTTGGACTTTACAGGTAAATTTCCAAAAAACACTTCCTTTATTTGTTTTAATTTACAATATATTATTTATTGGTCTTTTATCTTCAATTTGTGATATATAAAACTTTGGTACATAAATTATTAAACTCTTAATAGACATTTCAAAATGTGGAGGGGGGGAGTGAATTAAAAAAAAAAGTTTGTCTAAAATATTATATTCGGTTTATTGGAAAGAGCATAAAATTTCACATTGACCCTGAAAATATCGCAAAAATTTAACTACTAGAAAAATATTGATAGATTTTTAAAGTTTAAATATTGAAAAAAAAATTAAATCGTAAAACTCAATTGATTTCATTGCGTAAAAAAATGGCTGCATGAAGGCGCGCCGGCACTTTGTAAACACTGTTTTTTTAAAAAAATAAAAATTTCTATTTTTTTAAACAACTTTAATAGTTTAATATTTTGGAAGTATATTGCATAAAGAAAATAAACCCACTTTTAAAAGAAATTACGAGTTTATATTTTATTCGCAGTTTCGTGTTAGGGGTGTCAAAATTCCCCCCAAAATCTGATACACCTAGTGCGATTCTAAGAAAAAAAACTTTGTTCATGGAATCTACGTTTAGGTTTAGGTACAGATAAAGAGTAAGGGAAATTATTGGTAGTAGTTTCAGTTAGACGAGTGTTTTTTGTGAAAGTCGGGCTAGGGGGAGGGGTTCATAGATTGACGCTCAGACGAGCACTTGCCATGAAAATAATAATAAAGCAGAGACAGGCTTGCAACATATCTTCTGTGGAAAAGAGGTTACAGGGAAGAGAAAAGGGCGTACCCCCGCCCAAATCTATATATCTTACTTTTTTGATATACTTGAAGTATTTTATTTTTTTATTTTGTTTAATTTATTTTTTTATTTTTATTTTTTAGCTTTATACATAAACTGGTTTCATGCCTTGTCTGGAGCGATTTTCATAAAAAAATATGCGAATATTTCGCTTTTTAGATAAGTATAATAAATGCTGATCAAATGGTCGCAGGTGGTCTAATAAGATAAAACTCCGTGATCGGGCCGAGATCAAAGTGTAGTATCTGTTCTCATAATACACATCAATTTTTTGTTCTCGGTTAGCGAAGGAGAAATCCTTCATGACTGAGACAATTTAAAATTTTTTTTTTGTTCTCCTCCGCACGTTAAAAACCGACCTTGTGTCTAACTCTGCCCTCGTGGGGAGGCAAGTAAATAGGAACTATGTCAACACTAGACTGGGTTGGGTCACGGCTATATCTCTGTGGCCGTGGTTGGTTGGGTGCGACGCGTCATATTAAGATTTACATATCTTTGTTGATATAATGGCAAAATACAAAATTCATGAGCTGTAATTTTTCTCATTGGCTGCTTCTTTCCTTTTATCTCGACCGTGAACATTTTTTTTTCTTTTTTTTTTTTTTTTTTAAAGGTTTGTCGTTTGTCCACAATTTATCCAGATAAATGTTTTTTTTTTTTTTTTTTAATTACATTTTTTTATATGCCCAATTACGTTTCTCTAATCTGTGTGAAAAACTGTCTTGTACTTCTAACCTGGCCTTCGGGTCAAGATCAAAGTGTAGTATCTGTTCCTGCAGATGCTGCAAGCTATGACTAGCTATGACTAGCAAAGACCAGATGTGGGGGCAACCCCACATGCCTGACCTTTAACCAGCTCCCATTTCCCACCTCTCGGGAGCTGGTCCCCTTTTTCCCTTCCCCCTCCCTTCACTCCTCACATTAAAAATTGGCCTTGTGCCTAATTTGCTCGGTGGGGGAGCAAATAAATACCATCTGTTCCGGCAGATGCTGCAAGCTATGACTAGCTAGGACTAGCTATGACTAGCAAAGACCAGATGTGGGGGCAACCCCACATGCCTGACCTTTAACCAGCTCCCATTTCCCACCTCTCGGGAGCTGGTCCCCTTTTTCCCTTCCCCCTCCCTTCACTCCTCACATTAAAAATCGGCCTTGTGCCTAATTTGCTCGGTGGGGGAGCAAATAAATACCATCTGTTCTTAGATGCTGCACTTCAGTTTCTTGTTCTGTCAGTGGAGGAGAAATCATTCACGACTGAGACAATTTTTTATTTTTGTTCCTTTTCTCCACATTAAAAAACGACCCTGGTGTCTAACTCTGTCCCGTGGGGAGACATTGTAAATAGGAACTGTCTTAAAAATTTAAACGATCATTTCTTAAAAAAAAAAAAAAAAAATATTGCCATCTGGATATATAGCTCCGTGGTAGAGCATTCGACTACAGATCAAACAACCCCTCCCCCCTCTGAAAACTGTGCTAAATATTACATGACCTTTTATGGATTAAAAAAAAAAAAAAAAATGGTTTACGGATATTTGAACTTTTTATATTTAAAAAAGCAATTTTTTCTTTTCTCCAAAAAATTGTGAAAATAAAAGATCGTGGAACGTAATTTGGGTGGGCGGGTCACCAGATTGTCCGACTGTCAATTTCCTCTGAGGTCTCATGACGTAGATCCCAAGTACTGGCTCGAGTAGGTCAATGTGTGATGATCTAAATTTGAATATGACACAGCCTAAATATTTTGGTCAGTCATTTACTCATCTCCATGCATACAAAGTATGGCACATGACCAAGTTATGAGGGGAGATTCTTCACATTCTGTTCCCGACAATCATTTACAAAGAGTAAGAAGTTCAGAGAACTTCAGTCATTACTAACTAACATAGAATTACCACTATGGATGCAGCGGAGAATCTATCATCGATGTGTATACAGTATAGAAGTGAATTCTGGCCTTTGAGGACATGTGTTGCATGGGTAGAATTGATAGGAGAATGATATGACAGGCTTAGTTCTGTTACGAGTCCGTTTATTTGCTTTCTTCTGAGGGCAGTTAGGCACAATGTCGGTTTGTAATGTGTGAAAAATTCAGCTCCACAAAAGGGTTAATTTGGATTTAAGGTGAGTTTAGCTGGGGATAAAATTGTCTCAGTCTAGAGTGATTTCTCGATCACTGACCGAGGATAGAACAGATACTACACTTCGATCAATCCATTACTTCTAGAAGGAAAACTTAAATCTTCGATAATTTAAATCTCACCTGTCTGTTTAAATGTATGTATGTCTGCCTAAAACTTTCGACAGGGGTAATGGATTTTCACGAGATCAGTATCGTTTTGAAGCTCAGCCCTTCAGACGACAAATTGACTAAAAGCATTAATTGCTTCACCCTCAACTGGACACTTTTCTACAAGGCCAATATTTTCGAAAGTCATCCCCTCTTTTCGATTGACTAGCCTTAATTTAAACCTTCACCACTTCCGGTTTCACGATGAATACAACGGCAAAGACGTCCCATTTTTTCCCCACATTCTTTTCCTCCTTCGCAGTATGGGTTCTGCTTGCCTACTACCACTTTTTTGTTTTGCTCAACACACACCTCCAAATACCCAGGCAATACTAGGCACCCAGGCTAGTTTAATATATAAAAGGCAAAATGTGTGTGATTTCTATGTCTCCCCAAAACTTTCGACGCGATGAACACTGACAAAATTAGTATCGTTAGAAAGAATGATCTCTCAGACGGCAAATCTCTAAAAATTGGACAAAAAGATTCATTCTGTGCTAGTCAACTGGGCTGTTTTTATTGCAAGGTGTGGTCAGTTTTTCGTCAATATTTTTGCAAGTCATTCACGCCTAGCGATCTCAACGTACGTCTAAAAGACTTTATTTTGAAGGCCCATGACGTCACAAATGCATCGTGAGTAAGACAACTAACGCGTTTGCTTTTTTTCACCTCCTTTTTCTCTTTCACGTTACAGGTTCGAGCCTACTACGGCTAATTTTTTTTCCTTTTTTTTCCTTTTCCTTTTTTCTTTTTCCTTTTTCCTTTTTTTCTTTTTCCTTTTTCCTTTTTCCTTTCTTTTTTCCTTTTTTTCCTTTTTCTTTTTCCTTTTTCTTTTTCCTTTTTCTTTTTCCTTTCTCTTTTTCCTTTTTCTTTTTCCTTTCTCTTTTTCCTTTTTCTTTTTCCTTTCTCTTTTTCCTTTTTCTTTTTCCTTTTTCTTTTTCCTTTCTCTTTTTCCTTTTTCTTTTTCCTTTTTCTTTTTCCTTTCTCTTTTTCCTTTTTCTTTTTCCTTTTTCTTTTTCCTTTTTCTTTTTCCTTTCTCTTTTTCCTTTTTCTTTTTCCTTTCTCTTTTTCCTTTCTCTTTTTCTTTTTTCTTTTTCCTTTTTCTTTTTCCTTTTTCTTTTTCCTTTTTCTTTTTCCTTTTTCTTTTTCCTTTTTTTTCTGTTTCCTTTTTTTCTGTTTCCTTTTTTTCTTTTTCCTTTTTTTCTTTTTCCTTTTTTTCTTTTTCCTTTTTTTCTGTTTCCTTTTTTTCTGTTTCCTTTTTTTCTGTTTCCTTTTTTTCTGTTTCCTTTTTTTCTGTTTCCTTTTTTTCTGTTTCCTTTTTTTCTGTTTCCTTTTTTTCTGTTTCCTTTTTTTCTGTTTCCTTTTTTTTCTTGTTTTTCCCTGTTTTCCCCCTTTTTTCCCCTGTTTTTTTCTTTTTTCTCTGCTCTTACGGGCACTCGCTATTTTGATTGGAATATTTTTTTCTGGGGGTTGGTTGCTCAATAATCTTCCTATACCAGCTTTCCATGCCCGGGCAACGCCTGGTACCCATGCTAGTCTTATATAAACTGTGAAAACCTGTTATTCATCAGAGTAGAAAGTGAAACTTTGATTACTTTCAACATTCATGTAACTCTCGCTTCCCTTATTTTGTCCTTTAGTTCTCACATTCAATGAAGTTTTCTGACAAAGAGGGAAGAATTGCTGTTTACTAGATCAGAATCTATTCAATCTAATACTTATTGTTTGACAAGTTTTTGACATTGAAGTAGTCTATCATCTTTTTATTTTATTTATTTTAGGTCCTTGCATCAAGTGGCTTCACGCTTTGGCTGGAGCGATTTCCAAACCAACCAAATAGTTTACGAAAAAGAAACACCCCATAATAGACTGTACTTATACCTATAAAGCATTTTTTTTTTTTTTTTTTAAAGTGAATTATCTTTATTTTGTTATCATTACCAATTGAAACAATTGACCTCTGTTCTGTGACCTTCTGACCTTTCTAGCTCGAGAACAGGAAGTTTAGAATAAATAATCATATTAGATTTCATCATTTCCGTTTCTTGCATTTGAAGCAGTTCCCCATTTACTTCTCACAGATTTTTTTTTTTTTTTTTTTTTACCAACTTTTGCTTTTTTGTGTGTGTGGATTAGCAAACGATGCAGGGCTAAAAGTTTACTAAAATCTCTATTATATAAAAGTCATTTTGTGCGTGTGAGTGTGCGAGTTCTTTCCTCATAGGTCCTGAAACAGTTGAGACTATCTTTTGCAAAATTTACACAAAGGTAATTTATGTGTCTGGCAGTGTTCTTAGATGTGTTTTGTACAGAAATTCACCCAATTAATGTCAAATCGAAAAAATCCGATCCTAAAAAGTAGTCTTTCTTACAAAAAGGAATAATTTGTACAGGGAATATTTTATGTTACACCGGGCAAGGAAAATAATAAAATTTCAGCAAATCATTTCTTAAAACAAAAAACAGTTTTATTGCCATCTGGATATATAACTCAGTAGGTGTGTCAGAAACTTTGTGAAAAATGAATAATTCGACTCCCCTGTCTTTCCAAGCTTATAACTACTCGAAAAATGTAATTCAAACCCTAATTTTTTTTTCAATTAAAGGACCAAGGACAAAGGTTTCATGTAAAAAAAAAAAAAAAAAAGTGATTTTAAAAAAAGTAAAAAAGGTTTTTAAGTTTAGACTTTATAGGTAAATTTCTAAAAAAACAAAAAAAAAACACTACTTTGGAATATATTATTTATTGATCTTTTATCTTCAATTTGTGATATATAAAACTTTGGTGAGTAAATTATTTACTTTTTAATAGACATTTCAAAATGGGGTGGAGCGTGAATTAAAAAAAAAACAAACAAAAAAAAAACGTTTGTCTTAAATATTATATCCAGTTTATTGGAAAGAGCATAAAATTTCACATTGGCCCTGAAAATATCGTAAAAATTGAATCAATAGAAAAATTTTGATAGATTTTTAAAGTTTAAAAATTGAAAAATACTGAACTCGTAAAATTCAAATAATTTCATTACTGTTTTTTTTTTTTTTTTTAAATAAAAATATTTCTATTACTTTGTATACAACTTTAAGAGTTTATTTTGGAAGTATAATCCATAAAGAAAATAAACAAACCACTTTTAAAAGAGAAATTACGAGTTTTTTAATATTTTATTTAAAGTTTCATGTTAGGGGTGTCAAAAATTCCTACAAAAATTCTGATACCCCTAATAACTCGGTGGTAGAGCATTCGACTACAGATCGAATGATCCCCTGTTCAACCACGGGTGTACCTCATCATTTTATTTTAATTTTTACTTTTGAGTTCGATTGATGATAAAAGGGGTACCATTTAAAATCGCCGCAAATCATTTCTTTGTTTGCATATTTTAAAACTAAGCAGGAATTTTCTCAGGATATTCATCGTCAGGCTCGAATATCAGCTGACATGATAGTGTAAACACACACGGACGAAATTTGATGCACGACATTATTTTGTTAAATTAAAAAAAAATCTTTTTGCAAATTAGTTCACCGGCAAATTATTCCTCGTAATATATAATAATCAATAAAGGATTGATTCTATAATACATACATACACAATCTGCATGAATTAAAATATCATATTCAGGCGTATTGTACAACCTGGCAATGCCGGGTGTCCAGCTAGTAAATAAATATCTAGTGGTTGAAGAGATTCAACTGATTATAAGTAAACGTTTGTATGAATCAAAATGTTGGGATTTTTAAAAACTTTATTTTGGCTGTTGGCATGAGTTTCCGATTCCAAATACGAATCGGATATTTAGAGGAGGAACTATGTGAAGAGTGCCAACATCACTAGTATAGTGGTGCTATGGATCCGACAGGATTAGAACACGGCACACCAAGTTTGCATTAGTATCCACTTCAACACCACCAATACTCCCACTCATCATCATAGCGTATGAATCCGAAGATTCTATTGCTCCTACTTACTTGCCTCCCCACGAGGGCAAAGTTAGACACACGGTCTGTTTTTAATGCGGAGAAAATCCAACTCTTCAAAAAGGGGCACTCTGGATAGAAAAAAAAAAATACCTCAGCCATGAAGGAGTTCTCCTCCACTGACCGAGGATAGAAAAGGTGAAGTGTAGCATCAGAACAGCTACTACACTGTGATCTTGGCTCGAAGGCCAAGGAACTTCTCTTGAAGATTCTGTTGTTGTTGGCATTGGTTTCCCCGATATTTTTCTAGTCAGAATTCTTTCAAGAACGACATCAGGATTACAGTAGGGATAACGTGAAGTTGCCAACATGCAAGTAATTTTTGTGGAATGAACTGGATTCGAACTTGGGGCACCTAGGTCGTCAGTTTGTGCCGGTAACCACTAGAACGCCGCTCATAATTAGAATAGACTCAAGGAAATGGTTTTCTGTTTCAACACAAGTCTTCAACTAATTTTTTCCCCTGTTGTAATTTTATTTTAGTTCTATAATTTTATTAACGCCAAAAGGCGAAAGATGAGAATGACAAAAAATTGTTTGCAATAAATTAGATCTTAAAAAGAAATAAATTTTTTTTCTTTAATTGTCCTATTTCCTTTCCCAATGTTTGTATTTTGTTCTATAAATTATTTATAAATTTGTCTCCATCCTTGCTGTCTTCTCTTGTCTAATTTGAGAATTGCTTTTGCTGTTTTACGAGATTTCGATTTTTATTTGATTTTTTTTTGTTTGTTCAGCAAACATAATCAAGAAATGAAAATGCATTTCCTGTGATTTTTTTTTCTTTTTTTTTTTTGATTAAGTTTGGAGGACGCACACACACACACACACACGCACACACACGCACACACACACACACACACGCACACTTGTATTTTGAAAGGTTAAACATTTATTCTATCCATAAAATTGTTTGACACGTTTGACATTGTTAGCTGGGTGTCTTCAATGATGCGGAGTTAAACGGAGCTGAGAGATTGTTTAGTTCTCTTTCACTGCAAGAACCGAGACACCAGGGTCCGAAAATGGGATTGAGAAGTCGGTGTCTCAGAGGTGGGGCACGCCAATCCGTAAAAAGTGCTTGGGCCGCCTCGTCGGCATTCCCCAGTGAAGGCGCCTCAGATGATTATCAATAAACCAACCCCTTCTCAAAGAAAAGGCAAGGCTTAGGAGGGTGGATCTTTTAGAACTGTACAGAATTAAACCCGTGCAACAAAATCAACAGGGACCAGATCATTACTGCTGATTTTGGGTTTCCTGAGAATAAAATCTTAGCTGGATTAGAGTTGCCATGCCATTAGACAAATCAAACTGTTAATCCGTTTTAAAAATTTTTTTTATTTTTATTTGTTTAGCCTTAGTTGTTTAGCCTTAGTTGTTTAGCCTTAGTTGTTTAGCCTTAGTTGTTTAATCTTAGTTGTTTAACCTTAGTTGTTTAATCTTGGTTGTCAAGTCTTAGTTGTCAAGTCTTGGTTGTCAAGTCTTGGTTGTCAAGTCTTGGTTGTCAAGTCTTGGTTGTCAAGTCTTGGTTGTCAAGTCTTGGTTGTCAAGTCTTGGTTGTCTGAAAGTACTTCTTTTAAACTCCTCGGCCTAACATTCACAGGAAACGTGAGTTAGAACAATTACATTGAGAACATTGCGAAGAAGGTAGACTCTCTCTACCGTGCTAGAAAGCTAACGCCTGAAAGTATCCTGCACCTCTATAAGGCCACCATTCGCCCATGTATGGAGTATTGTCACATTTGGGCTGGTGCATCTGCTACTAGTCTCTCGCTCCTAGACAAGTCCAAAAGAGAGTCGCCAACCTGACAGGTCCTGAACTGTCATCTAAGCTTCAGCCGACGAAATGGTGCATCCCTCTACCTGTTCTACAAGTATTTTAATGGTGAATGCTCTGACGAACTGCAAGCACTTGTACCCCCTCGACGTAAATACCCCCGACAGACCTAACAAGCAGCTAAGTCCCACCCCTACACAGTAGAGATCCCTAGATGTAAGAAAGCTTTCTACTCCAGTAGTTTCTTCCCCAGAACCGCTAAACTTTGGAATTCCCTTCCGGGTCCCTGCTCCCCAACTGTACTGACATACAGAAGTTCAAGTGTAACGTGAACCGGCATCTTGCTGCCCAACTCCCTACATAGTACACCAGTAGCTTATCTGCCTGATAGTAGCCCCTACACCAAAGTGGCAATGTGCCTTGTTTGGGGTGAAAATGTAATAAATAAAAAATTAAAAAAAAAAAATTTAGTTGTTTATTTTTAATTGTTTAGTCTTAGTTTGGCTAATATTTTTATTTCTTGAACACTTGTCTATGAAACGACACAAAGGAAAGTGTCAGTTTCCTTTTGTTCTGACTCAAATTCAACTCCTTAAAAAGTAAACTTGGGTTTCAGAATTTGACTCTGCTTCTTCCGGTAGCCAGCAATAATTAAGACCTCATAACAGCATCACGAAGAATAATTTAACTTGATATTTGTGTTTGGCTGTAGATAACCGTTTTGAAAAATAATATCCCAAATACCGCGCAGCCGTTTACACCCATTAATAGGCGTGATTGTAGAAATTGTTAGCAGGGACACCCAGTGTTGCCCAGGTGGAATAACAAATATAAACCAAATATTAGAAAGCTCAACCTATTTGTTATGATGTAATGCTGCCACATATGAGTAGGTGCCGCTCAAACCTACCACAATCCAGTGATGGTTGATTTCTTTTGTCCTGTATGGACACCTCGTTTCTTTTTTTTTCTTCTTTTACAAGGTAGTCACCACTTATCAAGGCCCGGAAGCCACTCTGGAATAAGGGTTATTGCATGTACAGTACATTAGTATTGGAGACTTGATAAAGTGTCTTATTTAAGGGGGCGGTTCATCAGGTATTTGTTTATGTTGGACTTGAAGACATCAGGTTGTAGTCAGGTGGGAAACAGGCAAATGGAAGAGATTTCTAGTCGTGCACTTCTAAGAAAGTTTTGTTCATGGAATCTACGTTTTGGTTTTGGCACAGATAAAGAGTGGGGAAAATTTTTGACCATGGTTTCAGCTAGACTGGTGTTTATCGTGAAAGATTGACGAGGGGAGGGCCAGAGATTGGAGATCAGACTAGCACTTGCCATGGAAATAGCGCTAAAACAAAGACAGGCTTGCAACGTCTCTTCTGTGGGAGAGAGGTTGCAGGGAAGAGAAAAGGGCATCCCCTACTAAGCCACAAAGCCTATTTTGTACGCTGTCTCAAAGAGGTGACGTTGTTAGTCATTCTCTACTCTACCAGTATTCTCATGGAAGAAGGTCGACTGAGCTCCAATCTTTGTAAGGCGATCACAGTAAAAATTTGAAAATTGTTTTTATACAAGGTGAGTCACGGGAAACAGACGTTTTTAGAACGCTCTTTGCTCTCCTTGAGTAAGGGATAGGGAGTGAGGAAGGTACTCTTTAAACCTGCTTAAGATGATGTTTAGTTTTTTTTTTTTTATGATAACTTGTCAGACATAATTTTTCGCTTCTAAACACTCCATAATGACATAGTTCAGTAAATGTTTTTTATGTGCATTATAAAATTTTTGTTGAAATATTCGCAGTTTTGTTTACGTTAAAAACATCCGTTTTCCGTGAATCACCCTGTATATATATTATTTTTAAAACCGTAATCTCCAGACATGAATGTTTGGAAATACCTACCTCTTTTCAACATAGCTCGACTGTTTCTAGGAATCGAACCCCCAGACCATATGTACCCCACCCACCCCTGTACAATTGCAAAGAAGTGGATCAGGGATTTACTTTTGCTAGTCTCGTAACTCTTCTTTTATTTTTCTCGTTTAGTTTTCATGTTCTGAACTGAAGTGATGTTAACTCTAGGCAGGTTGAATTGACTTCCTTCAAGGGAGGAAGTTGCATAGGAATATCAAATTCACCAACAGCCTCCAATCGCTTGTTAAATTCATATTCTATGAGCAATAAAAAAAAAGGGGGGAAGGGAGAATATTATTCTGGATCGGAATCTAACATATATCGCTGACTAGTTTCTGACCTGGAAATATTTTTATTTTATTTATTCTTTTTACGAAGGAGTCACTAGTTATCAAGACCAGACCTTACTTCCTGTGACTTTTGGTTATTCCCTAAGCTCAAGGAAAAACAGAGGCTGCAGTTTTTCTATTTTAGCGTTTTTTAAAATCTATTTTAGCGGGTTTTATTTTAGCGTTTTTTATTTCTATTTTAGCGTTTTTCTATTTTACCCCCCCCCCATTTTAGCGGGTTTTTTTTTATTTTAGCGTTTATTTTCTATTTAGCATTTTTTTCTAAGCGGTTTTTTTTTTCTAAGCATTTTTTTTATAAATATAATCTATACGTTTTTAAGCGCTTTTTTTTTTTTAATCTAAGCGTTTTTAGCGGTTTTTCTTTTAGCAAGTTTTCTAGCGGTTTTTTTCTGGTGGTTTCTCCATAGCTTCTATTTTAGCGTTTGCTATTTTTTTTTCTTAGATTTTTTTTCTATTTTTTAATGTTTTTTTTTTTTTAACGCTAAAATAGTTTTCTATTTTAGCGTTTTAAGCGTTTTTTTTTTTATTTAACATTTTATTTTAGCGTTAGTTTTTCTTAGCATTTATAAGCGTTTTTAAAAGAAATTTTAGTGGTTTTTTTTGGGGGGGGTTTCTGTTAATGCTATGAAACGTTAAAAAACATTACAAAACGCTAAAAGAAAAGCTAAGATAGAAAACGCTAAAAAGTTTTGTTTGTTTTTTTTCTGGCGTTTTTTTTTTTTTTCCATAGCATTTTTGTTTTTTTGCTAGCGTTTTCTATTTTAGCATTTCTATTTTAGCTTTTTTTTTCTTTTTTTTTTTTTTTTTGCTGCTAACGTTTTTTTCTAGCGGTTTTTATTGTTTTTTTTTATTTTAGCATTTTTTGTGCATCTGTTATTCAAATCTAATTTCTGAATTTGCAATATTTTTTTTCTTCTTGCAGGTGTTTGGAGCTTTATTTATTGTGTTGTCATCATGGCTGCTCATCGAGAAAAACAAAGTGGTCAAGAATTGGATGGAATTCTTCTTGGATCCCGTTTCCCTCATCTGTTTGGCTGGTGCCATAGTTGTCTTTGTAGCCTTTTTCGGTTGCATGGGTTCCCTCCGAGAGAACACCTGTTTCATTCAAACAGTAAGTATTTATCAAAACCAGAATAACTTTAAAACATTTTAAATAGAAACAAATATTTAATCCGTATATCTAATTTATAAAATTAAGTCACTTGGATTTTTGATTTAAGACAAAGTTTTCATATTAAAATACTAACGTTTCATTCTTAATAGCCATTTCTTTTTCTTTAGCATCAGTCCATGTTATTTAAAAAAAAAAAACATGTCAGGATTTTCATGAAGAGAATTGCTTTGTATTATTAAAACTATTTTCATTTCGGATATTTTCATGTTTTGACCACTGTAACCTCTGGTCTTCTGCAGATGTATCTTTTCCAATCTGGAATCTAGATACAATCTCAAATTGGATCCCTTATTTAATCCACATTTAGCATTGATACATGTTATTTAAAAGAAAAAAAAATTGTATTTCAGGATTTTTATGATGAGAATTGATTTGTATTATTCAAACTTTCATTTCGGATATTATTTTCATGTTTAGGCCAATTTAACCTCTGGCCTTCTTCAGATGTATCCTTTTGAAGTCTGGGATCTATATGGAGTTTCAAACTGCACCCTTCATTTAATCGACAGGGAAAGAATATTCTTGTTCTCTCAACCCTGACATGTCTCTTAAAACTGATTATAACTAAACACCTTTATCCGTTGCGTCACATGTTCATGTCTGAATTTGATATAAATATTCCCAAGTTTTGACAAGATGCACCTGAAGAAAACTGAAGATTACAGCGACATCATCTGAAGCGTTTTGAGGATAACGCTCAAGATGAGAATCGTAGTTCGAATAATACAAAAGATTAATCCTCATATCAAATTCCAAAACCTTTTTAATAAAACTTTTTTTTTCTTTCAATTAAGATTTTTGGCACTTGTGCATTTTAGGTTTGGAGGGAATTTGTTTTTGATTTAATTTTTGAAGAATTTCAAGGGGAGACAATTCAGTTGTAAACTTATTGGTAAAAACAAAACAAGCACTAAATTAACAACGGCACAAAATAAAACATTATCTGAACATTTATTGAAATAAAATTTTTTAGCTGTCATAAAATAATCCTCATATGCAAATTCCAAAACGTTTTTAATAAAACATTTTTAGGTTTGGAGGACATTTGTTTTTGCTTGTAACCTTCAATACTTTTTCAGATGTATCCTTTTCAAATTTAGAATCTACATGGAATTTCAAACTGAACTCTTTATTCTACCCTCATAGATAAAATAATCTTGTTCTACAGGGTGACCCCAAAAAAACAGGACATGCAATTGTTTTTCTGAGCATTTTACAGTCAGTGGAGAAAAAAAAGGGCAAAGCCAAAGACCCTAGTGTTTTGATGTGATGTTTTGAATATAATAAACTAGTTATGACCAAAGGTTTATTTCATTTGGGCAAAGAACTAAGAAACTGGGCCTAATTAGAGTTGGGACCCGTTTTTTTTGGGGGGGGTCACCCTGTATTAAGTAGAAAAAGTCAAGTAATTTGTTTCTTTTTTTTTTGTATCACCTGTAGTGGAGATTGAACCGTTGAGCCCCAGAAGATTATCAATTAAAACTGATTGCAACTAACTGCCTTTATCCATATTGTATTATAGGGATGATTCTAGTACTCAGCCAAGAAATCTTCAGCAAGATTTAATAAAAATAAGTTTACTGAGTCTAGTTTGTTTTAAAGTTAAATTTTAACTGTCATGTTTTTCTTCAAATCAGTCATTTTGAAGAAGTCTTGGAATACAGACAAAATATCAGTGAACAGATAAACAATTTTATTTTTAATTATGTTTGGATTATTAATTCCATAATCATCATATCAATAAAAGTGAGAATGTGTGAGTGAGGGCACATCTCAACCTATATACTCAATGAATCTTTGATCTATAAACTTGAAATTTGGTATATAGGGTATTCAGCTATGTGGAAAACTTTATAATCTATTTTCATCTGAAAAAAAGGGCTGCTAAGGAGTAAAAAATTGAAAAATTTGTACGTGGGGGTCGTCAGATGTTTATCTGTTTGTCAAATGTTTCACGAATGTGTGTATTTGAATGGTTCACATGACATTACTTGTGTTAAGAATAAGTAGGTTTGAAAATACTTTCTAAAGATCCTGTCAAGCTGGCTTAATAGTTATCGTACTGGACTCGCTGTCTTTAAGTTTTGGTTTCAATCTCAGCTCAAGTATTTATTTTATTTTTTTTACATGGAAGCCACTTGGGGATAAGGGTTATTGTGTGTACAGTAATCAATGGGATAATATCGTAGTAATCGTTAGTAATGGAGATCTGATAAAGTGTCTTACTTAAGGGGGCGGTTTATTAGGAATGTGCACTTCTAAGAAAGAAGCTTTGTTCATGGAATATACATTTTGGTTTTGGGCACGGATAAAGAGTGGGGAAAATTAATGACGGTGGTTTCAGCTAGACTGGTGTTTATCGGGAAAGATTGGCGAGTGGGAGACCAGAGATTGGAGCTCAGACGAGCACTTGCTATGGAAATAACGATAAAATAAAGGCAGGCTCGCAACGTCTCTCTGTGGGAGAGAGGTTGCAGGGAAGAGAAAAGGGCATCCCCCACTAGGCTACAAAGTCTATTTTATACTCTGTCAAGGCAGGATAGGCTATTTTTAGCAGCTCCTGCCCAGAATGGTCCTGGATATGACCTGAAACTATATCCAGTTGTGACGCCCCAGCTTGCGGGCTTTGGGGAGTGTGGAGCCACCCTTTAATTGCCATTGCTCCCAGGTCCACTCTGACCCGGAGTGGTAGTACCTGTTAGGGTCCCAACTATGGGTTAAATAGAAAACAACTTGAAAAAAAAAAATATTCTATTAAAAAATTGTTCTTCAAAATCACTGGATTCGGCATCCAATAACCTGAAAAGGGTTGATATGCCATAGAACAACCAACCAATCCTGCCCAGATATGGCAGCAGTACTCCATCCTTGGAAGTACTTGGCTTTTATATAGATAGAGAATTACATTAGCAGTGTGATATCTAATGGAGCGGTAGAAGGATCCCACCATTTTTCCAGCAACCTTGGCAACAGATTTGATGTACGTGTTCCATTTCAGATCAGGTCAATCCCAGAAGCTTGTCAAAACATGGATCCTCCCCAAACCAAGAGCGATCCATTTCAATTGATGCCAGGTGGGGGATCAGAGCGTTGATGATGTAAAGATAGAAGCTTGGTTTTAGATGCGTTAAAAGTAACCAGCCACCTCTTCCCCCATTTATTTTTT
This sequence comes from Euprymna scolopes, assembly GCF_053919585.1. Lineage (NCBI taxonomy): Eukaryota > Metazoa > Mollusca > Cephalopoda > Sepiida > Sepiolidae > Euprymna > Euprymna scolopes. The sequence continues at coordinate 10,687,529 of NC_136516.1, forward strand.
TACTTACAAGAAGTGAACTGTTTAGAAAAAATAATACTCAGATGCACAGGTCTCAGTTTCTTTCCATTTTTTTTTTTTTTTTTTTTTAATTTAATTTTTTTAAGGAATTTAATGTTACGTTTAATACCTATGGTGTTTCTGTTTATAATAAATAATAATTCAGTATTAAAATATGATATTTATATGTATATTAGTGATGAGACGATTCCAATATTTTTCCCAATTCTGTACTAAATTCCTGATTCCGATTCTTTATAAATCTCTAAATATTTAACTATAAAAGTGTTATTTTGTCCTGATTACTGTAAAAACACTAAATGTGCACATATTTTCTCAAACATAAAAATACACTTGTGAGGGGGGGGTGATACTAGATGTTTAAATCAATAAATATTTATTTCATTATTAATACAAGCAGTGGAAGATGTTTCTTAAATCAAAAATAAAAAGATAATTCAAGGAATCAATTTTGGCATCGGAAAATAGGCTAAAATTTTTCCGTTTCCAATTAATCGTCCCAACTCTAGTGTGTGTGTGTATATATATATATATATATATATATATATATATACCTCTAATATAAAGCTGAATGCGTGTCTGGTCATGAATAGGCTCCTATATGGTTGACTATTTAAAAAAATCTGATTACATATAATAATAGAAGATGTATCAAGACACAGGAATGGGCATGTGTGATCTGGCAGAACGGTGGTTCATTAAAATTGTGGGGTCTGTGTTTGCACTTAGTCCACAAAGTATGGAAATAAAAAATTTAAAAATAAAAAAAAAAAATAAAAAAAACGTTTGAAGAAATATGGTATAATAAAATTATGGGGTGTTCGTTCGCACCTGACCTCCATAGAATGGAAATATGTCACAAAGTTTAAGAAGGTTTTTTAATATAAATCCACAGAATATTGTGATAACTGTTTCAGCGTGAACAGGTAAAATGTGAGTTTTTAATTAATATTTGGGTGAGGGGGTGTTACTATACACAGATTCCAAAAAGTTTTCCAAAAATGAATAAATAAAAGCAAAGGTAAGGTAAATTACGTTTCTACCTAACTGGATAATTTTTTAGTGTTTTTATTTAATGTAAAATGTTTAATCGGCTCGAAAAACTCATGTTTATCGATGTATTTGAAAAAGACGAATGATCACGGACTCTGTTGAATACGTTAAGTGTGGGAAAATCAGTTAAAAACGAAAAAATTATACAAAAGTGTCAGATACCCACTGATTATATGTTATCGTGACATAGGTTGACATATTCGGTGGGTTTCTGACAGTATTTTGTATAGTTTTTTAGTTTTAAATCATTTTCCCAAACTTATCATCAACAGTGTCCACCACCATTTGTATTTTTCAAATACACTGATAAACACTGTTTTTCGAGCCGACTAAACATTACCGTAAATAAAAAGCGTTTGCATTACTAAACACAGAAACGAAAAAAAGTTGTCGAAAAATAAATATAACAAATAAATGTTATCAAAGGCAAGATAAGTTACTTTTCTACCTAACTGGATAAGATTTTAGTATTTTTATTTAGTGTAAAATGTTTAATCGGTCTGAAAACATGTGTTTATTTATATATTTGAAAAATACAAATGACGTTAAGTTTGGGAAAATGAATCAAAACTAAAAGATATACAAAATGCTATCAGGAACTCACCCAATCTGTTACAGTGACATAGGCAGACATGTATTTGGTGGTTTTTAACAGTATTTTGTATAGTTTTTTAGTTTTAACTCATTTTCCCAAATTTAACGTATTTCTGCTGCCATTTGTAATTTTCAAATGTAGCAGTAAACGCTGTGTTTTTCGAGCCGAATAAACATTTTACATAAAAAAAAACTAAAAAAATTATCAATTTTGGTAATAAAGTAACATATCTTGCTTTTGATAATATTTGTTATAAATCTATTTTTTGACTACTTTTTATGTACAGTAGTACGAAACTAATAAAAACACTAAAAATCACCCAATTAGGTAGAAAAGTAATTTATCTTGCGTTTGATAATATTTACTTGTTATATATTTTTGTTGACAAATTTCTTAAGTCTTTGTGCAAGTACAAACCCAAAGGGGGTATTTTTCTGTCTAATTTTATTTTTGGCATTGCGCTTAAATTTAAATTTCACGATATTTTTTTTTTGGGGGGGGGTATTGACTGGGTCCAAAAACAGCCTACAGAAAATGGACTGATTTATGAAAGTATGATAGGTTATGAAAAGGAAGGGTTGTAAAGAGATAGCTTCGAATTTGGGGGTATCAAAACCAAAGCAAAATATGATGAAAGTAAAAATAAAATAGATAAACCCCATAATTTATTATACCATACCTGTTCACACTGAAACACTTATCACAATATTCTGTGGATCTATGTTAAAAAACTTTGTTAAACTTTGTCACATATTCCATTCTATGGAGGTCAGGCACGAACAAACACCCCATAATTTTATTATACCATATTTCTTCAAACTGAAACATAATTATCAAAGTATACTTACGGAGATAGATATGAAAAGTCTTTATCAAAGTTTGTGCCTATTTCCATTCTATGGAGGCCAGGCACGAACGCAGCCCCCACAATTTTATTACACCATCCCTATTTAAGTTAAAACATACTTATCAAAGTATTATGATGTACATCTATATCAAAAACACTTGTAAACGTTTTTTTTTTTTAATTTTTAAATTTTTTATTTCCATACTTTGTGGACCAGGCGCATATGCAGACCCCACAATTTTAACGAATCATCATTATGCCAGATCAAACATGCCCATTCCTGTGTCTCGATACATCTATGATTATATGAGATCAGTTTTCTATAATAGTCACCCATATAGGAGCCTATTCATGACCAGACACACACAGACATTCAGCTTATATATATATATATATATATATATATAAATTTTTTTTATGTTGCTGTTGTTTTTTGTCTTGCAGTACAAGATCAGCTTGATGCTTGTCCTTATTGGTGAGGTGGCCCTTTCAGTTCTGTTCTTTGTGTCTTACTCTAAACCTGAACTGCTTACGGAACTCAATATGTCTGGAGCGTTTTTCAAAAAAGCCATCATGTCTTACAGAGAAGATCTTGACCAACAGAATTTTATTGACAGCATTCAACAAAAGGTGAGAGGAAAAAAAATGGATTTTCTTTAATTTGTGTATTACACATTGTAATCTAACCCTAGTATTCTTTTTTTTTTTTTTAATATATAACTTACATATAAGTCTGTAATTTAAAAAAAATAATTATTTTAATTACCTCCCTTGAAAACAAATGAACGCAAGATTTTAAGAACGTGTTTGATAATTTATTGGTTTTCTTTTAATTAAATCTATTTAATTAATGTTAATTTCTACCAAACTATTGCATATATATAAGGAAATAGAACAGTAAAATTATAAATGAATGACAAACATTTTTTATTCTAAGCTTAATAGTTATGCAAAGTAAGTATATAAAGGATTGTGTTTGGATCTTTGCTCTCTACTATATATATATATATATATATATATATATATATATATATATATTAGTATTTCAAAAGACTGTCCTATTGATTTAAATAAAAAATAGGACAATAAAATTACAGATGAATAACATGAAGCAAGTTTTAAAAAAGTTACTCTCTAATTATATAAGAGAAAAAAAAACAATATAAAACTATATACTAATGCATTTAAATTTAATTGTTTCAATAGCGAGATTACATCAGTTTAGGGGTGTAGGATAAATATACTTATTATACCTAGATATAAAGTATCTTTATCCTATGCTCCTAATTGATGTAATCTTCCTATTGCATTTATATGCATTAGTATATATTTTTATATTTTTTTTTTCTCTTCTATATAAGCTCCATCTCAATTGTTGAACTTTGCATTGTCCCGATAAGTCTCCTTTTAAAGAATTTCTCTAATTCTTTTTGGTACCCATATATATATATATATATATATATATTTCGAAAGCATGTACTATTGATTTAAAACAACACTGCCTGTTTTGATGGTAATATGGGTTTGATAAATGAAATATCTTTTTGAATTCATTAATTTACATTTTTATTTATAACTTGAAAATTATATTGGAATTATATAGGAAAAAATAGGACAATAAATTATAAATGAATAACACTAAACATTAATTCATTATAACCTGTTTAAAAGTTGTCATAGAAATTAGGCATATTAATAGCTGTGTTTCTTTTTCGTTTATATTATATACAGTATTTCGTCGAAAGACTAGTATTAATTTAAATAACAGGGAGTCATTTTGATTGGGTTGCATTCTGGATTATGCATAGCAAGCCAAATTTTTGCATCAATATCATAAGCAATTTAGTTAACATCGAATTCAAGTAGATATATTTTTGTTTGTTTGATTTTGATTTTGGATTTAAAGGGTTTTTTTTTTTTTTTAGTTGGAATGCTGCGGGATGAAAGACGATGCTTCCAATGGTTTTAAAGACTGGAACTGTAACGCTCACTTCAATTGTGCTGGAAATAATTCCAGTCCAGAACGATGTTCAGTGCCATTCTCTTGCTGCAAAAGAAAGGTGAGTTGCCGTGGCTTTTTAAACTTCTGTGCGTTCTTGTGGCCACCGTCTATTTCTATCTATTATGCAACGCTCTCTCACTGTCCCGCTCTCTTAGCCTTTTAAGCATTTAATAAGAAACGCATCTAGGTTAAAAAATAATTAAGACACGATGTTCAGAATTTTGAATACTTTCTTTTTTTTTTTTTTTGCTTTTTTACAGTTTAGTCAAGACATTAAAAAATGAAAATATTAAAAAAAAGTTATATTGTACGTATTTTTTATAGTCTGAAGTTCTCTGAAAAAAAATTTCACTTAATTTCATCAAGTAGTTTTTATTTTACAGCGAAAAAACAGTTTGATACCAAGCAAAAGCTTCGATTTTTTTTTTTTTTAGGAAGAAAAGCTAGTAATAAAGATGGGGAGGGGGTGTCGGCACTTTAACTGGAGTTATCTCCCTTTGGTGTGTTCAACAAATCTCGTAATGTCTGATTTCAACGCGCTCTCATAAAAACGTGTTTTTCCGCTGTAAAATAAAAACTATGCGATCAGATTAAATGAAATTTTTTATTTATTTATTTTTTTTTTTGGAGATCTTCAGTCCGATACAGATATGTACAAT
>NC_136516.1:10695202-10725202 GCF_053919585.1 Euprymna scolopes
CCTATCATACTTTCATAAATCAGTCCATTTTCTGTAGGCTGTTTTTGAACCCAGTCAACGACGGGTACTTTTGCTAGTATATATATATAATATATATGACCCACATTTCTGTTCTATAGCTGCACATTTTTCACTTTTGAAGATAAAAGTGAACACTATTTGATTAAACAAAATGTAAGTTAGAGAAAATAAAATAATAAAAGGTAAGAAACAATAACCCTTGGTAAAAACATAGCTCCTATTTCCCAGAGCTAATTTTTCTTTTAAGGTGACTATTTAAGAATTTCTACATACTAGGAAATTGCTATATTGAATTAAGTTGGCTGATCAGAATCATAGTTTGATTTGTCTGCTTACATACTATTTAGGTCCAACTTTTAAAATCTGATGATCATTATTTTATATATAGATAGAAGTTAGATTTTGTTAATATTTACTCGATATAATTTAAATTTTTTTTTTTTTTTTATGTATTTCAATTCTGATTTCAATTTCAGAAGGATGAACTTCTTAATTTGGTTTGTGGCCGAAACTTGTTGGATGACAAAGTAAGTGCCAGTTTTAAGTTTTAATGTTTACCTTCAATTCAAAATGTATTATAAACAAAAAACCCTCAAAAGTATAAAGAACAATGTAAAATAATTATTTGAAAAATAAAATAATTTTAAGTTAAAAATCCATTTAATTAAAGTTTTTCTCCAAATAATAAACATCAAATCGATATTTATATAAGAACTAGTGATGGGACGATTCCAATATTTTTCCCCGATTTCAATTCTTTATAAACACGTCTAATATGTGCATATACTTTTCTCAAACGTAAAAACACACTTGTGATGGGGGTGATCTAGAGATTTTAGATTTACTGGAAGTTTAAATCAATAAATATTTATTTTATTATTACTACAAGCAGTTTCTTAAATCAAATAAAAAAGATTATTTAAGGAATCGGTTTTGGCATCGGAAAAATAGGCTCAAATCTTTCCGATTCCGATACCCCAAAAAGCTCCGATTTTTTTTTTTTTCCGATTCTCGATTCCAATTAATTGTCCCGACATTTATAAAAAACTCCATAAAAAGGCTAAAATTTAAGGCAAATTTAGAAAACTGCCAAATGCAAATGTTTGTCTTGAATATGACCTAAAAAGACAATCAATGATAAGGTTTTTATTTGATTGCTGTGGGGAATGTGGAATTGCCCTTTAGTTGCCATTACTCCCAAATCCATTTTGGCCCAGAATGGTAGTACCAGCTAGGGCAGCTCTACTGGTGAGGCCTAAAATTCTCCAACTAATATCTTCATGCAGAAGGTTCTAGTGCTATCAGATCAAACTGTTTAAAGATACTGGCTTCCTGACCTAAAATACAGCAAACATTGAGTGTCTTTTCTTTTCCCTTTGCGAAACTCAATCATGTTCTGTAACGTCAAAACTAAAAACAACAATCTTCCTTTACAAAATAATCAAACTAAACACCGTGAATAAATATTAGGTTTAGAAGAAAGTTCTTGCAGAATTTTTAATTGAGTTAAAATGATGAATTTTCAAATAGGTTTTTATTATAATACCTTTACTTTATATATCATCTGAAAGAGTGTTTTTCGCTCTATCTAATCATTTAAATTACATTCGCTTTAAAACAATTGTCTTTTCAGAATGTTGAATACAAGATGGAAAAAAAAAACAAATTCGCACAATTTTCTTATTTCAATCCAAGCTAGGCTAAAAAGCTGCTGAAACAGCTTTCGATATCAGCGAAGCATTTGGCCCAAGAACCACTACTGAATGCACAGTACAATAGTGGTTTAAGAAATTTCATTGCGGTGACAAGTCTTGAAGCATAGTGATTGGCCATCGGGTGTTGACTACGAGCAATTAAGAGCCTTAGTTGAAGCCAATCTACGCACAACTGTTTGAGAACTTGCTTCTGAATTAGACGTAACGTATACGATTTCCAACCACTTCAAAGAGATTGGAAAGACAAAAAAAAAAATCGATAAATGGGTGCCTCATGAATTGAGCAACAACCAAAATAATCGCAGTTATGAAGTGTCATCTTCCCTTTTACGCAACAAGAGCAACCCGTTTCTCGAGCTGGTTGTGACTTGCAATGAAAAGTGGGTCCTTTACGACAACTGGCAATGCTCGGCTTGGTGGTTAAATGCTGACAAAGCTCCACGACACTTCGCGAAGCCAAAGTTGCACCAAAAGAAGGTCATGCTTACTGATTGGTGGTCTGTGACCAGTCTCATTAGTTTTTTGAATGCCGGTAAAACCATTACAACGACGAAGGACTGTCAACAAATGGATGAAATGCATCAAAAACTTTTACAACATCCAGCATTAGTCAACAGAAAAGGCTCAATTCTCATCCATGACAAGCCCTGACCACTCATTTCTAAACTCTCCGCAGAAATTGAACGAATTGGGTTACGAAACTCTGCCTCATCTGCCATACTCTCTAGACCTCTCACCTATTGACTACCACTTTTTCAAGCATCTCAATAACTTTCTGTATGAGAAATGCTTCAAAAACCTAAGCAATATCAAAAATGCCTTCAGTGTACTTCATCGCCACCAGAACGCAAGATTTTTACATTACTGGCATAAATACACTTGTTTTGCGTTGACAAAAGTGTGTTCATTCTGATGGTATTTATTTCGATCAATAATTTTTTGTTTGAGCTGAGATATGTTCATCAGAATTTAAAAGTTAAAAACTGCAAGAACTTTCTTGTCAACGTGATATTTGAAGATAAAAGAACTTGAAACAAAAGCTTTTTTCCAAAATTACTGGACCTAAAAATGACTACCAACCTTTTAAATAAAGTACTTAAATTTAAGATTCCAGCCTATTTTTATAATCGAGACTTCTTATTCCTTTTAATCAGTTGTTTGTACATTTGTATTATTTGAATTAATATTCTCATCATTGGTGTTATTCTCACAATGTTTTAGCCAATTTAATGACCAACTTCACTTTTCAAACTTAGGAATCAACACCAAATTTCTAACTGAACAATTTAATCTTTGGGGATATCCTGCTTCTGTTTTGCTAGCCATGACTGGGTAGAAGTCTTAAATTAGAAATTGAAAGCATCAAATAGAAAATCATTTAAACTGACTTCAAATTTTTTAGCAAATCCTGATGTATAAAAAAATTGAGTGTTCAGAAACTTTTTACGATAGAAATTAAAACTAGTTATATAGTTAAAAAATGTGGTTTTGATTCAAATTTAATGACTAAACAATCACTCTGACCCCTATCATGGCCCAAATTGAAATGAATGGCTCTTGTCTTGACAAGCTTCTGCGACTGACCTTTACTCCTGATCTGAAATGGAACACATACATCAAATATGTTGCGAAGATTGCTGGAAAAATGGTTGAATCACTCTACCGCACTAGTAGGTATCTCATTGTTGATGTAATCCTCTATCTAAGAGCCAAGTATGTCCTAAAATAATGTTGCCACATCTGGGCAAGAGCTGTTCGGCACACCCTACCCTGCCTTGATAGTTCAAAACTGGCTTCGAAATCTAGTAGATGATGCCTTTTTCTCTTCCTTACAACCTCTTTCCCACAGAAGAGACGTTAATCTGTCTCCGCTCTTTCATTATTTTCATGGCAAGTGCTCGGCTGAACTCCAATCTGTTCCGCAACTTGCCAAAATTTCACAAAAAAAAACACTCGACTAGCTAGATCCACTATGTACGATTTTCCCCCCTACTCTCTATTTGTGCTTCAATCTGAACATAAATTCCATGAACAGATCTTCTTTCCCAGAACTGCCTGTCTGTGGAATACTGTTCCACTGGAGTGCTTCCTGGTTGAATACAACAAGATAGCCTTCAAATCCAATGTAAAAAAATTCTTGTTGAGCCGTCCCCATAAATAATCAAATTCAACACAATTTATGCCACTAACGATTACTACATCACCACCTTACATTCATTAACCCTTATCCTCGAATGGCCTTGAGACCTTGATAAGTGGTGACCTGCAAGCAGAAAAAGAAAAACTATTTAAAATAACAAACTGCAGTTAAAGAAAATAATAAATAAAACTGAAATTATATTTTTAAAAAAACAAAAACAACGTAATAATTAAATAGAATGGTAGAACAACACTGGGTTAGTATAACTAATATTTTGTATATTTATATAAAGCTTAGGTAATGTGTAGACATAGAAGCCTAGAAAGAGAATGTCTCCCGAGTTCTTAGAATGCGTCCAATATATGTTTATGACAATGATTTCATGCAGACTGAAGAAATATTTTAATTTGCCATGAAGCTGTCTGACAATTTCAAAATGGTTCAGTCGTTTGCCAAGCATAAGTTAATAGTAAATTTTAGGTGTGAAATCTGTAATTTACCATGTGCATTGAACCATTATTTGCAATCAGTTGATAGTTGGAGATGGAAATAATGAAAAGATTTTGTCATTCAATACAAAAAAAAAAATTTTTTTTTTTTTTTTAGTGAAGCAAACTTTCTTTACAGACAAGGATTTTTTTTTTTTTTTTTTTCATAAAACTCCAACTCGGCAGCCATTTTCTTTTAAGCTGCTGTGTCCTCACACTACCCTTTCTGGTTCCAATATGTACAACTTCAAACGTTTCTTTGTTAAATTTCAATATATTGTTCAATGTTGTACTTTTAATTTCTCGATCAATGAAGTAATAATTTCTTTCGCACACCTAGATCTTTCCGGATCCAAGTAAAGTGATTCACACCAGAGGATGTCAGAATGCTGTGAGGGAATGGATTACGCAAAATGTGTTGATGATTGGCGGAATTCTTCTTGGCATCCTCATTCCGCAGGTAAGAAAAAAAAAATCTTTGCTTTTTCTGGTTTTTCATACATCTGCTAAATATCGACTCTTTATGTAACGCATACATCTGCTAAATATCGACTCTTTATGTAACGCATTTAAATATTTGGGCAAGGAATTAACCCCCACAACTGATCTTGTCCCATTTTTAAAATCTTTTTAAAAAATATTTTTTATTTACCCTATTTCCCAACGTTATCGACTAATCAAACACAGTCCATCCAAAACTGGTGACTATGACTGTTAACTATAACTTACACAGGCAGCAAAAAGAAAGTCTGCACCTGTAATTTTTTTCAAAAACTGCAAATTTAAGCTAAATTTAATGCAACTGTTTAAACAAACTATGCCTTATTTGATTGCCCTTTTTATTCTTCTATAATTTTACCTGTTAATATTTGATTTTTTAATTGAAATATTTTAGTGTTATCGTCAATTAAAAAAAAAAAAATAACTTCAAATTGAGGAGGCAAAAAGAAAGTCTGCACAATGGAAAATTGTTATTTAAATGTAACTTTAGGACATTAACGCAACACAAATACAACAGGAACACCATGAACTAGTTAATATTTAGTAGAATAGCCCTTCTGCAATTTGACAGCCTGCAATCTTTTAGGAATTCCTTGAATTAGACTGCAGCAATACTCCGGGGAAAGGGCATCCCACTTTTTAATTTTTATCCAAAGTTCTTCCAAATTTGAAATTTTATCATTGCGTAGCTGTTGCTTGACATAACTGTTGACTATGACTGTTAACTATAACTTACACAGGCAGCAAAAAGAAAGTCCGCACCTGTAATTTTTTTCAAAAACTGCAAATTTAAGCTAAATTTAATGCAACTGTTTAAACAAACTATGCCTTATTTGATTGCCCCAAATACAACAGGAACACCATGAACTAGTTAATATTTAGTAGAATAGCCCTTCTGCAATTTGACAGCCTGCAATCTTTTAGGAATTCCTTGAATTAGACTGCAGCAATACTCCGGGGAAAGGGCATCCCACTTTTTAATTTTTATCCAAAGTTCTTCCAAATTTGAAATTTTATCATTGCGTAGCTGTTGCTTGACATAACGCCATACGTTTTTGATAGGATTGAGGTCTGGAGATTGTGAAGGCAAATCCAAACATGGAATATCATGCTCTTCTAGGAAGCTCTTGACATTGCCAGCTGTGTGAATGGGAGCATTATCCTGCATGAAGATGGGATTATCATCCAAATTCTGACCAAAGTAGGGTAGAAAATGCTCAGTCAACATATTAATATACTTGGTTGAATTAATTCGACCTTGCAAACGAACTATAGGCTTTGGACCATTGGTACTAATAATGCCCCATACCAAAACTGAACCTCCACCACCTTGCAGCATTGAAACTGAGCACCTAGGATTAAATTCTTTGTCTTTCCTCTGACGGATGTACTGCCTACCATCACTGCCATGCCTATTGAACTTGCACTTTTGGCCAATATGAAGAGTCATGATCTTCATTGCATTTGATGAAGTCCAGACGACGCTTTCTGTTCTTTATAGAAATCATTGGCTTGCGTCTTGCAACATATCCTAGCAAATTAAATTCCTTTAATCTGTTATTGACAGTAGAAAGAGAGCACTTTTTAACAAGATTGCACTGTTGTTGGATTTGGGGAGCTGTTTCAAATCTGTTTCTCAGGCTGCGGATCTTGATAGCATTGTCTACCCTGTTAGAAGTAACTCTAGTACGACCAGATTTAGGGGCATCACGAACACTGCCGGTGTTTTGGTGCTTTTGCATTTCAATCTGTGGGCGATTTCGCGATTGGATAAACCAGAAAAGTGGAGATTAATGAGCTCCTGACGATCACTAAGAGAAAGTCGTGGCATGTGAACTAAATGTTACGTTGTATAACCTGGAACAACAACAATTACGATTAGAGATGCTTTGTTGCCTGTTGGTGGATATTTTAAACTGATTTAGGGGCGATAATTTAAGCTGGTTTTATGCGAATTTGTTGTTACGGACTTTCTTTTTGCCTCCTCAATTTGAAGTTATTTTTTTAAATTGACGTGAACACTAGAATATTTCAATTAAAAGTCAAATACAAACAGGTAAAATTATAGAGGAATAGAGGGTGAATTCAATGAGGTAAAGGTTGTTTAAACAGTTACATTAAATTTAGCTTAAATTTGCAGTTTTTGAAAAAAAATTATGAGTGTGGGCTTTTTTTTACCGGCACTGTACATCTGGTGACAAGGCTTCAATTTGGGAGATTTCTTACTAATCATTAATCCAAGGCTCACTCCAACTGAAGTGATTGCTCCTGACAGAATCCCATCTAAGAATTAAATCAAGTCTGTCATCTACAGACTGAAGTTACAACAAATTATCAAACCAATTAATTTAGAAACAATTTGGAGCATTATGTATGCACAAATAATTTGAAGTAAGATAATGAAATAAGGGTTGATGTGACACATGGAAAATAACATAAAAAATAAAAACATGTCATAAAATAATTAAAGTAGAAACCTGTCATAAGGTAAGGTAAAAAATAGGAGGCATTACTTTTGGAACGGTGTGTGTGTGTGGGTGTGTGGTGTGTGTGTGTGTCCCATGAATAGCAGCAGGAGAAAAGTGGATAACTGTCAGTTTGCATTAAGCTGAATATTTAACAAATGGTGAGCCAAGGGCGGTAACTCTTATTCTGTGAAATATAGAAATATATCTTAACAGCAGTTAATACATTGTTTCATAAACAAGCTTTTTATGTTATAGTTAAAAATTATTTTTAGTATAATATATACCAGTAGAATATTCGTTCTTGGGCAGGTATAACCAATGAATATAGCATTAGTTTTAAAGTTATCAAAATTAACAAAAAATATTAAATGTATGTTATAATACATATTCCATAATAGTTTAGGATTTTACCAAGCGCATACATATTAACGTTCAATAACATGCACCGATCCTTTTAAAAATGTATCAATATTACTGAAAATATGATGCAGAGCAATTCTTTTCTCTATTAAATTTTTGTATCAAGCTTAAATATTTTGAGAGCAGGTGTGTGTTTGGGTGGATGCACTCTTAACAGCCTATCCTGCCTTGACAGAGTACAAAATAGACTTCGTGGGGGATGCCCTTTTCTCTTCCCTGCAACCTCTCTCGCACAGGAGAGACGTTGCGAGCCTGTCTTTTTGTCATTACTTCCATGGCAAGTGCTTGTCCGAGCTCCAATCTTTGATCCCCCCTCGCCAATCTTTCATGAAAAACACCTGTCTAGCTGAAACCACTGTCAGTAATTTTTCCCACTCTTTATCTGTGCCTAAGTCCAGACGTAGATTCCATAAACAAAACTTCTTACTTAGAAGTGCATGCCTGTTTTCCACCTGACTACAACTTGGATGTCTTCAAGTCCAACATAAACAAATTTCTGATGAACCCCCCCCCCCTTAAGTCACACTTTATCAAATCTCCAATATTAAAGATTACTACGATACTATCCCATTGAGTACTGTACACACAATAACCCTTATCCCCGAGTGGCTTCCAGGCCTTGATAAGTGGTGACTCCCCTGTAAAAAAAAAAAAAAAAAATGGTGAAGTTTACAAAAAAATAATTTGCCCATGTTACTCACGGTGTTGTATAGAATATATATTCCAAACTTTATAGTGATTGATTCAGAAAAACATAATATGGGTGCGAGTACAGAGTTCAACCTTTTAAAAAAATTTTTTTAAAAAATACAATTTTTTTTTTTGTTTTTTTAAACCAAGAAAATACAATTTTATGATGAAGCAAAATGTCTTCATTTGCCATGTGTAATAAATGAGGTCAACTCAATTCAGACTACCAAGATCAAAATCAGCGATGTTTAATAGTAAATCATAGCCATTACACAGCTAAAAATGATAAAATCTTTGTTTTTTGTATAAAAACTACTTGATCAATTTACATAGTTTTTGGAATATGACATTTCTGTTCTGTGACAGGTATGTAGATCATAAAGATTTTCTGTATTTTTTTTTTTTTTTTTTTTTTTTTTTTTTCCAAGTTGAACAAAAAATATATAAATACACCCCTAAATGTTAACACTTAAAAAAAAAAAAAAAATTATATGCTCACATTACACATCGTGTTGCCTAGAATATATGTTCCAAGATTCAAAATGAACAATTCATAAGTTTGAGATTATTCTATACATTTCCATGCACACACATGTACCTAATATATATATATATATATATATATATATATATATATATATGTTTAGTGGTTATATTTAAATTCTGAAAAAAACGACATATAGACACATATATATTCAAATTAAGAATTTGTTTGATAAAAGGAATATATAGAAGGGTTTATGTTGATTTCCTTAATCCATGGATTTTCAATAAAGGCACATATCATCAGAGGAAATGAAATGCAGTTAGCAAAATGTTCAGCTGTGAATAGACACTTATTTTGCTTTTCAACACAAATATTGAAAATGGTGAATGATAATTATATGGAAATAATTTTAAAGAAATCAACATAACCCCTTCTATATATTCCTTTTGTCAAACAATAAATTCTTAATTCGAATATATGTGTCTATATGTTGTTTCTTCAGAATTTAAATATGACTACTAAACTTATATATTGCTCTATGCTTAAATATTGAGCTTCTCCTTTTTGGTTAGATCACCCTGAAAGTATTACTTCAAGTAATATCTATCAGGATCTTTCATCTGATTTCTAATCAGTGTCTTATCTTGATTATATATAAGATTAAAAAATGTTTTTACATTTTTTTTTGCAAACATTTTGGTCAGAGCCAGAAATAGGCAAACCTCTTTGAGCCACTTTCTTTACAGCTGCTTGTATATATGTATGAGCTTTTTCCAGTACTTTTGATCATCCATTGATACTTGCAGTTTTATGAAAACACTAGAAATTCAATTTGTAGGGTTAAAGATACCAAATGTAGCCATTTTCCAGTTGATGCTTGCCAGAATGGATTTCCGTCATTTCTCTAAAACTGCAGGTACCAATGGATCATAAAAATGTATATTTTAAATCAAGTTGCTTTATGCTTTGTCTGGCGAGATTTCCATTAAATAAAAAAAGTGGTGACTCGTTAAAAAAATAAATTTTTTAAATACTAGTCGCAATTTAAAATTTAAAATAAAAAAAAAATTACAAACCATTTTTTTTTCTTTTTTGTTTTTTGCAGCTATTCCTGATTCATCTTGCCAGTGCCCTCGGTTCACAGATCAAAATTCAGCGTTCCAAGTTACGCAGGAGTGAGCACATGCTCCTTGCATCTTATGAAGGTTCCAGCGGCAGCGTTTCTTACATATCATGACCGTGTTCCTCGAATCATCCTAAACAAGTGAAATGGAAGGGAAAAAGGAAAAGAAATCGGCGCTTTTAATTGTTGGAATAAATGGTCATCTCTCATTTTTATATATATATATATATATATATTATAAGGTAAAATTAAAAGCCAAGAACAATGCGAGATTTTTTTTTTATATAGAGTAAAATTAAATGCAAACAAAAGAAATAAAGTTCTTTCTTTTTTTCTTTTTCACACAAATTTTAACTCTAAACAACAGTAATTTTTTTTTTCTGTTGTATATATGAGATTTATATCACCATTGAATACAACAGAAAAAAAAATTACTGTTGTTTAGAGTTAAAATTTGTGTGAAAAAGAAAAAAAAAAGAACTTTATTTCTTTTGTTTGCATTTAATTTTACTCTATATAAAAAAAAAAATCTCGCATTGTTCTTGGCTTTTAATTTTACCTTATAATTTTCTTCAACAATGCTTCAAGCAAACTACAACCTACTTATATATATATATATATATATATATATATATATATATATATATATATATATATATATATATATACACACGCATACATACATACATATGCACATAAAGGAGTTTATATAAAGAAAATTGAATTTCTGACAAAACTGAAATGGTTGGTATAAGGACTTAGTTGCAAAACCTGACACAAACGAAGCAAGTCTTTGTTTGGTCAAAATGTTTGGACCATAAAGTTGAAATATTGGAACTCATGAATGTTTTAAACATGATTCTGTGTTAATATTTTTTTTTAGTTTACTTGATAAACATCAACTCATTCCATATACTAACCAGTTCATGAATTATATATATATATTGGTGGGAGGACAATTAATAAAAAAAAAAAAAAAAAAAAAAAAAAAAAAACAAACTTTTTGGGGTATTGGAATCGGAAAATTTGTGTCTATTTCCTGATGACAAAAATGTTTCTTTTAATTGTCTTTGTTTCATTTAATTTTGTTTAAAGCAAAATCTTCCACTGCTGGTAATAATGATAAAACAAATATTTTTTGATTTTAAACGACCAGTAAAACCAAAATCGTTGGATCATCCCTCACAAGTGTATTTTTTACGTTTGAGAAAATTAACTATGTGCTTTTATAGTAGGGGGGGGAATAACGAATATAGTTTCTTATTTAGGGATTTATAAGAATCAGAATTATGAATTTAGTACGGAATGAGTAATTGTATCGGAATTGGAAAACATATTGGAATAGTCCCATCACTAATATATATATATATATATAGTCTGTTTATCATACAAACATTTGTTACATATGTGCAGACATGTTTCAATGGAATCCCAATTAAAATCTATATATCAGCTCTGTCTTGCATTGAGCACTCTTTAATAATCCTGTGAGTTTCATTCGATTTACATCTAAGGAACCAATCGATACAATCGGTGTGTGTATATATATATATATATATATATATCGCGTAACTAAGCAGATAAAACGATAACTATATATATATATATATATATATATATATATATAGTTATCGTTTTATCTGCTTAGTTACGCGATTCAGTTACTGAATTGTATCAACGACCCAGTAACTTCATCAGACTTTAACTTTGTTTCTGTTAAAGTCTGATTAAGTTACTGGGTCGTTGATATGATTCAGTAACCGAAACATGTGTAACTAAGCAGATAAAACGGTAATAAAGATATATATATTTGCTCTGCAATAGTATTGAGCACTTTCTTCAGGCTTTTACTAATTACCATTTTTGCTATATATATATATATATGAAAATTGTTTAATGGTTAATGAAGCTTCTGGATATGATGGTGCAATTCCATTTTATAAATAGGTTAGATTTTTTTTAAAAATTTAACCTAAATCTGAAATATTGCATTTTCACACTTAATTCTGATTTTTCATAAATGTGGAAACATAAGCTTTTTTGAATTTTTAGATGCTGATTATTTTGAGGATGCATAGTTTTTGTATTCTTGTAGACTATTATTCTCAGTTTGGTTTTTTTTTTTGTTTTTTTTTTTTTTTTTTTTTTACAGTAAAAAAAAAAAAAATCAAGATAATTCTTTTTTGTTTTTTTATAAAATTCTTTAACAAAAAAAAAATTTCATCGAATAATTTAACGAAAAATAAATGTAAATTTTCATCCAAAAAATTTCTTACACTCGATTCAACATGTGCAATGATAGTCTTATTAACCTGATGGGAGTTATTAAAAATGTAACCATTGGAATTTTCTCAAGATTTATAAATCAGCAGATATTTTATCCAATCAAATTGAATCTTGTATATATAATGTGAATTTCATCCAATCAGATCTAATAATATAAATGTGGATTTCATCCATCAGATTTAATATAGGATAAAGATTAAGTTTCACAGCGGGGGATTAGTAACTATGGTTTTAACTGGTCAGAAATTGACTATTTAATAAGTTCTTTTTTCCAAAAAATTTGTTTGCATTGGACTTGAAAATGGCAATGTTATAGTTGGCTGGGAAGCAGTCCCAAGATATTGTTTCACGGATGGACAGTTTTAGAACAGAAACTTTGCTCATGGATTTTTTGCATTAAACAGCTATTTTAACCAGATATAAGATCATTTCATGAAGAATTAAAAAAAACATTCAGGATTTTAATTTTCAGATCAAGCAGAAATGCTTTGAGAAAATGTTTGATTACATTTTTGTTTTGGATGCGCGTGACAGGCAAGGACATATAACTTAGTCTCATTAGCTTAAACCCTTGGAGTTGTCATTGATATATATTAGTGTTAGACGATCAATCAGAATTGGGAATCAAAAAATCAGAACTGTTTAAGGATTCAGTATTGGAAAAATTGGAGTCTAATTTCCGATGCCAAAAATGATTCTTTTGTTTTTTTTTTCTTTTTGTATTTACAACTTACTTTTCAATTGCTAATAGTGAATAAAAATAATAAATATTGAATTTAAACAATCAGTAAAACTAAAATCTACAGATCTCCCCCAGAATTGTATTTTTATGAACGTAAAGATACATGCACAAATTATATGGGGTTTTATGTTAGCCCCCCCCCATTTCTATGGCTTAATATTTAGAAATTTTAAAAGAATTGCTAATTGTATCAGAATCATGAAAAATATTGGAATTGTCCCATCACTAATATATACGTGTGCGTGGGAGAAATAAAGTGTTCGAAAAGTTGATTGTAATTAGATTTCTTCACGGTGTCATTGGTGGCAGGGAGATCATTTTGGTATGTGGGAGGGTTAAATCCTCCAACTTCCTTCTGATATTAATAATCCAAACAAAAACTGTTAATCATCTTATGGCTTTTGTGTCCTTTTTAAAACAAAAATAATGTAAAGTTAAACATTTTATTTTATTTTTTTTTTTCCTACTGCATAATAATGAGAATAAAAAGAAAATTGACTCTAATTAGATTTTTTATTTTTTCAGTATCATTTGTTGCAAGAGGAGCACCTGGGACTCTGGGAGGGTTGTTAGTTCCTCTCATATTAGTAATCAAAGCAAACTTGTTGGTCAGTTAAATATGAAATCAATTGGAAATGAAAATTAAGTATACAGGATAACATTTTCCATTGCTGTCAAAGGGGGGGGCTGATTACATTCTGGGTGTGTGTGTGTATATATATATATATATATATATATATATACACACACACACACGCTCACTCACACAGTAGTAATATATCATAATCACGTTTGACACACTGGTTTCCGACAAATCAGCTAAGTTAAGCAACAATATGGGTGACCATTTGGAACTTCTAGTTGCTGTATATGCTCTCTGCTTATCTCGGCATTGTTTCCAGTCATCCTGGACGTTTCCTTGCTACTGGACTTGAGCAGTGCTGATTCAGGAGAGATGTGGTTAGGGACTGCAAGCGGGTGAAGAATGAGTGCACAAAGGTTGTGTCGTTGGTGTTAACTCCTCTAAAGAATATTAGCCGTTCAACTTTTGTGTGATGTTCTGATTTTACATGTGTTCCTGTTAAAATCTTGGCGCTTCACATGACTCCCCCACCCCCATCCCCGCTACACACACACACACACACACACACACACACACACACACACACACACAGCCATTCATTATCACGATGTTGTATAAACCGTTTGTAACTCAGAAAAGAACATTTTTGAAAGAATGTTCCAAATGCTGACTTATGAATGGGAGATCCTTAAATTTATTTTAGACGTGTGTGTGTTTGTGTTAACTCTCTGGAGTCATGGGGTGCGTTGCATTATTTCATGCTGTGTATATTGGGTAAGAATA
The DNA here is from genome assembly GCF_053919585.1 of Euprymna scolopes. Lineage (NCBI taxonomy): Eukaryota > Metazoa > Mollusca > Cephalopoda > Sepiida > Sepiolidae > Euprymna > Euprymna scolopes. The sequence goes on from NC_136516.1 coordinate 10,709,650, forward strand.
ACCTGATGCTGCCCATCCCTCTCCAGCTTTGCTTCAGAGCATATTCAGCATCTGGTATTACCAAATGTTCACCCATTTAATACTAATCAGGCTCAACGTTGCTTAGCTTTAAATAACCAATGTAATGGGAACAGATGTGTCAATGTGATTATTCTGTGTTATATATATATATATATATATATATATATTAGTGGGAATGGTAATTAATAAAAACTGAAGAAAGTGCTCAATACTGTTGTAGAGCAAATATGCGTTTTATTTTTATTACCGTATCTTTCTGTTAAGTTACATTATTGTTTCAGCTACTTTGCCGTTTTTTTGGCCGTCTGTAGCTTCCCCAGAAAAAATAAAACGTATATATATTATACACACCTACACACATCTGCTACCAAAACAAATTAGAATGACACTTGGTAGAGCATTCCAATGTAATCCGTTTGAAATTTGAAGAAAACATTTATGAAGAATATTACAAATGCTGACTATTTTATGCACATATGACTATCAGATCTTAAAATAAATATCGATTTTTTTTTTTTTTTAATACCTACTGACTCTAGTGTTTCATGCTTATGCAATCATCAGTGTAGGAATTGATAATTACTGATGATCGAGAGATTCAAACGCAGTCAACAAAGCCAATCTTGGCTTTGCGGGTTAGTGGCTTTGAATTTGGCCACTGGCAATTAATATTAAAGTGAAAGGAATTAAATATTTATGAAGCCATGTAAGCAGGCTATCATTCATATATATATATATATATATATACACTTGTGCCCGATATTATTCATACCCCTCGGATCTTTGAGATTTCTATAAGAATATTGCTCAAACCAGAAGGTAGACAATCTTAAAGGGATTTCAAACAATAAATCAAGCATAAGCATTTAATTTAAACTCAACAAATAAATAAATTATGCAAGTTTGAAACATTATACAAAGAAAAACAATAATGGCACTAGTTCAAAATTATTCATACCTCTCTTACTAATAGTCAATAGCATGCCCTTTATTCTTAATAACTGCCTGTAGCCGTTTTGGATATTTATCAACAAGGTTTTTACAAGCATCAACACTGATTTCTGACCATTCTTCAATGCAGTAGTACTCCAAATCCCTCAAATTTCGAGGTTTCCGTTTTTTAACCTCAGTTTTCAATATGTGCCAGAGGTTTTCGATAGGGTTCAGGTCGGGACTCTGGCTAGGCCATTCCAAAACATTAATTTGATTATCCTCAAACCATTTCTTGACTATTTTGGCAGTATGTTTTGGATCATAATCCTGTTGAAGGACCCAGTTTGGTCCTAAATGGAGCTTCGCCGCATCCTGTCTAATGTTTTTCTGGAGTATCTCCAAATATTGCTCCTTCTACATGGTTCCATCTATCTTGATCAAACTACCTGGACCACTAGCCGAAAAGGAGCCCCAAAACATTAGGCTACCACCACCATGTTTCACCGTGGGTATGGTGTTCTTTGGGTTGTAAGCTTCTCCTTTCTTCCTCCAAACGTAAGAAGCATCCATATGGCCAAACAATTCAATTTTTGTTTCGTCAGTCCACAAAATACTTGAGAAAACGGACTCTGGAGAATTCACATGGACCCTAGCAAACTTTAGACGTTCTGCAAGGTGTTTTCCGGTGTGCAGTGGAGTCCTTCGTGGTCTTCTTCCTTTCAGACCATTTTCATGCAGAGTCCTTTGCAATGTTTGCCTTGATATTTTTATGCCAGAAGACTCCAGATTTTCTTAAATGTCCTTAGTAGTGGTGTTTGGATTTGCATTAACACTTCTTACAATGTTCCTGGTGGCTCTAGCAGACAGTTTCCTTTTCCTTCCTCTACAAATCAAGTTGTTTGTTGTGTGGTGGCTCTGGAATGTTTTGATGATGCTCTGTACTGTTGCTGTAGGGACCTCAAATTTCTTGGAAATTGACTTGTAACCTAAACCATCCTTATGTAAATTCACAATTTTAGTCCTAAGATCATTACTAAGCTCTTTTTTCTTCCCAATTCTAATAATTTTTATTCTTTTATTAGTTTTCAGTTGATATCATTTTAATTTCTGAAAAATGCAAAAAACGAAATGAAATTAATCAAAGGTTGTATAAAAGCATTCAAAATAAGAATCAAACAAGAAACAAACAGTCAGAAACTCGATTAATACTGAAAAAATAAGGGGGTATGATTATTTTTGAACATTGCAGATTTTATAAATAGCTGTATATTTCTTTTATTACAAGTATCCCGAGATTCTAAAATGACGAAAATGATCAGAAGAGGTTTATTAAGAATATGTATCAATATGGACGTAAACAATAAATTCTTACAAAGTTACACCTAATAAACTCAATTTTCAAGAGGGGGTATGAATAATATCGGGCACAAGTGTATATATATATATAAAATGAGTAAAACGATTTATAATTGTGAATTAGAAATCAGTTTCAAAAGGGAAAAAACAAACAAAACCAACTCTATTATACAATCTTTTCGGAAACAATGTTCATTTTATTGAATGTACAATTTGACAATTTTAGCTCTAGGATACCTATACCTATTGAGCTTATTATATATCTACAGTACAATGGGCACTATTTTCTTTTAAAAGTATTAATACATTTACTAATACATTAAAATAAACTCTGCTCTTTAGACTCTAGGTCTAATTCCCTCTAAAATATATACACACACACACACACACACACACACACACATAACTTTGTGACAACAAAAACGTTTAAAATGCCATTTGGTAGAGCACATAATACCACTATGGTTAATTCTCCCCCTTACACATGCAGATAAGCTTTATTCCAAAATTAATTTCAAAGGATTCGTAACATCTGACACATGAAATTGTATTCTTCATTATAAAAAAAAAAACAAGAAAACATGTTATCAGGTCGCCAAAATATATTTTAACGTATTAGATAAAAACAAAAAATCTTATTTAGATTTGTATCGCTCGTTTAGGTTCCACCATTATCCATTTGATTTTTTTTTTTTTTTACAAGCAGGATTTCATGAGGGATGAACATAAATATTACGTTTCTGAATTTTTTGAGATGAGGATTGATCATTTGTATTGTTTGGATTCTTTGGACTATTGTTTTCATCTTGTTATTATCACAACATTTTGGTTGATGTAACCTCCGACCTTCTTCAGGTGTATCTTTTCGAATATCAGGAATCTTCACAGAATTTCAAATGGCACTCTTTATTTAATCCACAGAATATAATATGCTTTTGTTCTTTGAGCCATGATATAGATGGAAGTGCTCAGTAATTCGCAGTTGTATTTTGAGTGACACCTGCACTGAGGATTGAACCTTCAACCTAAAGGACCCGTTGTGTAATGGTTATAGTACTCTGTAAAATTTGGTTCGAAAGTTACTTTTTTGATGAAGGTCGGAGGGTTACATCGATTAAAACGTTGTGAAAATAACATTCCAGATGAGAAAAGTAGTCTGAAGAATTGAAATCATGCAATCGTTAATGTCTCGTAAAAGTGCATCAAATTGAAAAAAAAAAAAAAAATTTTTTTATTGGATCTTCACCATTATCCGGATGTACACCAAAATTTTTGTGTTTGTGCAGTGTGCTATTTATCCACTACAGTTTGTAAAAATCGGTGGTGTTTTTTTTTTTTTTTTTTTTTTTTCTTTTTCATAATTCCACCTACATACAAACTCATACAATTAAAAACATAACCTCCTTGTCGATGGTAAAATCTAAAGTTAAAAAAAAAAAAAAAAAAAAAAATGAAAATTTTTGAAATTAAAACGGAAACCCTATTTTCTCAATTTTTAGGAAATTTCGGACATTGGAATGATTTTTCTTTTATATATATATATATATATATATATATATATATAATATATATAATTTTGGGGTCCCAACTTTCTGCTGCACTTTTTTTTTTTTAAAAAAAACCTTTTCATATTTTTCTCATTCTTTCTTTACAACAAATCAACGCGTGAACGGGGTAGGTAAATATATACTGGCAACAATATCTGGAAAGGATTTGATCAATTTTTTATATTATTTTCTAAACTATATAACCATACAAATAAAGGGGAGGTAAATCCTCTCCAAAAAAAAAAATAAATTTACCAAAATAAATAAAATTGCAAATTTGACGGAATCAAAGCTAAAAAAATTTTTTTTTTTTATAAAGCAAAGAAAAAAAAAAAAAAAATGAAGATACACTTTTTTTTTCATTTTTATTCTTTCTTCGGTCTTTTTTTTTTTTTTTGTGTGTTGATTTTAAAAAAACAATTCAGAAAAGAAAATGGGAAATTTTTTTTTTTTTCTTGCCAAATTGGTTGATCTGTGCCTGAAACTGGAACTTTTCTTCCTCATTTTGTAAAATATTACTAAGTAAAAGTAAATAAATCTCGGTTTATTTTTTTAATTCAATTTTGTTGTTATTTACTTTTCCGTGTTATATAAATCTACCAACAGACCCCTTGGCATTGCCCAGTCATAAAATGAAAGAGGCTGTGACAAAGGTCATTGACACGCTCACACAAGAGGACTTCCATGGTACTTTCCAGAAGTTGTTGGACCGGTACAAGAAGTGCATTGTAGCCGGAGGAGATTACTTTGAAGAAGACTAGTTTCATGTATGTAGTATCAATAAGTGTCCATACGGAAAACGTCTGAAAACTTATTGAAGACACCTTGTGTGTGTGTGTGTATATATATATATATATATATATATATATATATACACACACACATATATATAGTAAGTTATGAAAATATATGTAGCAATTAAGCTACACAGAATATTCTGCATTTCATCCTCGTGAGAATTTGTATGCCTGACGAATTCTCATAAGAATGAAATGCGGAATATTCTGTGTAGCTTAATTGCCATATATATTTTTATAACTTACTACCTAGCTCTACCTATGTATTGAGAACTGTTGATGTAAATGCTGAAAAATTTGCACATAAATTAATATATGAAGATATAATTTTATGTGATTAAATGAAGTAATCACATATATATAAATAGTAGGGCTGTGACAACAGCATATTCTTTTCATTGTTTTAACTCTCGAGTATATATCCGACACAGTTAATCAATCGAGAAGCACATCACTCTATCTTAAAACATATAAGATATTAACTGATATATACTCGAGAGTCAAAATAATGAAAATGATATTCTGTTGTCATAGCCCTAGTAATTACATAAATGTATTTATTTGCTTCCCCACCAAAGCAAATTAGGCACAAGGCCGTTTTTAATGTTGGATAAAAACCAGCCCCCCCCCTAAAAGTAGGCAAAAAGGGGCACTCTGGTTACCAAAAATAATAATTGTCCCAGTATAGAGGGTTTCTCCTCGATTGACTGGTACAAATTATCTGTAGAACAGATACTACACTTTGATCCCAGCCCGAAGGCCAAGAACAACAGGGTGTTTATTTGCTCCCCCACCGAGCAAATTAGGCACAAGGCCGATTTTTAATGTGAGGAGTGTAGGGGAAATGGGGATCAACTCCCCGGGGAGCTGGATAGTGATAATTGGTATGAAGGGTTGCCCCTACATTGACCAAGTTTTTATATGTGGGGGAAACCCCACATATGGTCTTTGCTTGCAGTATCTGCCGGAACAGATGGTATTTATTTGCTCCCCCACCGAGCAAATTAGGCACAAGGCCGATTTTTAATGTGAGGAGTGAAGGGAGGGGGAAGGGAAAAAGGGGACCAGATCCCGAGAGGTGGGAAATGGGAGCTGGTTAAAGGTCAGGCATGTGGGGTTGCCCCCACATCTGGTCTTTGCTAGTCATAGCTAGTCATAGCTTGCAGTATCTGCCGGAACAGATACTACACTTTGATCCCGGCCCGAAGCCCAAGAACAACAGAAAAAAGGTAAGCCTCTTTTCTAGGAAAATTACCAAGTTGATGTCAGACGCACAACTCGATTAATAGACAAGTAGGAGCTCTTCAGTTCTACTTAAGAAATGGAAAACTCTCACAATACATGCAGATGTCGATTGATTCTTTGGCTTTTTCTGCATCGATTAATGTAATCAGTAGGGCTGTGATAACAGCTTATTCTTTTCATTGTTTTGACTCTCGAGTATATATCCGACACAGTTAATCAACTTAGAACCACATCACTCTATATTTAAAAAAAAAATTTTTTTTATTACATTTTCACCCTAAACAAGGCACATTGCCACTTTGATGTAGGGGGCTACTATCAGAAACATAAGCTACAGGGGTACTATGTGGGGAGTTGGGCAGCAAGATGTTGGTTCACGTTACACTTGAACTTCTGCATATCAGTACAGTTGGGGAAGCAGGGACCCGGAAGGGAATTCCAAAGTCTAGCGGTTCTGGGGAAGAAACTACTGGAGTAGAAGGCTCTCTTATGTCTAGGGATCTCTACTGTGAAGGGGTGGGATTTAGCTGCTTGTCGAGTTTGTCCGGGGGTATTTACGTCAAGGGGGTACAAGTGTTTGCAGTTCGTCGGAGCATTCTCCGTTAAAGTACTTGAAGAACAGGCAGAGGGATGCAACATTTCGTCGATGGTAATTAAATAAATATCATTTAGTAAACAAGCCAATCTTTGTAGTGCACGAATAGGAACTTGACCTGCCTAATCCATCACTTGTGGATCATGCTGCTTGGTATGTGGGAGTAGGACTAGCCTTGTGCCAAACATGTGGTACAGATATTGAAAGCAGAGTATAACAGAGTACAAGGTGGAACAATAAAATTGTTGCCCTAGAAAAGACAGGATTCCATTTCCGTTTAATGAAAACTGTTTTTTTTCTTTTTTGATGACGACTATCTACTAGTTGGCCAGTTGAGTACACATCCCAAGAGCGATAGGAGCCTTCTATTCTGAAAATGACAATGTTCAAGGAGCGAGATAGGAGATGCGCCGCTGTACAACTCATGCTCTCTACCGATCCAACTCATGACAACAGGACCATTGCCAGCACTCAAAATGCAAATCCAGATGGTTCAACACTTTAGGGAACAGCTCAACACATCGGATGGCGCTTTGGAGTTTGTGGAACAGAAACCCAAGGCCGAGCACATTGCCAGGAAGACCCGGACCATGAGATTCATTGAAAAGGTTCAAACAATCATTGATGAAACTCTCCAGCGGCCTATTCATCAGATTGCCAGAGATTGTTGTGGTCCTCCGATGTTGGAGTCTTCTGCTCTAATATTTTCTTCCCTCGAACTACTAGACTTTTGAATTCCCCCTCTGTTTCCTGCTTATCTGACTGAAATTTAAATTTAATTTGAGCAAACATCTCGCTGTTCAACTCCCCACTAGTCTCTCTCTATTGGACAGCGTTCAAAAACAGAATCTAATAGGTCTTGCACTATCAAACAAACTCTAATTTCTGACCCGTCGCCGCAATGTTGTATCGCTTGAGCTTGTCTTACAAGTATTTTAATGGAATGTGTTCTGACAAACTCATCGGACTACCTTCCCCTTCTACGTAAATGCACCCGCATGCAGCAAGCAGCAAAATCTCACGCCTTCATTGCAGAGGTCTCCAGATGTTTGAGAGACTTTTAGTTTTTTTTTCTTTCAAATTGCTAGACTTTGGAATTCCTTCCCCGATTCCTGCTTCCTCGACTGTACTTACAGGCAGAAGTTTAAATGTAACATGAACAGACATTTAAACGTAATGTGAACAGACATCTTGCTGCTCAGCTCCCTATCCAGAGTGTCTCTGTAGGCATGCTCCCTAATTCAAAGTAATGTCGTTTGGGATGAATATGAGTGTAGTGGAGCTGCTGACGCGCTTGTATCAGCAGGAGCAGCAGCAACAGGAGCAGCAGAACACAGATGCCTGAGTCGGAAGGAAAAAAAACAAAACAAAACACACACACACACACACACACACACACACACACACACACACACACACAGAAAAATGCATCACATGGCGAGGAGAGTTTAAAAACGGCTATGTTTACGTTTTCGAAATAGATACGTCGTTTTAAGGTGTCGTTAATGTAAACACGGTTTTAGATAGTATTGCATTTGCGTTATTTTCGAATGCTGTAAAATAGGGACTGCCAAAATTCACCACAGAAACAGAATTACCCCACCCCACCCCTATATGTAACACGGTGTAACTTTATTATGAATTAATATTATTAGTATAACTTTTGTACCATTTAAAAAAAGGGCAAAATAAACCAGTAATAATTAAAAAAGAAATTTTTTTCATCGAACAAAAATAATGAAATTGCGAGACGAAAATCGTGTTTACATAATTGGCGCTTTAAAATAACGTTCCCACGTAGTAGACATTCCGAACGTGAAAACATACCCGATTTTAATAAATCTAGCAAAAATCAACTAATGGTCAGATTTTTGTGAAATTTTCGATACTTATCCATTTTAGAATGAAATTACATATAAAATGCAGTTTTCGTAAAATATACGAGGGGAAATATTTTTTTTAGTGCGTGTTCCCCCCCCCTATTTATTTTTTCGAAATTCGAACAAAATATATTTAAATCTATCGAAATTTCTATTTATTACGAAACATAAGAGTTCAAATAAGTAAAATATATTTATTTTTAAAAAAATTAAATACACATATTGAACAAAAATTTACATTGAACTTGCAATTAAAAAAAATTGATATAAACTTAATATTATGTTTTTTTTAATAGCGTTTTTTGAATTAATATATACTATAATCAGTTGAATTGCCAAGAAAAAAAAACTTCGTAAACATTAATTATTTTTTAAGAGATTAAAACGATTAAAATTCCATTATTTCAAAATGTTCCGTTACAACATAGATTTTTAATTAATTGCGTTTAATTTTTTTTTTAAATATTAAGTTTTAATATAAACATGACTCTTGGCAGCTATTTTATCGCCAGATTAAAACCCATTTGAAAATATTATTGCACAAATATTACGTATTTTGTAGCCCCCCCCTCCCGCATATTTTTGTCTCTTTTTACCGAACAAAATATGGAACCCCGTAGTTAACCCAATAAACATTCAGTAAAACCTTATTTCATATTTAATATACAAATGTTTATAATATTATTAATCGTTAAATTGTGTAAATCTTAAAACCTAACAAAATTATGACAAAGATTAATTATTAATTGCAGTTTGAAAAAGATAAACAAAGGTTTTTAAAAAATCCATAAGTCGCTTCTGCTTTTCCATAGTTCGTATAGTGAACACAAATCTGACGTCACGAAAAAATTTTCACAATCGTTTGGCAGTCCCAACTGTAAAAAATGATAAATAATAAAAAAAAAAAAAATGGTAAATGGCGAACGTTGTCGAGAGTTCCCCACCCCCTCAAAATTCGACAATTTTCACTTTTTTTTTTTTTTTAACTTTTTTTTCCATGTTAATATCATCGACTACAGACTTAAGTTTCAGGTTATGAAAAAAAAAAAAAATATATATATATATAAAAAATTTTTTTATAACTTTTCCCATGGGGGTTCAATTTTCAATTATAACGCTGTACTAAATTGAACACGAATTTTGTGACCAGAATGAAAAAAAAAAAAATTACAACTCTCTCTGATGTAGGTAGGGGTTAGAACGGAGGGGTTAAAAAAAAAAGGAAGATTTCGGGTTTGTATTACTGTACACAGACTCGAAAAAGTTGTCAAAAAAACAAAAACAAAACAAAAAACAAATATATAACAAATAAATGTTATCAAAGGCAAGATAAGTTAATTTTCAACCTAACTGGATAATTTTTTTGTGTTTTTATTTAATATAAAATGTTTATTCAGCTCGAAAAATATCCAGTGTTATGCGTTGGAAAATTCAAAATGGTGCCGAACTCTCTGCTAAACATGGTAAGTTTGGGAAAATGAGTTAAAATAAAAAAAAAACTATACCACATACTGTTAAAACCCCACCGAATATATGTCAGCGTATGTCACGGTAACATATATTGCGCTAGTTTCTAACAGTATTTTGTATATTTTTTTTATTTTTAACTGACTTTCCCAAACGTTCCACGTTTAGCAGAGTTCGGCACCATTTTGAATTTTCCAACACATCGGTAAACACTGTATGTTTGTCGAACTGAATAAACATATTACATTAAATAAAAACACTAGAAATTATCCAGTTGGGTAGAAAAGTAACTTATCTTGCCTTTGATAACATTTATTTGTTATGTATTTGTTTTTTGACAACGTTTTCGAATCTATGTGGACAGTAAAACAAACCCAAGATTTCTTTACCCCCCCCCGTCTTCTCCTCTAATCTATGTATCTACCCCCACTCTCTGTCTCTCTCTATGTATCTATCTATTCATCATGGTCACAAATTTCGTGCTCAATTTAGTACAGCGGGTACTTGTACAGTTTAGTCAAGACATTAAAAAATGAAAATATCGAAAAAAAGGTTATATTGTACGCATCCGTTTTGGGACTGAAGATCTCCGAAAAAAAAAATTTATTTAATTTGATCGAGTAGTTTTTATTTTACAGCAGAAAAACACGTTTTTATGAGAGCGCATTGTAGTCACCAAAGGTAGATAACTCCAATTAAAGCGCCGACATTCCTTTCCCATCTTCATTATTAGCTTTTCTTCCTAAAAATCGAACCTTTTGCCCGAACAAATTGTTTTTTTTTGCTGTAAAATAAAAACTACTTGATGAAATTAAGTGAAATTTTTTTTCAGAGAACTTCAGACTATAACGAGTACGTACCGTATAACCTTTTTTTCTTCAATATTTTCATTTTTTTAATGTCTTGACTAAACTGTATAAGCACCGTACAACGTTATAATTGAAAACCGAACCCCCACGTGAAAAGTTATTAAGAAATTTTTCCCCCAATTTTTTTTATTTTTTATAATCTGAAACTTAAGTATGCAATCGTCGAAATCGATGAAAAAAGTTTTTAAAAAGTTAAAATTGTAACATTTATAAGGGGGGGCACTCTCGACAACGTCCGCCGCTTCTTCTTTTAAATGGCACAAAAAATGATAAAATTAAATTACAATTACATATGGGGAGGGGGTTTAATCTGTGGCGCACGATGGGGGGGGGTGTCTAGTGATATTCGTTCGAAACAAACTCGAATACCACTAAAAATCACCTTTTAAATGGTAAGTCTTCATTTAATCTGTCAAGCCATAAATATCGAACCAACTTTTAAAATATTTTTGGCAATGAAACAAACTTCATTAAATAAATGAATAAATAATAAGCATCCGAAATTATGGTAAAAGTAGAAACAAAAGTTTTTTTTTTTCTTTTTTATAATTTTATATAAGGGAGATAATTATATAAAAAATAGCACAAGTTATCTCCCTTACTCCACTGGCGAAAGCTAACTACCCGGCGTTTGTATCGTTTCATTTTTTTAATTTTTTTTTACAAAGACATCACCACATTATCAAGGCCCAGAGGCCACTCAAGGATAAGGGTTAAAGAGTGTACAGTAGAAATCGGTCAATATAGCAATCATTAGTAATTAAAACTTGGCAAATTTGACAACCTACATGGAACGGCTCATCAAGAACTTATTTACTTTAGACTTGAACACAACCATATTGTAGTCAGCCGGAAAGCAGGAAAACGGAAGACAATTCCACAGGCGTGCAGTTCTAAGAAAGAAGCTTTGTTCATGGAATCTACGTTTAGGTTTAGGCACAGATAAAGAGTGGGGGAAATTATTGATAGTGTTTACAGCTGGACGAGTGTTTCTTGTGAAAGTTTTGCGAGGAGATTGAAGCTCAGTTGAACACTTTCCATGAAAATAACGATACATCAGAGACAAACTCGCAACATCTCTTCTGTGAGATAGAGGTTGCAAGGAGGAGAAAAGGACATCTCCTACGAGGCTACGAAGTCTATTTTGAACTCTATCAAGGTCATTAAATTATTAATTGAACCAAACTGCTAAAAGAAAATAAAACAGAAGTAATTGTTTAATTGAATTTTATTTTAATTTCTATTTGTAAACTCTTGAATGTAAATAGCTTAAAAACATTCAATCTTTTGAATACACGAGGATTTGCTCAAGGATTTTAACTCGGACAGATCATGAAGAGATTTTGGGTGTTTGTTTCTTTTCTTTTTTTTTGTTTTGTTTTCGTACTGGTACAGTTTATGACTTATGTTAAAACCGACTTTTCTTCGCCGGAAATAGCCGGTAAACGCCGAAATAAAACGATCCAGCGTTAAACCCAAAAACGAGGGAACGCAATCAAACAGGAAACTACTACTACTACTAATAATAATAAATATACTAATATTACTACTAATAATAATGATACTACTACTACTACTATTTTTTTTTTACAAGAAAGTTATGGTTTGTTTAGTTATTCTTTCTTTCTGTCTTTCGATATATATATTTTTTTGCAATGGTACAACTTTTGAATCCAAACCTACTAGATTAGGGTTAGGTTATGGTTAGGATGAAAATAAAACATTAAAAAAAAAAAAAAAAAAAAAAAAAAAAAAATTCTGAATTTTTTAGATGAGGTTAGATAATTTGTATTATTTGTATTATTCAGATAACTGTTCTCATCTTAAGTGTCATTTTCACCACATTTCGACCGATGTAACCTTCGATTTTCTTCAGATGTATCTCGTCGAACTCAGGAATCTTTCTGCCAAAGTTGGGAATCCGCACAGAATTTTGGAGCAATTAAGTAGTAGTTGGACAGGATACATATGATGAAGGACAGAGGATAAATTGATCGAAACGTTATGAAAAATAGCACTCAAGGTGAGAATAGTAGCCCGAAGAATCCAAATAAAACACACATACACACATACACATACATAAACATGCACACATGCACACACAACAAAAGAAAAAAAGAAACAAAAGAAATCACTTGTTTACATTTTTTTTTAGAGTTGAGTGAAAAAATAAGGCTTAATATTTTTTAGTAGGGTTAGGGTTTCCGAGAATTGCTTTTATTTTATTTTTTTTTTTTTTACATTTTCCAAATTTTTTTATAGTTTGTGTTAGCCTTAACAATTGAAAATTTTCGCCTGCTACAATCTGATTGGCTAAGTCAACTCCCAGCTGTTTGCATAAACAGCCAGACGATGTTGCCGAAAAGTCAGATTTAGTATGGGTCACAAACTGTACCAGCACTCGTTTTTTGGCCTCTCACTAACAACAGATTACAATGATTGACTTGTGTACGAAGAAATTGAAATGCATATCGCCTGAAAGTATCCTATACATTGGACAGTCACTCTCTCTCTCTCTCTCTCTCTCTCTCTCTCTCTCTCTCTCTCTCTCTCTCTCTCTCACACACACACACACACGCTCGCGCACAAATAAACGGACCTTTATTCATTTCAATTTTCCCTGCACATTTCGCAAAAAAATATGTCTTGTCAGCAACGGCACAATTTCAAATACGCCCACACACTTTTCTCAAACTACAAAAAAATTTGGTGAACGGAGTTGAAAGCAGCATCACGTGACACAAGTAACACATGAGAAAATTAAGATTGTCTTTTTAACGCTTTTCCAAAAACCAAAATACCAGCAGTAGCAATCGTGTTCTGGAGCCAACCAAAATGTATAAAACAGTCGTCTACTGAGAGATTCCAGCTTTTCCCCTCTCAGCTCGCTTCGACAACACAACAAGAACATGCCTCTCGTGTTCACAACATCATCACTGCCAATACCGCCAACACCGCCATATGCACGCCACGCGGACACTCAAAAATCACTTATGCACACACGCATTCATTCCGCACGTCTTCTAAATTAATAACAACAAATAACTCTCTTCTCAAATTACTTTCCTGATGGGACTCTTTAAGTAAGGCGAACTTTGCCAGATAAACACAAACTTTAAATGTATCTTATAATAACACAGGACTTTAACCCTCAAAACTCATTAATTCCACGAGGGACTTTCACCTAACATTTTAATCATAATGACCTCGAAAGAACTCTCACTAATTGGACCTTTGTTTATTCACCTTATTGTTTTCGTTAAAAAAGAAATGTGGTGCATTTAAGTCAGAAAGAGTCGTTTTGTTTCATTCCTTCTTTTTTTATTATTTTGTTTGGGACGAGGAAATTTAATTTCACTTAAACTTCTGAACCCCTACAAATTGGTGACACCCGACCGTGAAATGAGACATGCCCGTCCTTCTGTACCCTACAAATTGGTTATACCCGAGCGTGAGATGAAACACGCACTTCCTTCGACAACCCACAGTTCCACATCACACTATTTTCCCATTTAAATCGGGACCGCAGACGTCAGTCTACACCAACTCCTTGCTTACGTGAAAACCAGAGACCGGCCATTTAAAGGCGTCCAAATCATTTTAGGGAGCAAATCAAGCGAAACAAGAGCACGAATTCATCGCATTCAGAAACATCTCCAGCCACCCTATCGTTAAACATCCTGGTATTCAACCCAGCCAACATTAAGTTCTGGTTCATCCATATCCAAGTGTTATTCGATGCGAAGCGGATAACGTCGCAAAGGACACGTGAGTGTGTTGACTAAGATGCTAAAACTACTAACACCCGAAAGTATCCTGTACCTCTATAAGGCCACCATTCGCCCATGTATGGAGTATTGTTGTCACATTTGGGCTGGTGCATCTGCTACTAGTCTCTTGCTCCTGGACAGGGTTCAAAAGAGAAAAAAACTGTCATCTAAGCTTCAGCCCCTGTCCCATCAACGAAATGTTGCATCCCTCTGTCTGTATTACACGTATTTTAATCGCAGATGCTCTTACAAACTGCAAGCCCTTGTACCCTCTCGGTGTAATTTCCCCTCGACAAACCCGGCAAGCAGTGAAGTCCCACCCCTACACAGTAGAGATCCCTAGAGAAAGCCTTTTACTCTAATAGATTTTTCCCCAGAACTGCTAGACCTTGGAATTCTCTTCCAGGTCCCTGCTTCTCCAAGTACTGACATGTAAAAAGTTCAAATGTAATGTGAACAAACATCTTGCTGCTAAACTCCCTACATAGTATCCCTGCAACTTAGGTCCTTGACAGTAGCCTACATCAAAATGGCAATGGGCCTTGTTTGGGGTGAAAATGTAATAAAAAAAAGTATTATGACTCAGCTAGTTGATATTATAGGGACCATAGTTCGATGCTCAGTTAACAAAGCAAATAGGTTTTTAATTCAAAGTTAGAATAAAATATTTAGAAATGAAGAACGCAATTATGTTCTTGCAAATTGATATTTGAGCCGCTTTTAGTGATGTTCAATGCTCGGGGTGAGAATTCTGTCTCCCGTTTTATTTTATGGATTACTAAAGTTAAAAAATAAATAAAAAGGCATGACCACTTCTAGCAGGGATTATGCTGAGTGACTTATAAATTGTTTTATTTGTAAGTTTTTAAAGCGTGTCCAGGGATTTTATTTTTCAGTATTTTGTTACTTGGATTCATATTAATCTGAAATCGAACACAGAGATATTAATTTTACAAAACCATCTTTAATTTTAAAACTAATGGCAAGCAAAATTGCTTGACACTCAAGTAAGGCACTTGACGTTAATGGAATATTATGTGTTGATACTGAAACTAGAATTCTTTATGAGAAAA
>NC_136516.1:10730202-10780202 GCF_053919585.1 Euprymna scolopes
TATATATATATATACATAAATTTTAATTAAGCTTTTCTCTTTTCATCCTTATATAGTAAAATTCTCTTTTATAATTGACTAGCGAGGGGTATCCGGCGTTGCCCGGGTGTTTGGACGTGTGTGTGTGGAAACTCCGGTGGTGGTGGCGGGGGGTTTAAAAATGTTTTGGTAGGTAAGTATGAGGATCAAACCCGAACTGTCGAGGCAAAGTTGTAAATTAAAGTGTGAAAAAAACGTGCGACGTTAACAATTGCCCCACCGCGAGATGCTAACGGAAACACGTTTGAATTTATTTAATTACTTGGATTTGGCAGGTGCCCGTTTTAATGAGTTAATGAGGTCAAGTTTGACTGCGGGATTTTTATTTTCCCAAGATTTTATAGGAAAAAGACTAACCCACATGCGGCGAGCGACAAATGTTGAATATTTATCTTCCCGAAATCGAGCAAATTAAATAGACAGGCGAGCTTCGTTGTTAACTGTGAGATATTACGATTGATATGTGATGTAAAAAGCTTTTAAAAGTTGTGAAGCAACCGACCGCTTCTCTGAAAAAAGCCTTTTGTAGACATACAGAAAAAGCGAACACACATACATACATACATACATGATGATTGCAACGTCTTGTCAGACGAGTGCCACTCCCTCAGACATTTTAAATCCATGAGCCCAAATGCCTGAGGGAGTATCTATACAAAGATGATGTTACAGAGTCTTAGCTTTGTATGACAGTTAAGTCTCTCTCTCGGCTCAAAATGTTGAGATCCAGCAACAAGCAAGAGCAAGATAGCCAGCAACAAATTAAACTGCAGACCAGCTTAATGCGGGTACTGGTCTTCCACTTTATGGTTTTTTAAATCAGAAATTTGCTTCTCCTAGAAAGGTTGCCTTCACCACGGCTTACGGGAGCCCTCTCCACCCCAATACACATATACACACACAAATATACACGGTGCTAGTTGGCCGTTGACCCAGAAAAAGAGTTCATTCGCCCTTTGGAAGGGCTTGTTTTTAATCCTTCAGGGAGACTAGCCGCCCTCCTCACCAAACAAGTCTGGTGGAGGAACCAGTTTAGTCGCCGGTGATCCGACCATGAGGCAGGTAGTACTGGGTTACATGGTATCAGTAGCACATGACATGACCTGACATAAAACATACATACATACATACATACATACATACATACATTTTCGCTTTTATATTTATAGAAGACTTTTGAGAAATCGACTTATGCAAGTGCTAAGTCTATTTCTATTTAACATTTTTTGAGTTAAGGGTTTTTTTCATCCTTATATAAATGAATTCTCTTTTGTAATTATAAACTTTTTAGAAGTCGGATTTTGTAGGTGCTAAGTCTGCGATCGGTTAAATCTGCCGGGAATTTAAACTGCATTCTTCTCTTCACTTTTATTTTTTTATTTTTTTTATTCAAAGCTTCTTTCGACTATATATATATATATATATATATATATATATATATATATATATATATATATATATATATATATATATATATAATTTAAAGGAGATTAGAACAATAGTCTAAAGAGCTGAGTGTATTTTAATGTAACAGTGAAATTACTAGTTTAATTAAAATACAGGAAATAGAAAGTGCTCGTTGTAATTTAGATATATAATAAGCTCGATAGTTAAATGTCCTAGAGCTAATTCAATATTAAGTAATGTGATTTATAATTTAAAATTTAAAAATTTAAAAAAAATTTTAAAATTTAAAAATCAAATTTTAATTAAATTAAAAATCAGTTTCATGAGAAGGAACAACAACAAAATCAATTATCTGTACGATCGTTTCGGAAAACAATGCTTTTTATTGTGGTATACATCAAGTTATGTAGAACAATTATATATAGTTTTTTGGTAAGCAAGGTCTCCTCATCAGCAAATTTAGGAGGGTTTTTATTGAATTTAAAAGACACCATAAATAAACCTAGCATTAAAAGTAAGGCAGATGAATCTTTTAATTTTTCTTTTTTTGAAATCAGGAACTGTGTTTAAAGTAGTCATTTAGATGTTTGCTATAGCTTTTTATCTTATTGTTGTTCCTTCTTATGAAACTGATTTTTAATTTAATTAAAATTTGATTTTTAAATTTTTAAACTTTTTTAAAATTTTAAATTATAAATCACATTGCTTAATATATATATATATATATATATATATATATATATATATATATATATATGACAAAATCTATTTTCCACATTTCAAGATGTTGGCCATCTTATCTTTATTTCCTTAAGTATGTCAAAATGTACAATTTTGGCAGCACGTTTTTGTAGTGCAGAATCATTCACGTCATTATTATGTCAATTATTGAATTTATTTCGCCCTTAACTCATCAGAAGAAAGCTGATATGTGTGTGTGTTTTTTTTTGTTTTAGGATGAATAATTTTTTTTAAAATTACATGATAATTACATGAATGATTCTGCGCTACGAAACAGGCGCTGTCATCTCAACGTACTTAAAGAAATAGAAGGTAAGATGGTCAGCAGCTTGAAATTTGGAAAATAAACATTTTTCATTTATTTATATATGCTCTGGAGTTACATTGAGCTTCATATATTAAAGGACTGGTATGAATAAAAGGTGAAATGTAATTGAATAAGCATATTTCCCCATTATAGATCATTTCAACTTGCAGTGAGATCGTTATGAATTATTTTGTATAGCAATTCAACATATTATTATATTATATTCTCTTTTTTTTTGTTATTTGATCGAAGTTATTTCCCTTTACTAATTTCGTGATTCGTACAATGGCCTACAGGTGTCGCCAATGATTTTGCGATTAATGTAAATGCTGGAGAGGGAAGGATTTCGTCTTCGTCGTCTTTTTCTTTATCCCTCAATTTCCGTATTTTCCACAATTTACGTATTTTCCACAATTTACGTATTTTCCCTAATTGTATTCCCTGATTACCGAGACGACAAATCTAACAAGCGATTATATGAAAATTGTGCCATGTTACAGAAGCAAACGATGGACAAAATAATTTCAAATAATCATCACAATTATCTAAGACGTATTGTCCTTATAACCGTAGGATTTTACTAGCATAACAGGACTGTATGTCGATAACTACAAATATATTTTAAGCCCCCCCCCCTCTTTGGGTAGAGCACTGTCGTAAGTAATCTCACTCGCTACTTAATTGTCTGAAAAATGCGAGGCTCGCTGTTTGCTTATAAATAAGCGGTTTGAGCACTATAAAAGTGGTGGACGAATGTTTCTTTAAAATAGACATTTGTCGAGGTTATTTGCGGGCACCGCTCCCGTGGGTTGATCGATAGAACTGCTGATTATCAATGCGATGGTTCTGGGTTCAACCCTCGGCTTGGGAGAGGTGCTAGTCTAGCGGCACTGATGAATTGTGATACAACGAAACAGGACTGTATGTCGATGACTACAAATTATATATATATATATATATATATATATATATATAATATATATATATATATATATGTATATATATATATATATATATATATATATATATATATATATATATATATATATATATATATACACAAATATTACATAGTCGCTCGCTACACTGAACATGCTAATGTTTCAGACAGTTGGTCGGTAAGGACCAAAAGTCCTTTTGTACCACTGAAAGCGCCTTGTTCTCAAATGGGAGAATTGAAGAAAGTTTTTTTTTTTTTGATAAAAGTTAAACGTTAAATTTAAACGGGAGGGTGGGGTGTGACATTTTTAGACATCGAACATAGAGAACGAAAGAGGGGGGGGTGATGGCGCCAAGACTTAACAAAAAAAAAAAAACAAACAAAGAAGAGAGAAATAAAAATAAAAATAAAGAAGAAGGAAAGAAAGAACAAAAAAAAAACGGAAGAAGAAAAAGAGTTAATGTGATTACTTTGTCATAAGAAATGGGAGGGGGGGGGTGAACACATTTGAAATCATCTATGACAAACAGATTGGGAGGAAGAGTGTCAAAACACGAATTCTGTCTGTCGTAAAGGAATCCTCAAGAAGGAAAGAGGGCGGCTCTAGTGAGGGGGGATAAAGGAAAATGTGCACATTGAGCTTACTTCAAGCACACACACACACACACATACACACACACACGCGCGCATACGCGCATGCGCATATACGTATTAGTACTTTAGCCAAGCGTTCACACACACACAAACACACACACATGCGCACACACACATACATACATATGCGCATATATATATATATATATATATATATATATATATATATATATATATATATATATATACTAGCAAAACTACCCCTCGTTGACTGGGTTCAAAAATAGCCTACAGAAAATGGACTCTGATGTAAGAAAGTATGATAGGTTATGAAAAGGAAGGGTTGTAAAGAGATAGCTTCGAATATGGGGGTATCAAAACCAAAGCAAAATATGATGAAAGTAAAAATAAAATAAATAAACCCCATAATTTATTATACCATACCTATTCACACCGAAACACTCATCACAATATTTTGTGGATCTATATTAAAAAAAACCTTGTTAAACATTGTTACATATTTCCATTCTATGGAGGTCAGGTGCGAACGAACGCCTCATAATTTTATTATACCATATTTCTTCAAACTGAAACATAATTATCAAAGTATACTTACGCAGATAGATATGAAAAGTCTTTATTAAAGTTTGTGTCTATTTCTATTCTATGGAGGCCAGGCGCGAACGCAGACCCCACAATTTTATTATGCCATCCATATTTAAGTTAAAACATACTTATCAAAGTATTATTATGTAGATCTATATCAAAAACACGTGTAAACATTTTTTTTTTTTTTTCATTTTTTATTTCCATACTTTGTGGACCAGGCGAGAACGCAGACCCCATAATTTTAACGAACCACCGTTCTGCCAGATCAAACATACCCATTCCTGATCTTCGATACATCTTCTATCATTATATGCAATCAGTTTTTTAAAATAGTCAACCATATAGGAGCCTATTCGTGACCACACACACACACGCGCGCGCGTGCGCGTTCAGCTTTATATTATAGATATATGTATATATGAGAATGTATCTATTTTAATTAATAAGACCCGAAAAAAACTTATGCATGGATAATTAAGTTTGTATTTTCTTAATTATAAGTCATATTTACCACAATAAAATTTGAAATTTAAAATCAAAATCTCCAGTAATGGTTACTATAATATATAATAATATAATTAATGGACAATATATAGAATACGTTTGAAACCAAATTATAACGCAAAATTATGAAAATAAACACGTGTTTATTTCTAATATGTATTTCTCTCGTCAGTATTTTATATATAGCTTTTCTTTTTTTCGTCGTCATGAAGTTAGATTGAAGCAAAGTTGAAAAAAAAAAGTTCACATGATGTTAACTCCGGCGTTGTTTTTGAAATGCCAGGAGAATACGCCTGGCTGCGTGATTTGAAAATCAGGGTAGTTTTTTTTTATCCGTGTTAGAAGCGTTGACTGAAATTTGAATTTTAAAATATAATGCGTTCAGGACACGTTTGAAGTCGATAAAAATACTGACGAGGGAGCTATACTGCAAAATATATAATAAAAATAAACACTTAAAAATATATATTAAAAATAAACACTTAAAAATATATATTAAAAATAAACACTTAAAAATATATATTAAAAATAAACACTTAAAAATATATATTAAAAATAAACACTTAAAAATATATATTAAAATAAACACTTAAAATATATATTAAAAATAAACACTTAAAAATATATATAAAAAATAAACACTTAAAAATATATATTAAAAATAAACACTTAAAAATATATATTAAAATAAACACTTAAAAATATATATTAAAATAAACACTTAAAATATATATTAAAAATAAACACTTAAAAATATATATAAAAAATAAACACTTAAAAATATATATTAAAAATAAACACTTAAAAGTATATATTAAATATAAACACTTAAAAGTATATATCAAAAATAAACACTTAAAAATATATATTAAAAATAAACACTTAAAAATATATATTAAAAATAAACACTTAAACATATATATTAAAAGTAAACACTTAAAATATATATTAAAAATAAACACTTGAACATATATATTAAAAATAAACACTTAAAAATTGATATTAAAAATGAACACTTAAAAATATATATTAAAAATAAACTACCCTAAATTTTGTAAATTAAAAATTACAACAAATTCATTTTCAACAAGGAATACAAATAAAAAATTTAAACATTTTTCCTTATTCCATCGAGTTTTAATCGCATCGTCAGAGTAGACGTAGTTAGCAAAATGGTATTCATAGGCATATTCATAGGCATATTTATAGGCATATTCTTAGGCATATTTATAGGCATATTTATAGGCATATTTATAGGCATATTCTTAGGCATATTTATAGGCATATTTATAGGCATATTTATAGGCATATTCATAGGCATATTCATAGGCATATTCATAGGCATATTTATAGGCATATTCTTAGGCATATTTATAGGCATATTTATAGGCATATTCTTAGGCGGGCTATAAATTTTGTTGATTCACACATATATTGAGATCTAAAAATTATGAAAATTGCATTTGTGGGAAACCTGATAAAATGCAGAAAAGCAACAGGTGAAAAGAGTATTCCAAATGAAGTCCAGGTTCCTTGCAGAAAGGTTAAAAATTGTTATAATCCAATGAAAGTGAAATAGTTGGATAGTCCAAGTACAGAAGAACCCTGACATACGGCATTAAAAATTAGTAACAAAATACAGTACAGTATATAATACTCATGTATATGATAAAAGAAAACATTATAAATGACACCGTAAAGCTGATCAATACCGTGACCGGGGACAAGGGAAACATCGTATTCCACATCGTAACCTTAAAAAACGTACTCTAGGACCACCGTATCCCGGGGTTCTACTGTATATGATATAGTCCAAATGAAATTGAAATCCAGGCAATTGAAATGTAAAATCCAATACGAAAATAACATCCCAACAATTGGAGTTGGAATTAACTGTTGCAATTTGTCATATCAAAGAACCTACTGTTGATTTTATATGCCGGGCCTTTCTATTTGTGCGGTGATCATGGATTGAATTAAAGTTTAAACTGTAAAGGTAAAGTATCATGGTGTAATTGTGCTCTAAGCAGAAATATTCATTTCGAATACGCCCCTACCATATCAAAGAACCCACTGTTGATTTTATATGCCGAACCTTTCTGCTTCTGCGGTAATAAAACTTCTCAAATGCACTTGTGATGTTAGGCTGCATATAAGGTTAAACTTTAGTTAAAATCGTCTTTCCTTCTTTTATTGGATTTTTTCGATTATTAATTATCGATTATCGATACTTATCAAAGACATTACAAGCTCGTTCCACAGCAGACATCCTAACTGTAATCTCTGAACATATATACCATTCACTGGACAAAGCGGGAGAGGGCAGAGCGGTAGCTCTAGATATATCTAAGGCTTTTGACAGGGTATGGCATGAGGGTCTCCCCAGGAAAATTAGATCATACGGTATCACTGGTAGAATACTTAACATAATTAAATCCTTCTTAGATAAGAGAAAAATCCAGGTTGTCCTCGACGGTCGTACATCTAAACAATATGATATAAATGCGGGGGTGCCCCAGGTTTCTATCCTTGGACCTCTATTGTTCCTGATATTCATAAATTACCTCCCCGACAAAATTGCCTCTGAGATGGGTATATATGCTGATGACACTACACACTATGGCAGGCACGACAGGAAGACGAATGAACACATTTCTAAAGAAATGGCAGAAACACTAGAGGAAGACCTCCTATCTGTGATGGAATGGGGACAAAAGTGGTTGGCCGCGTTCAATGCCGCCAAGGCTAAACTAGTTTCATTCAATAATTACAAGAAACCCTCTCTACAACCTATAGCAATGGCCAACGACTCTTTATCTGAGAGTACATCGTTCAAACTCCTTGGCCTAACGTTCACAGGAAACATGAGTTGCAACAATTACATTGAAGGCATTGCCAGGGCCGCTGCAAGAAAGGTGGGCTCTCTCTACCGTGCTAGACAACTACTAACACCCGAAAGTATCCTGTACCTCTATAAGGCCACCATTCGCCCATGTATGGAGTATTGCTGTCACATCTGGGCTGGTGCATCTGCTACTAGTCTCTCGCTCCTTGACAAGGTTCAAAAGAGAGTCGCAAACCTGATAGGCCCTGAACTGGCATCTAAGTTTCAGCCTCTGTCCCATCGATGAAATGTTGCATCCCTCTGCCTTTTCTACAAGTATTTTAGTGGTGAATGCTCTGACGAACTGCAAGCACTTGTGCCCCCACGACGTGAGCACCCTCGACAAACCCGACAGGCTGCTAAATCCCACCCCCACACTGTAGAGATCCCTAGATGTAAAAGATCTTTTTACTCCAATAGTTTCTTCCCCAGAACCGCTAGACTCTGGAATTCCATTCCAGGTACCTGCTTCCCCAACAGTACTGACGTGCAGAAGTTCAAGTGTAACGTGAACCGACATCTTGCTGCCCAAATCCCTACATAGTACCCCAGTAGTTGTTGCCTCTGATAGTAGTCCCCTACACCAAAGTGGCAATTTGCCTTGTTTAGGGTGAAAATGTAATTAAAAAAAAAAAAAGAAAAAAGATACATAAAGTACGTAATTAAAAAAAAAAAAAATCGGCCCAGCCGTTTAGAAGTCTCTAGGGAACAAACTTACAAGCACACATATACAAGGGTGCTTTTATATAATAGAGATAGAAATAAATGTTATCAGAGGCAAATTAAGTTACTCTTCTACCTACCTGGATAATTTGTAGTTGCAGTTAATTGAAAAACAAACTGCAATTTTTGGGAAGCTATTCATTGTCATTGGGTTATACCACTTTTTTGATGCGTTTAATTTTATTGTTATCGTAAGTGGAGATACGTATCTGTGTATGGAAATAGAATTCGGGATGTGATATCGCTGTTTCAAGGTTATTATAGGAATTATACTCTTCCAAAGGGCGTCTAAACTTATAGATAACGTTGGTTCTTTCTAATGATTTTAGGATTGGGGAAGCATTGTTTTTTTTACTACGGGGTTTTGAGTTTTAAATTTCTTATAGTAAATAATGAGTCTAATTTTATTGTTATTGTTGGTGGGGATATTCATCTGAGTATGATATGTTTTGTGGTCGTTTCTTCTAACGTAAAGTTGAGTTGGATTTGATTGTAATAGAATTCGAGATGTGATGCTGTGTTGGTATCATTAGTGTTTATAGTTGTATACTTCTGAAGTTCTGAACATTTATTTTATTTGTTCATCGACAATCTAGTTGTTAGATATTGGCCGGCCAATGAAGATAAAATGATTTACGTTAAGATGTTTTAATTCGAAAGGATGTTAGAATGTTAGAATGTTAGAGCACAAACAATAATTTCATCATCATCATCATCATCATCATCATCATCATCATCATCATCATCATCATCATCATCATGCAGTCCGTCGGTCTTGACGATGACTAGTCGAGGCCTCAGTGCTTTATCCCTCGGTGTTGGCGTAGTCTCACTCCATCACTACAGGACTTTCCACCTTGGCTCCAAACTTGCGTGCTCAGTTAAGGTGCAGTATCTGTTGCACATCAGATAAACACCCTCTGAACCTCCAATGCTCATGTCCAGTGCAGCGAACCCGCGACGACTGGTAGCAGAGGAGGCCGCAGCTTCTGGCCGAAAGTAATCTCAGTGAGGTAAACAGTCGCCCTATCGTGTCTGCTACTACGCTTTTTCGTTTGACCTCTACAGTCTTACGTAAAGGTCACTTAAAGTCATGTGAACTTTAGGTAGTGCTTGAAAAGACACGTATCATTTAGTCAAGAGTCGAGAGTGAGAGGGAGAGAGAGGGAGAGAGGGAGAGAGAGAGAGAGAGAGAGCAGAACAAGTTGGTAGCCAAAGGGAGAGAGACGGTCTTCAGATTGTGATGGCCCTAATGGCGACAGTCAGAATGAACGTTGCAACTTTCCAATGGGGGGAAACATCTGTAATAAAGTTGCTGAAAAGACAACCCGAGGTTTTTTGATTCGTTGGGATAAATTTTCTTTGCAGTTTTTCGTCAGACAAGACCAAATCGGACCAGGTGTGTTTCTTCGATTGACCCGATGCTAAAACCCAGATGACTGTTATTTGTTCCTTTCTATTGTAAATGTTACATGAACATTATTAAACTGTATTTGTTAATATATCAACACTGTCATAAGTGTTATGCACACATCCATTCAACGAACAATAGAACAAAAACTAGGTTAGATGAACACACATACATACACACGTCATATAGATGACTGTGAGACACGTATATATATATATATATATATATATATATATATATATATATATAAATGCAACTTTGTGTGTGTGTGAGTTCAAAACGGCTGAACAGATTTTCTTTAAAATTTACAGAACTTTAGTGCATAAGTCTGGAAGTGATCTTAGTTAAGTTTTGTCTCAGAATAGCCCTGATAATTACCGATAATTGATAATCGAAACCGTTATTTTAATTTATTTATCATCGGTAAAGCCATTTTTCCATACCGTCGCTTGGCCAGGAGAACGAACCGTGAAAATTCTATTGAGGGTAAGTTGATAGCGTGTTTTTTTTTTTTTTTTTTTTTTTTTTTTTTATAACGTGGTCTGTAGGTTCAAACTCCGCACGCAAATTTCTTAATTTTTTTTCATCAACTGCAAAGAATTTTATAAGACTTAAAAATGTACGTGTTCTTTTTTTTTCTTTTTTTTTTGCATGACGTGGTCTGCAGGTTCAAACCCCGCACGTATATTTCTTAATGTTTTTTTTATCGATAACTGGAAAGAAGTTTATATAAAGTAATTTTGTAAAAGGAACAGTAGGTTCTCTAGAGTGCAATGTAGAATAACATATATTTTGGACTAAGTTACTGCATGGAGGCATGTGAAGCTTCCTCCCGGGCGATTTTGCAGATTTCGATGACAATAAAAATATAGGAATGTGAAATATTCGTTGATCATCATTCAATCCTGGGCAACGTCGGGTTCCCCCTAGTATATATATATATATGATGAAATATATATATATATATATATGATGGACTCTCCCGTCGATTTCGACGTATGAGGTTCGGACAACCCATATTTCTATAACTCATTTATGCTTTTGCCTCTGATGACTTTTTAGTCCAGCAAGGGACTTGCAGACAAGGCCACAAATAGAACATGAATGTGGATTTAATGCTGCAGATATTGGTGCGGCTGGTAGTCGTTTTGCTCTTACTCTGTTTTCTTTCAGTTGCCTTAAGCTTTCATGGTCATGTATTGAGGATGCCCGATGACAGAATTCCAAAAATTGCGATGTACAGTCAATTTGAGGGTGGTAAAAGAATTGTCGGACGTCCTTGGCTTAGGTACAAGGACAAGTTGAAGAGTAACTTGTCTGCAGTGAACATACCATACAGGAGTCTTGAAGATGACCGAAAAGGATGGAGATCAAGGTGTTTTGAAGGTCTCCAGAGGGTTCAATCTGAAAGCTTAAGGCAACTGAAAGAAAACAGAGTAAGAGCAAAACGACTACCAGCCGCACCAATATCTGCAGCAAAACGACTACCAGCCGCACCAATATCTGCAGCATATATATATATATATATATATATATATATATATATATATATATATATATATATATATATATATATATATATACAAGACTCATGTATATATGATATATACTCCCCCAATATACAACATTAGAAAATCAGTTATTGATAAAAACTTGTTTTATATTATTTAGTTCGGGGATAAATTCTTTTTTTATTACTGGAGGAGATTAGCTTTGTGCAGTTTAGTAGATTTTTGAATATTGCTATTTTGTATCGGTGAGGGCATTCGCTCTTGAACTTTAAAAGACGAGAATTTTAGGCTGATGTTTTTTTTTTTTTTTTTTGCTTTGTATTTAGAGGTGTTAAATGTATTGTTAAAGATGTTGTCGTGGCAGCAAATTATCGCCCCTTTGTTGCTGTAAACAATACACGCTGGTCGGCAGAAACAGACGCGACCCCGGACACTCCCGAAAATATGCCACGACCAAGTCTGCTAAAAATCGTAACGACAGTTTTCAAACAATAAAAAGAAAACCCTTACAAAGTAAACAAAAACAAAGGATTATTGTTTTGAACCTAGACTAAAATGAATACAGTTAATAAACACCGAAGACACTTTTAACTGTAAGTAATACACTTTCTATTTTGCCACATATGCATATATCACATCATGTATTTTTTGATGCCTTATACGTCGCCATGTTTTTCCCTCTCTGTCGGTAAGTCTGTATTTCATATTTCTGACTTGCTTTTCTTTTTAAATCCTCTACAGATCTTACACTTATCATTGGCTGGTTTTTGAATTTGAAACAGAATTTCTTTTTTTTTTTTAGTCTCTTACATCGAGTGGCTTCATGCCTTGTCTGGGGCAATTTCCATAAAAAAGAAAACATCTCAGTTTTTGAGATTAGGATTAGTTATTCGTATTATTTGAATTCTTCGGACTACTGTTCTCATCTCGAGTGTCATTTTCAAAGCGTTTCGGCCGATGTAACCTCCGACCTTCTTCAGGTGTATCTTGTTGAACTCGGGAATGTTTCTGTCAAATTCGGAAATCTGGATGAAATTTCAAACGGAACCCTTTTACTTACTTCATGAGGATAGCATGCTGTGGTTCCGTCAGCCATGACTGGACAGGGGTCCTAAGTTATTCGAAATTGCATTTTTCGGTCGCTCACACTGAGAATTGAACCTTCAGCCTCCAGGAGAATATGACTTTTATGAGATACATCTGAAGAATGTCGAAAGTTACATCGACGGAAACGGTTTGAAAATGACACTCAAGATGAAAACAGTAGTCCGGAGATTCCAAACCAAACGTTTTTGCCAACCATATTTTTTCCTTTCTTTTCCTTTGTTTCCTTCTCTCCTTTTTGATTGATACAATAAAATAAACATTGTTTTCGTTAAAAAAATAAACAAAAACAAAACAAAGAAAGAAAGAAACAAGAGTCCAACCCTAAACACGAAAAAAAAAACAAAACAAAAAAACAAACGCAATAATAATAATAATAATAATAATAATAATAATAATAATAATAACACCACCACCACCACCACCAACAACAACAACAACAACAACAACAACAACAACAAAAACAACAACAAAAATAAGAAAAAAAAGAAGATTGCATTTCAACAAAAACAAAACGCGTGAAAAAAAATCATATCTTGTCCGCCATTTTGTTTTTTTATGAATTTTTATATCTTATTTTGATGGCAGACGATAATCGTTTGTGATATAACAATGAACGATAATAGGCAGGTGGGAAAAAAACTATCAGGGGAGCTAACGGCGGCAAATTATCACCAATATAACTAGAACGCACACACACACACACACACACACACACACACACACACACACACACACACACACACACACACACACACACACACACAGACACACACACACACACACACAGAGTTGTCGATAATGGTGATTTACAGTGGATTGTCTGTCTGTTTATTTGTTTATCGTTTGTTTATTTATCGATATTTTTTCCAACAGTCCACTGGAAGAAATGGGATAATTACTTACTGATGACTTTGTATTTAGTTAGAGGTGTGAACATTCGCGCGCACGCGCACACACACACACACACACACACACACACACACACACACACACACACACACACACACACACACACACACACACACACACATTGATTTGATTTGAGCCCAAAACAATAAATTTTAAGGGGTCATAATAGGTGTCAAAGTTTAAAAAATTGACCGTTTTTTTTTGTTTTTTTTTGCTCAGCATACACCCCCAAATACCCGGGCAACGCCGGGCACCCATGCTAGTATATATATAAATGTGAAAGTGTGTGTGTGTGTGTGTGTGTTTGTGTCTATCTGTCTGCCTGTGCACATTTCCCTACGCAATAACTCTGTCAATTTTCAGTCTACAGACTCAAAATTTGATATACAGAGTATTGAGATTTAGGAAAATCTTTGTAACCCATTTTCGACAAGAAATTTGGCTGTTAAGGGGTCAACGTTCAACGATTTGACCTTTGAGAACTCTACCAAACACTTCCGCCAATTTTGTGTCGAAACACGTGAACTTTTATATATAGGTTCCTTGGACATGGATCTAAATTAATAACTTGATTTGAGCACAAAGCTATAAATGTTAAGGGTCATAATAGGGGCCAAAGTTTAAAAAAATTCGACCTCTGCGGTCTCTACCAAATTACTCAGAGAATTTCTGGTCTAACCCTAACCCACACACGCAGGAAAATCTATTAACTAACACAGATCAAACAAACCGCGGCGAAATCCGACTATGGAACGGACCTATCGAACAAGGGATGTTGTCATCCAACCAAGTTATAACCCAAGTTTGGATATGTCTAACTGATGCGACCAAATGAGGGCGAAACGCGAGTTTTGAACTTCCGGCTTGTTGGCTGTCATGGATCTTGTAAGCTGCGACGTTGTTTGGCCGTGGAAATCACATTCTGAAAAACAAAACAAAAAAAAAAGAATATATATATATATATATATATATATATATATACATAGAGAGAGAGGGGGGGAGAGAAAGATGTATACGTATGTGTTGATATATTTATCTACAAGCATTTGACTTAACCATATTATTCTAACGATAGAGCAGATATCTGAATATTTGTTGTTCAGTGTGATGTTTTAGATAATTTCTTTTTAAGTTACGAAACGCCTTTGTAAATATAAAAACCACAATGAACGATTCCTTTACGTAATCCATCCTACAGAGGATAAGGCATTCTTAATTGCTTCTGGTCTATTCATTATATTACGTAACATTCCTTTAATAATGTCTACGAATTAACGATATACAAAATCTGCATTCGCGTCTCTAAATCGTACCTTTCCCAAGGACATTAGTGCAAATGAGGCAATTATCGTAATAGAACGTTGTGGCAATATCTAGATGCGATTAATGTTAATAACGATATTTTTTTCTACGCAAGGTTAGAATCAAGCAGAAAGTGGAAACTTCTGTTTAGAAGTTACCTTTTCAGAAATATTAGGTTTTGTACGATTAACAATTTCAATATGGCTACTTAACAAGTCAACTTGAAGCCGCCAAAATTCCGCAAACATACGTCGATCGATTAATTGTATACCCTCGTTATGTACTTCTGATTCAAGTTCTGCACAAGTACCAATAATTTTTTCTTTTCTTTTGTTCCTCCCTATTTCTCTTTTTTGGCTAATACAATAAAATCACAGTTGTTTTTTTTTTAAGACAAAGAAATAGAAACCAATCCTAACCAGAACCAAAGAAAGAAACGCTAAGACTAGAAAAGAAAATTGGGAAGAGAAACAACTGCACGGAAGATTCATAAGGATGACAAAAGATGAAAATAACGAAAACACTTGGACATGAATGCGGAAAGGACACATGAGCCGAGAAACTGAATTCCTAATAACTGCAGCACAAGACAACTCCATAAGAACCAACCACATCAAAGCAATGATCGACAAAACACAAGAAAACAGCAAACGTAGATTCTGTGGACGAAGAGACGAGATGATAAACCATATAATAAGTGAATGCAGCAAACTGGCCCAAAAGAATACAAGAACAGACACGACCAAGTGGGAAGGGTAGTACACTGTAAATTATACACACAACTGCATCTCGAACGCACAGACAAGTTGTACAAACATAAACCGGCAACTGTATTTGAAAACGAGAATCACAAAATCCTATGGGACATGGACAAACAAACTGATAAACCCATCCAAGCAAGAAGACCGGATGTGGTAAAAATTAACAAGAAAGAAAAGTCCTGTCAAATCGTAGACTTTACTGTTCCAGCTTACCACAGGGTGAATATCAAAGAAAAGGAGAAACGGAGCAAATACACAGAGCTAGCCAGAGAACTGAAAAGGATACAGAAGATGAAGAAAATCAAAATAATACCTATAATAGTAGGAGCACTAGGAACAATCCCGAAAAATTTTGGAAAAAGAATGAGAGAAATTGGAATGACTGGAAAAATACAACGAACAACAATAATGAAAACAACTGAAATATTAAGAAAATCCTTGAATGTGGAAACTAACACACAGGTGCAACAAGGGCGGCCCAGACAAACTGAAACACTACATGGAACCAAGAACTCTGAAGCCGCATATCTACAAGTTCTCTAGCCCACCCCACCCCATCTTCCATTTGTCACATCACTGCCCCCTCCCCCCAAAAAGAGTGAGACCAAACAACTAAGTAGAGTCAAGAAGAAAGGAAAGACCAAGGAACTGGCCAGACCTCCGCCGGATAAGTGCGAAGAGAACTTGGACCTTGGGGAGGCTTATTGCCACTCAAATTCTAATGAAAACCAATAGCCGCTGCCAACGAGAAATCAATGGCAAGCAGCTGTTGCGATAATGCAAATTTATTTACAAATGTTATCGTAAGAGGTGGAGAGTACTGGAAACCTGGGGAGATTTGTTGTCACTCACCTTCTAGGGAACACCACAGATTGTTTTCAAGGAAAGATCTTTGATGATCTGTGTGAAAGCTTTTTGTGAGCCAATAATAATAATAATAATAATAATAATAATAATAATAATAATAATAATAATAATAATAATAACGACAATATAATAATAACCATAATAATAACAATAATAATAATAATAATAATAATAATAATAATAAAAATAATAATAATAACAATAATAATAATATTAATAATAATAATAATAACAACAACAATAATAATAATAATAAAATAATAATAATAATAATAATAATAACAGCAATAATAACAATAATAACAATAATAAAAGCAATAATAATAATAATAATAACAATAATAACAATAATAATAACAACAACAATGATAATAATAATAACAATCACAATAATAATAATAATAATAATGATGACGATAATAATGATGATGATGATGATGATAATAATAATATTATTATTATTATTATTAATAATAATAATGATAATAATAATATTCTTCTTCTTCTTATTATTATTATTATTAATAATAATAATATTATTATTATTAATAATAATAATAATAATATTATTATTATTAATAATAATAACAATAACAATAATAACAACAACAATAATAATAATAACAATAATAATAATAACAATAATAGTAATAATAACAATAATAATAATAATAACGACAACAATAATAATAATAACAATAATAATACTAACAATAATAATAACAATAATAATAATAATAATAACAACAATAATAATAATAACCATAATAATAACAATTATAATAATAATAACAATAATAATAATATTAATAATAATAATAATAATAACAACAACAATAATCATAATAATAATAAAACAATAATAATAATGACAACAATAATAACAATAATAACAACAACAATAATAATAATAATAATAATAATAACAATAATAATAATAACAGTAATAATAACAACAACAACAATGATAATAATAATAACAATCACAATAATAATAATAATAATAATAATAATAATAATAATAAATTCGAAAAAAGAATATCAGAAATTGGAATCAGAGGAATAACTGCAAAAGTACAACGACTAACGATAATGAAAACGACTGAAATATTAAGGAAAACCTTTGAATGCGGAGAATAATACAAGACAATATAATGAATAAGCGTTACAGGGAATGAAGAACACCGAAACTGCATATCTACAAGTTCTACACCCCCCCATCATGCATCTCCCCGACCCCCAATAAAAAAGTGATACCAAAGGGCCGAGAAGGGTCAATAAGGACTGAAAGACCGAGGAGCGAGCGCCAACCAGACCTCTGCTGGACAAGCGCAAAGAGAACTGGGACCTTGGGGAGGCTGAGTGCCACTCAAATTCCAGTATAAACCAATGGCCACTACCAGCGAGAAATCAATGGTAAGCGGCTGTTGCGATGATGCAAATTCACTTGCAAATGCTATCAAAGGAGGTGGAGAGAGCTGGACGTCTGGGGAGACTTGTTGTCACTCAGCTTCCAGAGAATACCACAGGTTTCCAATCAGATCGTTTGTTGACTTGTGTGAAAGCTCCATGTGAGCCAATAATAATAATAATAATAATAATAATAATAATAATAATAATAATAATAATAATTACTGCTTATGCACATTCTATCAATATAACACTGATTATAAAAACTTCAATCGGCATCATCTTTTATCAAAGCAAGAAGTGTTCAGTTTGCAGGCCATTATTTTAGAGCAGTAAATGAAGTTATTCCTTCTGTAACGTTGTCCGTGGACGCTGTGTGCAGTTTCAGTCGAAAAGGAAACAAAAACAAAAAATAGGAAATAACTCCAACTCGCTTGTTCTTTGCAGCAACAACATTATTTTCTCATTGTTACAGTCGTGACGTCACCCACGTGATCTAGTGCGTTCTCCACGACTCTCAGGAGATCTTAACGTTATGTCGTCTCTCACGAGATCTCGAACCTCATCTTCTTATCTCTCACGAGATCTCGAACCTCATCTTATCTCTCACGAGATCTCGAACGTTATCGTGTCTCTCTCGAGATCGTTCTTCTTTTCCTTTTTTATAGTCCTTTTTCCCCTACCGGTGATGTCACTTCGTATGCATTTAAAACCGCGCTTTATTACATTTTCCCTATTTCTTTGAAACTCTTCTACCCATTGAAGTAGAATGCTCACATAGTCAGATGCCATTGCAAGGGATGCCAATATTGAGAGGCGGGACCTAGAAGCCCTCATGAGGGGGTCAGGATATCTGGCATGAGCGTGTGAACTAAGAGATGATGATGATGATGATGATGATGATGATGATGATGATGATGATGATTAAAATTTGATTTCTCTTTTTAATAAAATGTTCCCATTTCAGAAAGAGATAAAATTATTTTATAACTAGCAGGCCCCCGGCATTGTCCGGTCGCAAAATACGCATAAATATTACATTTCAATTATCAGAGAAACTTAGACATGTGCATGCGTGTATTGTTTTTTTTTTTCCATTCCATAAGTAAAAAAAAGAAAAGAAAAAGAAAACACACTCAAGCTGTGATCGAAACTAAAACCTAAAGACAGTGAGCCAAGTACGATAATCATTATACCAGCATGACACGATCTTTAAAAAGTGTTTTCAAACTACCTATTCTTTACATAATTAATATTTAATGTGAACTATTCACGCATGCGCATTCGTGAAACATTTAGCAAACAGATAAAAACCGATGATTTTTCAACCTGGACCCCTCAGCAGACCTTTTTCCAGATGAAAACGGATTAAAAAGTTTTACACATGTCTGAATATCCTATATACCAAATTTCAAGTCTGTAGATTAAAAAACTCATTTAGTATATATGTGTTTACAACTGTCCTCACACACACACACACACACACACACACACACACACACACACACACACACACACACACACACACACATTCTCAATTTTAAAGATTTATAGATTATTTTGTATCATATAATATAATTTCTGTATTTAAGAGTCTCAATTTAGAATCGTCCATTCAGAAGATGTACGAAGATACCCTAATCTGCTCTATTAAAAACAAACAAACAATTTAAATACAAGAAATCCATGGCGAACTTTAAATGGCATCATCTATTGTCAAAGCAAGACCTGTTCTATAGCTTTAAATTAAGTTATTCTTTCTCTACTTCTGTGGAACCCCACTACCCACTCCAGAAGTAGAGTGTTCAAATACGCAAATGTTATTCCAAAGGCTCGAGAAATAATAATGATGATGATGATGATGATGATGATGATGACGACGACGACGACGACGACGACACATCGCTGGCTCAGTTTTGACCTTGAAGTAGTATTTTCTTAGCTCTTTACACCAATATTCTCTACCTATATAAAAGCCAGGTACAGCGAACGATGGAGTACTGTTGCCATATCTGGGCAGGAGCTGCTAGAAGCAGCCTATCCTGCCTTGACAGAGTTCAAAATAGACTTCGTAGCTTAGTGAGGGAGGCCCTTTTCTCCTTCCTGCAACCTCTTTCCCACAGAAGAAACGTTGCGAGCCTGTCTCTGCTTTTTATTTCAGTGGCAAGTGCTCGTCTGAGCTCCAATCCATGGTTCCCCCTCTTCAATCTTTCACGAAAACCACCCGTCTAGCTGAAACCACTGTCAATAATTTTCTTCACTCTTTATCTGTGCCTAAACCGAAACGTAGATTCCATGAACAAAGATTCTTTTTCAGAACTGCACGCCTGTGAAACTCTCTTCCGTTAATCTGTTTTCCATCTGGCTACAATTTGATTGTCTTCAAGTCCAATGTAAACAAATTCTTGATGAACCGTCCCATTAAATAATCCAATTTACCAAATTTCTACTACTAACGATTACTAAGAAATTATCCCAATTGACTACTGTACATTCAATAACTCTTATCCTCGAGTGGCCTTCGGGTATTGATAAGTGGTGACCCCTTTGTAAAAAAAATCACTTCATGCCTTATATGAATTAAAAAAAAAAAAAAAAAATCTATCGATTAAACCCTTGCAAACCTCCATGAATAAACAACGACTATGCGTATCTATATGTTCACAAAATACAAAAAATCAAAGATGATTTGTCAATGCATCACGAATTAATAACTCCGGCAATTAATCATTAATTATACCAGCTGACAGGGCGACAAAGAAAGCAGTTATCGCTACGCTTGGACGAGTCCATAATACACAAGACAACATTATTATTATAAAGAAGAACCGGCCGTATTATCTGTATTATTCGAACTGCTACCACCCCTAACTTTGTTGGCATATTACACAAAGTATAATAAAATATCCCCAAGAAGGTCGGAGGTTATATCGACCGAAACGTTATTAATATATCAACTGTTATGTGGGTTTAATTTATCTTCCCTATATATAAAAAAATATATAATTATTCATTATAATAATTATCTTTTATGAATTAAAGGAATAAATTGTAAGCTGATGAACTTTGGAATATAGACATTTGCCATTCATATATATATATATATATATATATATATATATATATATATATATATATATATATAACTACTTCATTTACTCACATAAAATTAATATACGAAAGTATAGATTTATGCGTAAACTTTAAGCATTTACTTCAAAAGTGCGCAATACGTAGGTTGAAACAGTAAGTTATAAAATATATATGGCGATTAAGCTACACTGAATATTCAGCGTTTCATCCACTCTAGGATTCTTCAGGCTTAGCGAGCACTATAGTGAATGAATGACGAAAGTCTATATTCCAAAGTTCACAATGTTGACCATCTTATAATTTATTCCTTTCATTCAGTTGACATTTACAATTCTTGACAGTATCTGTTTTGTAGCACAAAATCAATCACTTAATTATTATATCAATTAGTGAATCTATTTTGCCCTTAACATCAGAAGAAATAGCAGCAATCAATCCATCCAAAGGAAATAAAGTGCGTTTTGACATGATTTAAATCCGAAAGTTAGACGAGGAACTTTAAATACCTTATAATATGTTTACATTACGCCATTTTGAATTAAAAAAAAAAGGGAATAAATTATAAGATGTTCAACATCATGAACTTTGGAATATAGACTTTAGTCATTCATTCACTATATATATATATATATATATATATATATATAGAGAGAGAGAGAGAGAGAGAGAGAAAGTGTTTGTCTGGACTTCGATTTATAGTCCCTCCTCGTTCTTTGTAAAACATTCACAAGAACTCGTCTAATTACAACCACTGTCTATAAATTCCCCTTCTACTTCTGTGTACCCCGAACTAAACAACACTTTTTTTAATCAAATTTTCTTTCATAGAAATGCCAGACTGTGAAACACATCACCACCGGGATGCTTCCTTGCTGATTATAATATTGCAGTTTTCAAGTTCGATGTAAACAAATTTTTGCTAGGCCGTTCTCTTAAATCGTCTATTTCTGACCAGTTACAACCATCATTATGCATCCCATCAGTGTTTCATCGTCTACCTGTCAGACTCAATAATCTTTATCCTCGAGTAGCCCGTGAACCTTAATAAGTGGGGACTCGCTTGTTTTTGTAATTGAGCAAAAATATTGCTGACGTTTTTTCTTTTATTTTGTTTTACTGTTGCAGTTAGATTTCAGTTAGTTTAAGGTAAATGGCGGATAATTTTTTTTTTTTGTCATTTCACTCCAAAACAAGGCACAAGGCCACTTAGTCGCGAGGGGCTACTATTTGGGATCAGATTTTCAAGTATACTATTTAGGGTGTTGGGCAGCGAGATGTCTGCTTGCATTACACTTGAACTTCTGCATGTCAGTACAGTCAGAGAAATAGGGGCCTCGGAGGGAATTTCAAAGTGCAGCAATCAGAGGAAAAAAGCTATTCGAGTAGAAGGCTTTACAGTATATAGGGATATCTACAGTATAGGGGTGGGATTTTGCTGCCTGTCGGGTTTATCAAGGGTATTTTTGTCGAAGGGGTACTAGTGCTTTGAGTTCGTCAGAGAACATGCTATTGAAATACTTGTAAAATAGGCGATGGGACAGAGGTTGGGGTTTAGTTGATATTTCAGGACTTATTAGGTTGGCGACTTTTTTTTAACCCTGTCTAGGAGAGTCTAGTGCCAGATGCACCAGCCCAGATGTGGCAACAATACTCCATGCATGGACGAACCGTCGCCTCGTAGAGATACAAGGTACTATAAGGTGTGATTGTTCGAAATGTTTTGCTTTTTTTTTAATTATCAGCCTAAAACCGACATCAGATCAGTTGCCAAAATCGTTGGAAAAAATGGTTGGATCATTCTACTGCTCCAGAAAGTATCTCAATCCCGACGCAATCCTTTACCAGTACAAGAGTAAAATACGCCCCAAGATGGAGTACTGTTGCCACATCTGGGGCAAAACTCACTAGTATACCCTTTTCTGCCATGACATGATACAGAACTGACTTTGAAATCTAGTGGATAAGGACCTTTTCGCCTCTATTTTTCCTCTTTCTCATAGAAGAAACATTGCGAGTCTATCTCTCCTTTATAGTTACCTATATAGTAGTGTTGGGTTGTCGGGGGGGGGGGCTCATATTACAGGGACTCCGAACAGAGGATGATAATGACATTTATATTCTGAGTGAGACATTTCTAACAGAGCTGAAAGAGATGCGAATTCATTATTGAAGGAATGTGTAATACAGTTCTTTTTATATCAAAGGGGGAGAATCATTACTGATGATGGAGGAGGGGGACAGACAATTAATATTTGGAAAGAGGCTTATACAAAGTTGGTTTACAAGATGATAATAGACACTACACATTTACCTTTCTGTTGTAATGACGTCACAAAGACAAACAATTACAAAATATAGATGATGATTCTTTATTCATCAACTGGCTGATTGATGACTCAGGAATTCAAGATTGTATGGTTACATAGTTTCCTTTTCTCTCCCTTCTTCTCCCTTCGAGTCTAAGGGCATCAGCTCCACTAAGTCGCTGTTAGACTCTCGTCTCTAACTGACCCAATCACTGTGTCTGTGATTCTCTGATTGTCTCTAACTTCGAACCCTCTCTCAATATATTGAGAATCTTCTTTCTTTATGACGTCAGAAGTAGGGTCATCTAACGTGACTTTATCGCGTTTCAATTCACCAGTGCTCTTTGCACATGTATTTACACACCTCTCATAAACAAAAGAAATCCGTAAATTAAATTGTATCATTTAACCTATTTGTTGCATAACATTTTCAACTTTGTTGTTGTCCATTCTTTCAACTGACATATTTAATATCCAGTTATTTCTAAAAGAATGGACAATCGCTCTCTCTCTCTCTCTCTCTCTCTCTCTCTGACATAAATAATATTTAGTTATTTGCGAGAATAACGCAAATCGTTCTGCATTCCTAGGATTTCAATATCTATTATTTTTTAAAACTTGCCTACTGGGTTCGATTCTAGTCTTTTCTTAATATCATTTTCAAACTTATCTAGTTTTGCTTTTTTACTTACTTGGGTCTGTCCCTGGCGGAGTTGTACAACCATCACCCCCTGCTAAATTTGTATACTGATAAGTTTTTTGAATTTTTTTTCCACTGGTTTATTAATGATTGGACATTAATTAATCAGATTATGAAAAAAAATTGAAAAAAAAAATCATTATTTCGACATTTGAAAGGGGTGGTCACTTTTTAGTTACAACGTTCTGGTAAATCAGTCACCCATTTTGTAATCAATAAAAACGCGGGTATATCAAAACCATAGAAAGTAAAAATGACATGAACCCACCGCATTTGTAAGTCAGAAATATTTTTGTTTCTCAAAGAAAAAAAAAAAAGATAAAATGAACATGACTTTTTAATTGTTTTTTATGAAAATAAAGTTTCGAGTTTTTTTGTTTTTTTTAAAACTTATTTAGTATTTGGGGTTTGTATTACTGTACACATAGATTCGAAAAAGTTGTCTAAAACAAATATATAAATAAATGTTATCAAAGGCAATATAAGTTACTTTTCTATATAATTGGATATGTTTTTAGTGTTTTTATTTAATGTAGCATTTTTTTGAAAAATATTTAAGTATTATAAATGCTGGATGCTAGAGAAATGTTTAATAATTTTCCATTGTCAATTTTCATATGGTACGGCACGTCTCCCGATACATTGTTTCGTCAACATGGACCATTTCA
The DNA here is from genome assembly GCF_053919585.1 of Euprymna scolopes. NCBI lineage: Eukaryota > Metazoa > Mollusca > Cephalopoda > Sepiida > Sepiolidae > Euprymna > Euprymna scolopes. Next base: position 10,754,996 of record NC_136516.1, read on the forward strand.
TATCTCCCGAAGACACTTCCGTATTTAGGAAAAAAGGGGGGGATTTACAAGAACGCTGTAACTAAAAAATGAGCACACCTTTCAAATGTCGAAATGATTAAAAAAATTTTTTTTTTTCATAATTTGGCTAATTAATGTCCAATCGATAATAATCCAGTGAAAAAATTAAAAAAAAAACCTATCAGTATAGAAATTACGCATGGGGGTGATGGTTGTACAACTCCGCCATGCCCCTTTTCATAACAGTAGGTGTATGACAGAGCTACAATCTATGCATCCTCTGCACAATATTCGCAACAAAGACTCGTCTAGCTACAACAACTACCTACAACTTTCCTCACTCTCTATCTCTGATTAAAACTAAACGAAAATTCCATGAGCAGAGTTTAGTTCCTAGAACTGTCCGTCTGTGGAACACAATATCGTCGAGCTGCTTTTCAGCTGACTATAACGTGGTCGTTTTCAAGTCTAATGCAAATGAGTTCTTGTTGAGCCATCCTCTTCTATAATTAAACCATATCCGAGTTCCACCATTACTGATCATAACGGTATTGCATCCCTGTCTACTCAGCATTAGATAGATATCCCTACCACACAGAAACCAAGTACGTCCGAGGATGGAGTACTGCTGCCATATCTGGCTAGGAGTTGCTAAAAACAGCCTATCCTGCCTTGACAGAATACAAAATAGACTTCGTAGTCTAGTGGGTGATGCCCTTTTGTGAGAAAAAGTTCTAAAAGGCTTGCATACTGACCAGTAGTATCGGTCACACGGGTGGGTTCGTAAACAATCTGAGTAAGGTCATAGGCAATGGAGAAGTCATGACAGAACCTCCCCTCATCATCTGTCTTGTTTGCATGGGTCAGCCATTCCACACTGTGGACATTAAAGTCACCACAGATGTGAATGTTAGCCGAAGGATGAGCAGATAGGATGTGGTCAATTTCTCAGATATATTCTTAAAGATATTAATCCGTTTTTGCGGGATCGATAGAGGGCAAATATAAATGCAGTGGTGTGAACAAGTGCAACCCGGAAGCACATATAAGGTAAATTAGGGTCTTCTCTGGAGATATCCCTACTACACGGAAAGCATCCATTAACCCATATCCTAGAATGGGCCTGATAAGCGATGAACTCCAAATTAAAAAAAAAAGCAATATTCACTTGATAAAATAAAACAAGAACAAAACAAAACAAAACAAACAAACAAAAAAAACAAACAAAAGCAAACAAAAAATGCCAGCTCAAATAATTTAAGATGATCTCATGAATATTTCAACGGAAAAAACTTTTCGTGGATCAATTTAGAAACTTTGTTGACTCCACGTTGACCCATCGAAGATCTTCTAATTCATCACGAATTAGAGACACCGGAAATGTTGTTATTAATCGACACAGCGAGAAAGAAAGCAGTTATCGCTACATTTTGGGATCTGTCCGCAATACGCAAACCGCGATGAACACAATTCAGAAGAAGCGTTCGGTATTATCCGTAAGCGTTCGGGCGTGGAACCAAAATCTAAATAGATCAGCATCGTTCAATTCGCGAATATACGACTTGGTCGATTAAGTTTAAGCAATTTTTCTAACGACGTAAATCCTTACAACTTAAAAAAATCAAACAAGAAACCGACACTCTGAACATGTGTCCATTCAATCTGCGCGCTTATCGCTGAACATTTGCTTTTAAACTTAAGAGTTGCTATCGGACCTTTCTTAAAATACTGGCTTCCTTTCCTAAAATGAAACAAGCATTGATGTTATTCTTTTTCTCCTTTCCAAACTCAATCATGTTCTGCAAAGCCAAGAAGAAAACAACTATTTTCCTTTACAAAACAGCCAAACCAAACACTACGAATAAATATTTGAAGTAATAAAATAACTTCAAAATTATAAAAAAAACTTTTCACCAAATTACTGGATTCAGGATTATATAACCCGAAAAGGTTTGATATGCCGAAAAAAAAAAAAACCCAACTGCATGAATGAATATTTTAAGATATAAAGAACTTGAAGCATAAAAACTTTTTCCAACATTACTGAATTCAGCATTAAAAATTCTAAAATGGTTTGATATGCCATAAAAGAAAACAATCACACAAAACTCTGTGAATAAATATTTGAAAAAAAAGAAGATAAATAAATAAAAAACAACCAAATCAAACCAAACCAAACCAAACTATGCAATTTGAAACAAACACGAACGACCAAGGGAATACTATTTCAACCTGAACGTTACAGACACTGTAAATGCTATTAAAAATTTAACGTGACATACAAAGTAAAATGTTTTTTAAAACTTAGACGTCACAGACACTGTAAAATGCTATTGCAACTTGAACGTTACATACACTGTAAAATGCTATTTCAACTTGAATGTTACAGACACTGTAAAATGCTATTTCAACTTCAACATTACAGACATTGTAAATGCTATTTCAACTTGTACGTTACAGACACTGTAAAAGTGCTATTGTAACTTGAACGTTACAGACACTGTAAAATGCTATTTCAACTTGAATGTTACAGACACTGTAAAATGCTATTTAAAATTAAAACGTTACAGATTGTAAAATGCTATTTCAACTTCAACGTTACAGACATTGTAAATGCTATTTAAACTTAAATGTTACAGACACTGTAAAATGCTATTTCAAATTTAAACGTTACAGACACTGTAAAATGCTATTTAAAATTAAAACGTTACAGACAATATAAAATGATATTTAAAATTTAAACATTACAGACACTGTAAAATGCTATTTAAACTTGAACGTTACACACACTGTAAAATGCTATTTCGAATTAAAACGTTACAGACACTGTAAAATGCTATTTCCACTTAAATGTTACAGACATTGTCAAATGCTATTTCAAACTTAAACGTTACAGACACTGTAAAATGCTATTTCAAACTTAAACGTTACAAATATTGTAAAATGCTATTTCAAACTTAAATGTTACGGACTCTATATAATGCTATTTCGATTTTAGACGTTGCAGATATTGAAAGATGCTATCTCATACTTAATTGATTAAAATGCTATTTCAAAGTTTAATCTGACACACCAACGAAAATGATACTGTGAAATGAAGTGTGACAGACTCACGATCGGACGAATGATCTTAACGAAGGGACGAATGATCTTATAGCATCCATCAAACCTGAGCGTTACACGATAAAAGAGTTATTTCAAATTGGATCGTGACACAGAAACCTAACAATGAACGTATTCAAATAATAGTCGACATTGATAAATGAGATCGAAATTATTCAATGGCCTTATATATATATATATATATATATATATATATATATATATATATATATAATATGTATGTATGTATGTATGTGTGTGCGCCCGTGTATATATATATATATATATATATATATATATATATATATATATATATATATATATATATATATACATATACATATCTTGATATTTATAAAACCCTGTGGACCGCCCAGGCATTAACGTCAGAGAAAAAGGTAAATCGTAAGCTAAACGTTTTAGTTTCGATTGTCAGTGGTGGCGCACGAGTCATTTTTTTTTTTAAACTTTTAAAGTCATTACTGTATATTGGGTCCAATATAATATAATAATAAATAATATAATAATAATAATAATAATAATAATAATAAAATAATGAATTCAAAATCTGTATTAATCGAAATATCATATTAAGCGTATTTTATGACCGGGCAATGCCGGGCGGCCTGCTATTCATTGGAATGAAACAGGGGGTGGGGAAAGAAAAAAAGTAACTGGTTATAGTCAGATCATCTTAACAATTTGGGTAGGGCTAGATTATCTAAATGGGCGACTCAATAGGGATTTATTCAAATTAGATTTTAAGACGACCATGTTGTAGTCAGCAGGGAAACAGACACTCGTTATTGTGGAAAATATCCTCCAACAATTTCTGGTTTGTTCAGAATTAAAAACAAAGAGGTTATTATCTAAATGAGAGACGGATCTAAGTGGGAGAAAAAAAAAAAAAAGAAAAGAAACCGGGAGATGAAGTTTGGAAAATGGATGCTGTTTGTTCAAGATAAATGCAATCTCGGAGAGACCGTGGACCAAAAAAATCGAAAGTTGGGAGTGGACATTTTGAAAGATTTCTATTACCAGGGGCTGAGAGTATCTATTACCAGGGGGGGGGGGTTGATCCGATCTCAAAGGCCAAAAATCCAACCAAAACACTAGATTTAATTTACGAAAAAAAAAAAGTATTTTCAAAGGTCACTTCTTTTTCTGATTAACATCTTGTTACTAAGTACAAAACATAGGATTTTAGAACATCAAAAAAAAAAAAAAACAAACAAAAAAACTGCCGTTCTAAATGACCGAAACATCCTTTGGCGTTTGTGTGTATAGCGTCAACAAAACGTACGAACGATAAAGGCTACGTTTGGATAGAAAACAAAACGCTATTTTAAAACTGACTAAGACGCCAGTAGTCACCTTTACTAGCACCAGATGTTTGTTCAAGCTTTAGGGCAGCTTCCTAACGAACGACCGCACGGATGTATACACGCACCTGTAGATAAATCTTGTCTGTAAACGACGGCAAAGCATGTTTCTGAACAGCTTGGTGTGATATTAGCAAATAAATTTTGATGCGCGTTCAAACGTCTTCCTATTTGTGTAACAGAATACCAAGAGACTGCTTCATTGTTGCTCACGACATATTTGTATTAAGTCACACAATAGTCGAGTCGCCCTCTTAAATAAAACAATACTGCTCTTTCCAGACATTATTTGGAATCCTTTCCTAATATTGTTCACTATCTAAATGACAATCTTATTAATCTTTATCGTCATATATATATAGATATCATTTTTAGATGGTGACTCAATCTTATCTTATCTTATCTATTATATCTATAAAAGTGAACGTGTGTGTGTGTGTGTGTGTGTACATTTCTCTACACAATAACTCTGTCAATTTTTAGTCTACAGACTCGAAATTTGATTTTGGAAAATTTTTGCGATCGGTTTTCGGCCACAAATTTGGCTATTAAGAGGTCAAAGTTCAACGATTTGACCTTTAAGAACTCTACCAAACTCCTCCGCCAATTTTGGGTCTAAGCACTTGAAAATTTAGATATAGGTTCCTTGGACAATGGATCTAACTTAATAACTCGTTTTGAGCCCAAAACAATAAATGTTAAGGGGTCATAATAGGGGTCAAAGTTAAAAAAATTGACCGCTTTTTTTTTTTTTTTTTGCTCAACATACACATCCAAACACCCGGGCAACGCTTGGCTGAAATGCTAGTATTCCATAAAAGTGAAAATGCGTGTGTGTGTGTGTGTGTGTGTGTGTGTGTGTGAGAGAACGGAAGAAAGGGCTTCTACGGGGTCCAAATTGAAAAATTATGTGGGAGTCGTTGGATTTCTCTCTGTTTTCTAATTGTTTCACGAATGCACATGCGTGAATGGTTCATATTACAGATTCCTTATGTTAAGTATAAGTCGGTTCGAAAACACCTTTTAAAGAACGTGTGATGCTGGCCGAAGGATACTCGTACTTGACTCGCTGTCTTCAGGTTTTGCTTTCGATCTCAGTTCGAGTATATTTTTTACTTACAAAAAGTGAACTGTTTAGAAAAAAAAACATATTACTCGCATGCCTATGTCTCAGTTTCTTTCGTTTTTTACTTCATTTTTAAAGAAATTTAACGTTACGTTTAATACCTACAGTATTTCTATTCAAAACTAGCAGGACCCGTTAACCGGCGTTGCCCGGTGGAAGTATGATTCCACCTCGTAAAAAAATTAACCTACGGTTGTTGTTGGTGGCCACTGTCGTCCCTTGCCAATTGCGGATAGTGGCAGCCGTGTCTGAAATATAAAAAAATGCAAGCAAGGGAATGCGTAAATGCGGAGGTGGAGCTAATGTAAAAATTTACCCCCCCCCTCAAAAGTTAAAACAAATTTAAAAAATAAAGTACAAAGTTAACGAGTGTGCAGCAAAAGTGGTAAAAACACATCTTTCTGCAACCACTGTAATTTATGTTAAAACTAAAGCCTAGTTAACTGGTGAATAATATAAAAGAAAACGAAATTCTCCTCAGGAATAGTAAATAGATTTTTTTTCCAGATTGATTTCCTTAAAAAAAAAAAAATCAAAACTACTACTACGATTTATCTTTTATATTTTCATCTAAGTTTTTCATGTTAGGCTAATAAAGTCTATTTTAAAAAAAACCCTGTTTTCGACATTCTCTTTACAAAAAGAAGTCGTTATGTTAATAATTTATTATTTTGTATTAAAAAAACGCAGTGCTTTCCACATTCTATTTAATAAAAAACGAAATTCTGCACTTGTTTAGCCTGTTTAATGCGTTAAATTTTAAAACAGAGACTGTTAAAAGGTGGACATCCACGACTGAAACTTGGTGGACAAGTCAGTCTCAAAATATGGTTGAATTGCAGAAAGAATAGTAAATTTTATTATCGATTTTATGGGCTAAAGTGAAGGAGGGGACCACAGAATACTTACTTAACACTATACGCTATAGCAGGAATTGGAATACACCCTACTAAAGCCTGATTGTCACAGCTGGTGAATTTCCAAAATGCAATCTGGACGCGAGGACACTTTAAAAGAACTATATGCAATAAAATTCTATTTTAAACTTGCAAAAATGTCACAGAAACGCATGGAATGATCCAGACTGCTTTTGGACCATCTTGCATGAATCCAGCATCAGTTATGAGGGGGCATAAGAGATTTAAGGAAGACAGGGAATCTATGAGGGATGATGAGAGGTGTAGGACGAGTAAGGAATTCAGAACACCAGAGTTGATTGATCAATTTAAGAATTTCATGGATAAGAACCGTCGTTTGTCTACAGAGACAATAAGTGCACAGTTTGATGTCAGTGTGGGAACTATAGACACAATTATTCGCGAGGAACTGAAGATGCAGAAGATTTGCGCGAAGTTTGTCCCAAGGACGCTCGGAGAAGATCAAAAAGAAAAACGTTGTCATGACAGCAGGGAGATGGTCGAGATGATCAATTCAGGTCCCGCAGTTCTTGATGCTCTGGTGACTTGTGACGAAAGCTGGATCTACTACTATGACTCAGAGACTAAGAGACAGAGTGCTTAGTAGAAGCGTGCTGGCTCTCCCAGACCTAAGGAAGCCAAACAGAGCAAGTCTACCCAGAAACTTATGATGTTCCCATTTTTTGACAGCACGGGAATAATCTACTACACTGGGCTCCCACTGGTCAGACAATCAATAAAAGAGACATAAGAGATAGCAATTGTCTGAATGCATTATTCTCTCATTCATTGCAGCATAACCATAGTTTTGACTTCAAACAAGCAAAAAAAAAAAAAAAATGTTCCAGTTATTTTAAATAAATCGCGACGGAGACTTCTTTAATCAGCACATATCGCAAATTCAAAGACAATTAAACAGTGTGAAAGTTTCTATAATGTATTGCCATTAATAAGTAAACTCCTATTAACAAGCTTCTGGGTTTGTCCTTTACTCCTGATCTGAAATGGAACACGTACATCAAGTTTGTTGCCAAGGTCGCTGGAAAGATGGTGGGATCCTTCTACCGCTCCAGAAGATATCTCACTACTGATGCAATTCTCTATCTATATAAAAGCCAAGTACGTCCAAGGATGGAATACTGCTGTCATATCTGGGCAGGAGCTGCTAAAACTAGCCTATCCTGCCTTGACAGAGTACAAAATAGACTTCGTGGCTTAGTGGGGGGGTGACCTTTTCTCTACCCTGCAACCTCTCTCCCACAGAAGAAATGTTGCGAGCCTATCCTTGTTTTATCGTTATTTCCATGGCAGGTGCTCGTCTGAACTTCAATCTCTGGTCCCCCTCGCCAATCTTTCACGAAAAACACCCGTCTAGCTGAATCCACTTTGAAAAATTTCCCCCACTCTTTATCTGTGCCTAAATCAAAACGTGAATTCCATGAACAAAGCTTCTTTCTTAGAACTGCACGCCTGTGGAACTCTGTTCCGTCTGCCTGCTTCCCACCTGACTACAACTTGGATGTCTTCAAGTCCAACGTAAACAAATTCCTAATGAACCGCCCCCTTAAGCAAACTCTTCATCAAATCTCCACACTAACGTACTGTACTTGCAATAAACCTTATCCCTGAGTGGCTTCCGGGCCTTGATAAGTAGTGACCACCGTGTAAAAAAACAAAAAAACAAAAAAAAGAAACAGAAGAGAATTTAATTTTAGACACAGGTTAAGTCTCTCATACGATAGAAAACACCACTTATAACAATTAATACATATAAGTCCAAACATTATTATTTACTATAATAATTATTAAATATCCACAGACACCAGTGTTTCATCCTTTTGAGAATCATCAGTGCAGAGTGTCACGATTAACGCCAGTTGAAAGATTCGAACATGAAGGAAAGAGAGGTGAGTTTCGTATTAGTAAAATAAGAAATGGCGTATGTTTTTTTTATATGTATTACAGTTGTATTTTGTGTCTGAAGACTAGCCATTTTAGAATATCTTTTAAGGAAATAATGTTTAAGTTGTCCAAATGATTATGTAACGATTATAAAACGAAAGAGATACATTGTATAGTAAAATACATGTCGTGATCTATCGTTTTTTGCGTTTATCGGTTATTGCGAAATTATAATATATATGTTCGATTATTTATACTGATAATCGTTGAGCTTAATTAACTGTATCAATTAATATTGACTCTGGCTTAATAGGTATATGAACAATGCCAGAATTGAATAAGTAAATTCTTGGTTAAAAAATTATATATATATATATATATATATATATATATATATATATATATATATATATATATACACACACACACACACACACTTTGATCTTGGCCCAATGGGTCTTTGCGGCCTGACTTAGTTAACCAAAAATGGAAACTATACCACCACCACCGAGCGGTGGTGGTTACTATACCATCCCCTCACACACACACACACACACTCACACACACACACACACACACACACACACACACACACACACACACACACACACACACACACACACACACACACACATATATATATATATCAAATATATATATATATATCATATATATATATCATATATATATATATATATATATATATATCATATATATATATATATATATATATGTATATTCTGCTTTCAAAATTGTTCCCGATTTCGATACAATTACCGATTCCGATTTTTATAAAAGTTCTAGAGATTTTTTGTTTTTTGTATTTTCGAACTACTGTAAAACGTTTGTGTCTATATGCATTTCCGCAAACATGAGAAATACACTTAAGGGGGGCGGGGGCGTATACAATTTCAAAATATTTTTTCTCAAATGTTTTCCTTGTAATTGAGGCAATTTTGCAGTGTTCAAAATGCAAAATAAAAACATGACTCAGTAGCAGAATAGATTACAAAGACATTTTCCCATTTTAAGAAATAATATAATTCCATAAGGAATGCCTCTTATATATTATTATTTCGCCCGAATGGATCAGAGAATGTAGCAAATTGCATTGCTATGATGACTGAACTTATGCATAAATAGCCTGAAGGATTCGTATCTCTGTTGCAGATATTGACGGTGTGAGGCTTTAGGAAACAACCCCTGTCATCAACGTGCGTCAGAATCAGAGATGCGTTATTGAAATCTTGGCAAAAGTGCATTGAGAATCCTGGTGACTATGTAGGAAAATAAATGCTAGAGTACAAAAACTCGCTCGTTTTAGAGGTGCCATTCCTGGCTTCGTAGCTTTTCAACTTTTTGAGTTAAAAAATAGAAGGCTTTACTTTTGGAATGATCCTAGTAGATATCTCCTATATAATATTTTGACTACAGAAATTCTCCTTTGGACCAAAGTATCTTAAGTTTGCAATAACAGATGCCACATACTAATTCATTACGTCTAGGCTACTAGCCATGTCTTATGAAGTTTCCGAACACAATTTTAGGCAGATTAAGTCGTTATAATAAAATTCCACATTGCATTATAGGAGCAACACCATCACAACCACAACATCTGTGGAGGAATGAGTCCATATTTTTCTCTATGAATATTTAGTTCTCCTACTGCTACCAGTTAACACCGGGACTAAGTCTACATTTTCTTACGATAGTTTCATTGTGTTTGAGAGAACAAGTTTGGCCTGGAATTCCTAGGATATAACGATGTCATAATATTCGAGGAAGCTGACTAAGATTCATGATGCCTAGAACAAGCCATGATCATCAAAGAAATGCGTCATGATGATGTCAATCGCCAGGGGGAACTCTGACCCATATGATAAAAAAGCCAGCCGAAAACAATAAACAAAAGACTGGGCAAAAAGGTTATGAGGTCAGAGTTATAATATAAAAGGACAAGCGACTAGTCGAGGAGAGAGGTCAAAGGCACGGAGCGACAGAGCGACAGAGATAGATCGAGAGTTCTGCAACCCACCCTACTCCACTTAACCTCCACCGTGCTCTAATGTATGATTATTATTGTATTTTGATAGGTGTAAAATAAACAAAGCCATATTTGAAATCGTAAAAAGTGTCTCGTATTTATTTAAAATGAAAATAACTTTTCGTCGATACGGCTGAGAAAAAACTGATAATCATAACTCATAATTATATGTAACAATTGCACCCATGGTAACTGCTAATTAGCTACATGCACATAACATAATCTTTCCATTTCCCTATTCAAAAATAAAAAAAAATTCTTCCTTCGCAAAATCCGCCCATTCTGATTGGCTGAGACCTGACAATTCTATTATCACGAAATCCATTTCTACATACATAAATGAACGCCCCTGAAACTTTCTAGCATTGTGTCGCTCTCTACATGAGGCAATCGGGCTAAAAAACAAATACAAACATAATAACCGCTTATAAACAGAAAATTAAATACTAGTAAGCTTATACTTATCTATGTGCAAAATGCCTACACCGTTACCTCCTAAAAAAGTCATGACAAAAATATTTACATGTACCATTATTTAATTTTTTAGATTTTATAGCGGCTTTTCAACCCTAACACAATGCTATTTTTTGTTTTGTTTTTATTGGGGTTAGGGTTAGGGTTATTGGGGGGCGTTAGAGTTATTGGGGGTATTATATTTTAATTTTTTTACATTGACTATTGATGTAGACGATTGTAATTATTTATATATTTTCCAACGATTTCCTAGGCTTCAATCGTGTTTATTATCGTGTCAACCGCTTACAAATAAGCTAACGCCCCAATATTTTATGCAGATAGATTTTAAACTAAATTACATTGTCCACGGAAAAACTTTTTTCGTTAGATATTTGTTTGATTACCAATTATACTTATAATTTTGTTTAATTCTCTTTTCCGGACTCATTATCGACACCGCACAGGCATTAGCTGTATTTTTAGGTAAATTTTTACCTTAGCTCCACTTCCACAATTTTCTTTAAAGTGACGACTTTTCTACGTTTTCAACTATGCTGAATAAGACAATATTTCAATTTGGTTGAGACAAGTAGTCTCCGAGATATAAAGATCTGTATTAGGAACTATCATTCAGTGGCTGCCAGATTTTTATGCATGCATAATAAACAATTCCACTTCTCTCCGACAGACACTGCCATCCCAATTTTTGTTGTTTATAGTATTTGTGAGTGAGTATGCTGATAACGAATATCAAGGTTAAATTTGGAGCAAATATTTTGACACCCTGTGAAAAAATTAAATGTCTATTCGAAAAGCCGTTCTTTACATGCGGACGTTAGGGGTGTCTATTCCGAAAGCTGTTTTTAACATGAAGAGGTTAAGCGTTGGTCACCAACAACAACCGTAGTTTAATTTTTTCCAAGGGGAGGTATGCTTCCACTGGGCAATGCCGGTTAACGGGTCTTGCTAGTATATATATATATATATATATATATATATATATATATATATATAAGTAGGTTGTAGTTTGCTTATATATATGTATAAAACTATTTCCACAAGTAAGCAACGCCGCAGCTCCGACAAGCTATGGAAGCCTTCGATTAGGCTAATTAGTAGAGCATATCAGAACACAGGTTTTGAAACTTGAGTCACTTACATGCGAGGCGAGTAACCTGCCACCTAAACCCCCACGCCACACACAAGGAATCCCGTAACTAACACAAATCAAGGAAACCGCAACGAAGTCGGACTGTGGAATATATGTTCTTCTTAATAAGTCATCAAACTACTAAGGACCCAGGCTGATGTCTCATGTATAGGATTTTATACTTGCTAAGACGATTTCATCGAACAAGCTAACACAGTGTAGTAGGGTGGTAGCTTAGAGTGTAAGGTACTCGTCTCGTATGTAAGTTACTCGGGTTTCGGTTACCGACCTCGGAAATTCTTTTTTTTTGTTTTTACAAAGGAGTCACCACTTATCAAGGCCTGGAGGCCACCCAAAGATATATCAATGGAACAATATCGTATTAATCGTTAGTAGTGGAAATTTGGTAAATTGGATTACTAAGGGGACGGTTCATCAAGAACTTGTTTACGTTGGACTTGAAGACGACCAAATTGTAGTCAGTTGGAAAGCAGGAAAACGGAACAGAGTTTCACAGGCGTGCAGTTCTAAGAAAGAAGCTTTGTTTATGCAATTCATGTTCGAGTTTAGGCACAGATAAAGACTGGGGAAAATTATTGATAGTGGTTTCAGTTAGACGAGCGTTTTTCGTGAAAGTTTGGCAAGGGGGCATATATTAGAGCTTAAACGAGCATTGTCCAATAAAATAGCGATAGAGCAGTGACAGGCTTGCAACGTTTCTCCTGTGGGAAAGAGGCTGCAGTGAAGAGAAAAGGGCATCCCCCACTAGGCTACGAAGTCTACTTTAAACTTTGTAAAGCAGGATAAGTGCTTCTATCAGTTCCTGCACAGATGTGGTAACAGTACTCCATCCTAGTACGCTCTTATACAGATAGAGCATTGCATGGGCAGTGAGATATCTACTGGAGCGGTAGAATGATCGTCACTTAACTTCAATGAAATACGGAAACCATTGTGTCAACAGAGCTTAAACTTAGAGGCTAAGATATTATTGGCCTCTATGAATATCCATAATGCCACCGAAATACTGTCGCAAGGCAAACCTAGATTTACCCTTAAGGACCATAAAACTAATTTTTTACAACCCATATATTAGATTGATTTGCCTATCTGGTTCTGACAGTTTCAGTAAGTAAGAAAATCGTAGATAGAAATATTCCCTCTATTAGAAAAAAATGTTAGCTTCGTTCTCTGGCAAAACTCAGACTGTAATTAATTGGTTTATTGCTCTAAAACACAAACATACCTTCAATTTTATGACCCTTGACAACATTAATCTTTTATGTACTGGCTCATGTCCACGGTGTTTCCTACGAACCACATTGATATAGCCTTCAAACACAACTTCTTTCATACAGCAAACTACAACATCCTTCTGACAGCCTAAAAAAACGCATTTTTTTCAGTGACGAAAAAACAGACGCAGCATAAAAATATTTATTTTCTGAGAAATCTACTATTGTTGTATATTGGTTTATATTGGAGGAGATGATATATTAAAACGTGTCATGTGTTATCTAGTGGATGTAAGATATTGTTATTTTAACAGATAGATAATAAACGTATAAATCGTATTTATGTTGTTTAGCGAGGAGGACATGATATTGACGTGTAACTTGAATCATGTTGTATGAGACTTATCACATGGGATAGTTTTACAGTTCATATGTAAAATAAATAATATATGCTTCATACCTTTTTTCTTGAAGAGTCCTTCTGTATCTTCCCGCTGCTCCGTGACAACCATGAAGCGATCAGCACCATATAATTGAGACAACTGTTCTTATTTGTGAAACCATTAAAACAACTCTTTATATTTTTATAATATAAATTTATTACAGTTGTCTCAAATGGTTTTTACAGTATCTGCAGTAACTACATTTTCTATTCTTACAGCCCGCCCCTAGCTGTCTGCCCACCCTTGTCTAGACATCTGTCTGCCCTGGTGATCAATCCTCAACTCTCTGACTCTCTCCAAAACTAACTACATCACGTGTTCTCCCACGTCACCTAATTACGTGTCTCAGACCAACCTAATGTTTCCATCTAGTTATTTGTTTATCCAAATCCAAAAGAATGTTTACATCTATTTTCTATTTTCACATTCCTTTTGCGATTTAAACGTCAATCATTTCTTCCTCAATTTAATTGTTTATTCTTCTAATCATAATAACTGATCCAGCGAGCATCCGTCGCTCAAATCAATTAATAAGAATACAATAACAATAATGTTTTCACTATTGCTCCCGCTTGCCACAGTTAACAGATACTACGCTATGATCACAGCCTAAAGGGTCATAACATTACACTATTAGGTTATTCCCCCTTATCTCTTATGTTAATATTTTGTATTTCTGCTGTGTTCAACAAAATAACGGCACACTGATAACAATATATATTTACTTTTAGTGACGTTTATGAATCATTGGATGTTAGGAGGGAGACGCGCACGCAGAAATTCGACCGGCTGAGATGGTATTGTCACTGTAGCCACAGCCCATTCGAATACTATATCATCATTATAATCAGCTGGAATAAATGTCTTCATGTTATAAGTAAACCTTTTGTCTTTGTCATCCACCGAAAAGATAATGTGATTTTGTCATTCGTCTTTGTAAATGAACCTTGTATGAAATCCACTTTCCAAGTGTTAACGGCATCCCTTCATAAATAATCAATTCCCTTCTTCATGTTTAAAAGTCCATTTCACATCTCTTCACATTCATATGACTCCTAAGAATAATACGAAATCTCCAAGAATTTTCATCACCGTCGTTCCCGTTATATGCTGTTATATGAATCCTCCACTATTGAACACATATACTAGCAGGAACATCCGATAATGCCCTTGATTAAATGAGAATCAACAAATGTTCGATATTTCCAATATTTTATTGTTATCAAAATCGATTTCATAGCACATTTTTCAATCAAATCTATTGATCATCGACTAGAGATGATCCAACGCGGTGTACCAGAAGAAAGCTTCCTGCCGTTTCCCGCAGTGACTTAGTGCACAATAAATTGTAATCTACATTGCACTGTAAAGAAATACTTTTTTACAAGGAATCACCACTTATCAAGGCTGGGTGGCCACTCGAGGATGGCATCCATTGTAGTTTCACTAGATTGCCTTAACTTTGATTACACCTGTGTAACCTTTTGCCGAAAATGACCTTCCAAACATAATACTTTTAAATGACTTTATTATTAGCAACTGATCACGTGTGTCATTTCTTCACAGCAGGTGCCTGTATGAGGCTTATAATGTTTTTTATTTAAATGATCTTTTGGTACATGGCTAATATTTTTTGTTGTTGTTGTTTTTGTATTTGGTCAAGTGCACGTTTTGTCAAAACAATTTCTCAGTAGACACAGCCTAATTATAAATCAAGATGTCAGGTTCATAACTTTTATTCAAATGATTTTTTTGGTGTATTGATATATTGTTATTTTTTTACATGTGTTGCCAGGTTCACGCTTTTGTCAAATTATTTCTCGGTACACACAGTCTAGATATCCCAAGCATTGGATTATATCCATGTGGATCGTTTTTTTTTTTAAGGAAATACTCCCCCTTTGTCATTTCAAAAAACCTCATTTGATTGGATAAAGCGACTGTTCCTGATCAATCACAAGGCACTTAATTTCGGTGAGATGAGTTGAAAATTCTTTCTTCCTTTTGTTTTCATACAACGATGGCGCATTTTGTTGAGCCACGCCATTCAGAGATAAAAAGAAATATTTTTACAGTATCAGATATATAAAGTATACATTATATATATATATACATATATATATATATATGTATATATATATATATATATATATGTATATATATATATGTATATATATATGTATATATATATATATATATATATATTACGCCGACTATAAAGTTCTTGCATGATTATAAATTTTGATTTCAAATGACGCATTTTCAAATAAGTTTTCGTTACAATACTTTTACTATATATATATATATATATATATATATATATATATTTAATTATTATAGTAAAAAAATAATACAATACTTTTACTATATATATATATATATATATATATATATATTTAATTATTATAGTAAAAAAATAATACAATACTTTTACTATATATATATATATATATATATATATATATTTAATTATTATAGTAAAAAAATAATACAATACTTTTACTATATATATATATATATATATATATAATTATTATCGTAAAAAAATAATACAATACTTTTACTATATATATATATATATATATATTTAATTATTATAGTAAAAAAATAATACAATACTTTTACTATATATATATATATATATAATTATTATAGTAAAAAAATAATACAATACTTTTACTATATATATATATATATATATATTTAATTATTATAGTAAAAAAATAATACAATACTTTTATTATATATATATATATATATATATATATATATTTAATTATTATAGTAAAAAAATAATTATGACAGCCCCTTTAAGAAATTCGTTTCTTATCGTTGAGCACTTTCCGTTGAATTAAAAAGTCGGTCAATTTAGCTCTTATGCGTAGATCATCGTATATCGATTTGATCACTGTCTGTCTGACGTAATGAACATTTAAATTAAAATGTTTAAAATTCAACGCTATTTCATACGGTTAATAGTAGCCGAATGGATACGGCCTCCGCTAATCGAGCAAGAGATGTCTCGTGTCGCGGGGTTCGAATCGTTCGACTGGTAGTAATCGTGACACCCTGCACTGAAGAATCCCGAAAGGATGAAACACTAGTGTCTGTAGGTATTTAATTATTATAGTAAAAAAATCATTATATATATATATATATATATATATATATATATATATATATATATATATATATATTAAAGGGCGTTTGTCACTCTATCTAATCGTTTAAATTACAATCGTTTTAAAACAATTTTTTTTTTCAGAACGTTGGATACAAGGTGGAAAAATGCAAATTCACACATTTTTATTTTAATTCAAGTTAAGCCGAAAAGCTGCTAAAACAGTTCGCGTTATCAACGAAAGGTTTTGCTACTACTGAACGAACAGCGCAATGGTGTTTTAAGAAATTTCGTGGCGGTTATGAGAGTCTTGAAGGTGATGAGCGTAGTGGTCGGCCATCAGATGTTGACAACAATCAATTAAGAGCCTTAATCTAAGCCAATTCCCGCACAACTGTTCGGCAACTTGTTTTTGAATTAGACGTAACGTATACAACGATTTCCAACCGCTTGAGAGATTGGAAAGACAAAAAAATAAAAAAATAAATAAATAAAATAAAATAAAACATAATACATGTGTGCCTCACGAATTAAACGACAACCAAAACAAAAATCGTTATGAACTGTCATCTGTCCTTCTTTTACGCAAGAAGAACGACCCGTTTCTTGACCGGGTTCTTACTTACAATGAAAAGTGGGTTGTTTACGACAACATGCGACGCTCAGCTAAGTGTTTAGATGCCGGCAAATCAGTCTCATCCGTAACATTTTTTTTGAATGCAGACGACACCATTACGGCAAACTACTGCCAACAAATGGATGAAATGCACCTGAAACTTCGATAACAACACCCAACATTAGTCATCAGATAAAGCCCAATACTCATCCACAACAATGCCCGACCTCACGTTGCTAAACTCTTCCTGAGGAAGTTGAATGAATTGGACTACGAAAACCTGCCCATCCGCCATACTCTTCAGACCTCTCACCCTTCGACTACCATTGTTTTCAAGCATCTCGACAACTTTTTGCGTGAGAAATGCTTGAAAAACCTAAACGATATTTAAAAACTCCTTAAGCAATTTCATTGTCAGCAGAACGCAAGATTTTTACGCTTGTTTAACGTTAGCAAAAGTGTATTGATTCTGATGGTGCTTATTTCGATCAATAAATTTTTGTTTGTTGGAGACGGATCTCCATGGGATTTAATCTCATGACGTCACTTCCTCTGGTGACGTCACTTCCGCTATCGAGTACCGGTGCCTGGCAGTCAGAGATTGGCATGCGACCAGGCAGGTCGGGTGCACACGCCCCACCGTTGAGGAATGGTATTGCTCAACTAGATTTGCTTGTAATATATGTGAATGCATGTTCGTTTCCTAAAAATCATGTGTTCCTTTCGTTTATTACCATTTAGCCCCATAACAGACATGTTCATCTGAATTCGAAAGTTACAAACCCCATGAACTTTCTTGTCAAACTGATAATCTTAGTATTATAATTTCAATACATATTAAAATCGATAATATCAGATAAGTTAGTCCTTTTAATTAAACCGGAAGCACACTTTTTTTTACAATACATTTCTTGTATTATAATTTCAATACATATTAAAATCGATAATATCAGATAAGTTAGTCTTTTAATTAAACCGGAAGCACACTTTTTTTTACAATACATTTCTTGTATTATAATCTCAATACATATTAAAATCGATAATATCAGATAAGTTAGTCTTTTAATTAAACCGGAAGCACACTTTTTTTTACAATACATTTCTTGTATTATAATTTCAATACATATTAAAATCGATAATATCAGATAAGTTAGTCTTTTAATTAAACCGGAAGCACACTTTTTTTTACAATACATTTCTTGTATTATAATTTCAATAATATTAAAATCGATAATATCAGATAAGTTAGTCCTTTTAATTAAACCGGAAGCACACTTTTTTTTACAATACATTTCTTGTATTATAATCTCAATACATATTAAAATCGATAATATCAGATAAGTTAGTCTTTTAATTAAACCGGAAGCACACTTTTTTTTTACAATACATTTCTTGTATTATAATCTCAATACATATTAAAATCGATAATATCAGATAAGTTAGTCTTTTAATTAAACCGGAAGCACACTTTTTTTTTTACAATACATTTCTTGTATTATAATCTCAATACATATACCATTGATATGTATCCTGTTTACTTTTCTTTATTACGTCTTCGGTTTAGCGCATCTTTCCAACGCTTTGGAAAGATGCGCTCAAACTAATTCTTTTAGCAAGTTACTTCAATTTCGTATATAATTAACGACTGTTATGAGCTTATTCGTGAATTACACTGGTGTCGTACTCTTGCATCTGTATTCTTGTGTTTCTATTAATAACAAAGGGAGATAATCAACCATGCATAAAGAACACATAATAAACAGACTGCCCCGTAAACTGGAATCTTGCTGCTGGGTTTCAGCTTCCGATTACTGAAAATATGCATTCATAATTACACCCATACATGCTTCCAAGGAGGCGTATATTTGACCCTTAGATAAACGTGAGCTTAATATCAGATCTGGACATAACACCTGGCCAGAATTAAAACTCGACTTATTGACGAAGACATCCATCTGGCAGAAAGAATTAAAACACCATAGATTGATAACGACACCCACCTGGCCGGAAAATAAAACATCCGATGATTTGATTCTGTGACACTAATAGATACCATCAGCAGGCACAATGACTCTGAAAGTGGCTAAGTGGTTAACAATACAAACTGATAACTCTGATAAGTTCATAAGAGTAGTGATTGATGGGCAGAAATCAAAAGCTCATAGTATTAATGCTGGAGTCCCTCAGGAGTCCATCATGGGTCCAACTCTTTTTCTGATCTACATCAATGATCTTCCAAGTCACATCCTTAGATCATTCGTAGACATTTATGCTGACGACCCTACAATCTATGGAAGAACATCAAAGGCCGTAAATAACAAAGTTCTCACTGATTCTCTCTCCTCTGATCTTCAGCATGTGGTACAATGGGGGAAGAGGTGGCTAGTTACTTTTAATGCATCTAAAACCAATCTTCTATCTTTACATCATCAACGCTCTAATCCCATTCACGAGAAACACTCGTCTAGCTGAAAACACCATTAATAGTTTCCCCTACTCTTTATCTGTGCCTAAACCTAAACGTAGATTCCATGAACAACGTTTCTTTCTTAGAACTGCACACCGGTGTAACTCTCTTCCGTTTGCCTGCTTTCCAGCTGACTACAATATGGTCGTCTTCAAGTCCAACGTAAACAAGTTCTTGATGAGCAGTTCCCCTTAAGTAATCCAATTTACCAAATTTCCACTACTAACGATTACTATGCTCTTGTTCCATTGACTACTATACACTCTTTAATCTTATCCTCGAGTGGTCTCTTGGCTATGATAAGTGGTGACTCCTTTGTAGAAAAAAAACCAAAAAAAACTGGATGTTCCAAGTTCGAATGAAGTGCTTTTCACAGAAACACGTTCACTTAAGGATGTTGGGAACCTTCACGTGGTCACTCCTGTAAAAAGAAAAAGCAAGTCTAACCAGAAAGATATCGGGGAAACAATAATCATCTGATTCTTACGAAATGGATGAATGGTGATCAATAACATAAAAAACCTAAAAAAAATCAGCTGGTATAGCTCTGGTATATTCAGAAAACTTGTAATCTCGAGTTTTTCATGAAATGTACACAGATGTTCAATGTGAGCAGCATTGGTCACATGACACACATCAAGCCGATAGTCCAATTCCTGTTAAACGCGTCTCAGCATTGCGTTTTTAATGGTTGCAACAGTTTGTTATTCGGACATTCAGCTCATCCACGTCTCTTGGATATGGGGGGGGTGCACATAAACCAGTCCTTTCACAAATCCCCACAAACCCTAAACCGCTGCTAAATAAAAAAATAACTGTCTGTATGGTTATGTACTCAATATAGTTGCGTTCCGTATAGGAACGTGAGTGTTTTAGATTCCAATATTTTCCCCGATTCCGATGCAATTACGATACAGTTCCCGAATTACTGATTCTGCTCTAAATTCCCGATTCCGATACAATTACTAATTTGGATTCTGATTCTTCATAAATCTCTAAATATTTAATTATAAATTTGTTATTTTTCCTGATTACCGTAAAAATATGTGTTAATTTTGCACATATTTTCTCAAATGTAAACATACAACGGTGGAAAGATATTATTTATAGATTTTAGCTTTACTCGTAATTTAAAATCAATAAATATTGATTTTATTATTACTACCAGCAGTGGAAGATATTGCTTTAAACAGAATTAAATAATAATAATAAAAAGATAATTAAAAGGAATCGTTTTGGAATCGGAAAATAGGCACAATTTTTCCGATTCCCGATTCCGACTAATCGTCCCAACACTAGTGTATTTCACACTCAATATAATCACGTCCTCATACAAGATGTGGCTGTACGTAAGCTAAATCGTAAGTACGTAAGCTAAATGGATTCGGTCCTGGATGTGACCTTAAACTATATCCGATGGTGAGGCCCCAGCTTGCGGGCTTTGGGAAGCGTGGAGCTACCCTTTAATTGCTATTGCTCCCAGGTTTACTCTGACCCGGAGTGGTAGTACCTGTTAGGATCCAAACTATGGGTTAAGTAGAAACCGATTTGAAAAATAAAACAAAACAAAAAAAAAAAAAAACCAAAAAAAAACAAAAACAAATATATATTCTATTAAAAATTTTTTCTTCAAAATCACTGGGTTCGGCATTAAATAACCTGAAAAGGGTTGATATGCCGTAAAACAACCAACCAACCAGCAATTGTGGATTCGTGAAATGCTTATCAATTTTATATCATATGATTAAGATCCGTGGAAAGGCAGCTCGATAGTGAATTTGAGAGATCTACCTCCGTCAACTCCTTACGCCCTCCACCCACGCCTGATACTACATATCCACAAACTCATAATGTAACTATAAGTATGCATATAACATTGGTCCTAAAACAGCAAAGAACATACACAATATAAAATTAATCAGAATAGCAAAATAGGACATCCTAAGGAAAAATTAAATTACTTCAGTAGAAAACAAAGTGAAAAAGTTAAGTTTACAATAATTATCTCCCTTTGACTGCCAATAGGATTAAGATAGAAAGAAAAAGATAATTTTACTTCTAATAATTGAAATTTTAAAACTTAGCACACACAGTAACGTTGATAAAAGAAATCATAATTTAAATGCATATACATATAAAAAAATCATATTATGACCAGTGGTGATGCTAACAAAATTAGATTAATGTACATTAAAATTCCAAGATGGCGTGACAAATTGCAAAAAATAATTGACTCTTCCAATTTCCGATTCTGTAATCATACACATATTCCTTTTAAAGTTGATAAGTTCATTTTCTTCTGATGAGTTAAGGGTTGAATAAATTAAAAAATTGACATAGAAATTATATGAATGATTCTGCGCGACGAAACAGATGCTGTCAAGAATTGTCCATTTACACCGTAGTTAAAGAAATAAACTGTAAGATGAAAGAATAATATAAGAATATAGACTTTTGTCATTTATATATATATATAAATATATATATCTATATATATATATATATATATATATATATATATATATTATATATATATAATATATATATAATATATATATAATATATATATATATATATATATATATATATATATATATATATATATATATATATATATATATATATATATACTAGCCTGGCAGCCCGGCGTTGTCCGGGTGTGTCGAGGTGTGTGTAAAGGGATTGGTTGAGCAACCAAAGCCCTAAAAAAAAGCAACTACAAATAGCATCGAGAACCCGCGCGAGCACACACACACAAAAAAAATAAATTAAAAGTAATAGGCAGGTTCGAACCCGTAACGCGCCAAAGGAAAATGTGAAAAAAAAAAAACAAATGGTCTTATCAATGCGCCCACCGCGGTTGTGACGTCACGGGCATTCGAAATAACTAATGTTATGAGACGTCGTTTACGCGAAGCTTGAATGACTTACAAACATGTTGACGAAAAAACTGACCCTCCCTTGTTGACGGTAAAAAAAAAAAATATTTTTGACCAATTTTTGGATATTATTCAGCCGAAAGACTAATCTTTCAAACGATACCAATTTTGTCAATGTTGGTGGCGTGTGTTGAAAGTTTTAGTGAGATATACAAACATACATACATATACATTAACAGACGTTTGAAATTTATATAATATATATATATATAATTCAAAATATGCACTGTGCCACTTTGTCGTAATGGGCTACTATTTGGTACGTTCTGGTTCTATTGTCATCAATGACTTCACATTTATATATTATATTAGAAACTAGCCTCGGTGCCCGGCGTTACCCGGGTGTTTGGAGGTGTGTGTTGAGCAAAAAAAAAAAAAAAAAGTGGTAATAGGCATGCAGGCTCAACCTGATATCGATCTCGTGAAAATCCGTCGCTTCTGTCGAAAGTTTTGGCCAGACATACATAAATACATGCCGAGATAAGCGGAGAGAACGTAGAGTGCCCAGAATTCCCAAATGGTCACCCATCTTGTTCTAACCAGGCTGGACGTTGCTTGACGAAAACTGGTGTGTCAGTGTGATGATGCTGCATATATATCCGCAATCTTCTTCTTCTTCTTCTTCTTCTTCTTCTTCTTCTTTTTCTTCAGTAGTCCGTCGCTGACGACGATGACGTTGCACCATGCCTAACAGTCCCAGATAGATTACGCCTGATGGACTCGCTGGTGACTGTGCAGTCCAATTCGTGAATTGCATACACGGCCGCAGGCAGCACAGGGGAAGATGCCGTCTGCCCGCTGCGCCGCGTGCCTTTGGTGTCTTCTTTGCTCTGCTCGGTCGTTATATCCGCAATACATTGTAAATAAAGGACCAATAATGTTCTTTCTTCTTGTTCTTTCGTTTCTGTTTTGGTTTCTCCATTCTAATTTTTGTCTAGTTATATGTTTCCCACAATCACAATCACAATCTAAACCCTCTTTTTTTCAGGTCTTCTGCGGAAAAATCCAAAGCTTCTTTCTTAGAAGTGTATTCCATGTAAATAAAAAGAGTATTAGATAGGTGAAAAAGAGATTAGGATAAGCCGAGACTCGAACTTAGTAAGCAAGGTTAAGAAGTGGAATGTTAGAATTTAGTCTATTGTTAAATTCTATTAGAAATAGTTAGATATTGTTTATATCGTAAAAAGAATTGATTGTTCATTCTTTTAGAAAACTGAATATTAAAAATGTCAGCTAAAGAATGAACAATACAAATTAAAAATATATTGTTAAAAAATAGGTTACAATCATATGTTGAGAATTCTTTTGTTGTTAAAAGTGTCTTTGGAAAAACATGCACAGCCACGTGAATTGGTCACGTTTGGGAAACATACTTCTGACGTCATAGACGAAGATGGATTCTCAGTATAGGAGCTAAAGTTAGTCAGTTAGAGAGCCTGTCAAAAGGGAGTCAGCAGAAGAGTAGAGTCAAGAGCAGTTGAGTTGGAGAGTCATTCGGAAGCGGAAGGGAGAACGTTTAAACCATGTAGATCCAAATGTGAATTGCTGACGTCATCATCATTCGACCAGTCAAATGAATAAAGAATCATCATTGTGTTTTTGTAACTGTTGTCATGTGTCATCTTTCAGCACTCAAAAGGTAATGTGTTAATCATCTTATAATGAACATTGTGTAACCCTTACACGATTATGTGCCCTGTTACAAACAACTGCACGCTTGTGGAACTCTCTTTCGTTTGCCTGTTTTCCAGTTGACTACAGTTTGGTAGTCTTCAAGTCCAGCGTAAACAATATCTTGATGAACCGTCCCCTTAAGTAATCGAATTCACCAAATTTCCATTACTAACGATTACTGCGATATTATCATATTGACTACTATACACTCGATAAACCTTATCCTCGAGTGGCCTCCGGGCCTTGATAAATGGTGACTCCTATGAAAAAATAATACAGAGTGTTTCAAAAGTCTGAGTCACATTTTGGCATTAAATATCTGGCGAACTATTAAGGATATAAAAACGCATCTGGTATATTCAGAAAACTTGTAATCTCGAGTTTTTCATGAAATGTACACAGATGTTCAATGTGAGCAGCATTAGTCACATGACATACATCAAGCCGATAGTCTAATTCCTGTTAAACGCGTCTCAGCATTGCGTTTTTAATGGTTGCAACAGTTTGTTATTCGGACATTCAGCTCATCCACGTCTCTTGGAATATGGGGGGATGCACATAAACCAGTCCTTTCACAAATCCCCACAAATATATATATATATATATATATATATATATAAATATATATATATA
>NC_136516.1:10782702-10790202 GCF_053919585.1 Euprymna scolopes
ATATATATATACATATATATATATATATATATATACATATATATACTTCATACTTCAGAATAAAATTATCTAACAATCAACTGGTATGGAAACCTGTGATTATACCTCTTACAAAATATTATTGTCAGTAATATAAGTACTATCCAATCTAAATTTAACCATTTCACGTCATAAATTTTTAACTTTATTGAATGACTTAAATTATATATATATATATATATATATATATATATATATATATATATATATATATATATATATATATATGAGTTGAGTTCCTTTAGTTATAATCAAAACCGACACAAGAACATATGAAGAATTGTTGGTTAAATAATTTATAATAAAACAGATGACTTGAGTGCCATCAGCAATAATCGAAAACGAAACCAAAACTTCCGAAGAATTTTTGGTAAAAATTTTTATTACAAGAAATGGAAAGTCATAACAATTAAACGACAGTCACTCGGAAGATAGATGAAGTAAGCGTGTCACGCAAACACACACACACACACATACACACACACACTATTGTATAAATATATAGATACTATTCTGCTTTTTCTTTAGTTCATCTGCACGTTCTGCTTTCGAATAGGCCGAATATAATTATTGAAGTTCAAACTGCTTTTAAAAAATGCCACATTCGCGAAATTTCGCTTTAAAAAGCTAAGCTTGCAAGCCTGAACAAGAATATGAGACTGACCTCCCTTTAACGAAGGCTTGTTTTCGATTATCATTATAATAATATATTATCATTGTTATGACGTTTTAAGAAAGGAACTCTTCGTAATTTAGACCTGCAGTTATTCTTCATCGAAGAAAAAAGTCAGCGAAATGTTACGTAAAAGGAAGAAACATTCGAAAGAAACAGGGCAAAAGCAAAGCATATTATATACTAAAAGTTGTTGAAAGAATGCATTAAAGATCATCTTTTACAATGTGATTTTAATATTTGTATTGAACTATGTAGCACAATATTATTTTCTGAGTATTTATTAGTACTTATTAATTTATCTCGTTTGGGTCAGTTCTATATTTAAGAGACAATGGACACTATTTTCACAGAAATGTTAATAAACTTAATTTTGCTGCGTGTTATTGGTTTTTTGTTCCCCCCAAAACAAATTTATGGCGCTATTCAGAAAAATACCAGCTTTATTCAAACATATTTATTGGTTACATGTATTTCTCACTAGCTGGCATCCCGGCGTTGCTCGGTCGTACAAGACGTTTAAACATGATATTTTAATTCATGCAGATTGCGCATGTATTATTGTAGAATCAATTCTCTATTCATTAATACATATTACAAGAAATACTTTGAACGGTGGACTAATTTGCACAAAATAAATAAATAAATAAATAAATAATAATGATAATGTCGTTCATAAAATTCCGTTTGAAATATCACGTCAGCTGATATTTGGGCTTGACGATGAATGCCATGGAAAATTCACGTCTGATTAATGTTTAGTTTTAAAATATGCAAACGAAGAAATGATTTGCGGCGATTTTAAATGGTACTTCTTCTTTTATCGTAAATTGAACTCATTAAGATTAATATATAAAATTAAAATGGTGAGGTACACTTGGGCTTGAACAGGGAATAATTCGATCTATAATCGAATGCTCTACAACCTAGCTATATCTCCAGATTATAATAAACCATTTTTTTTTTTTAAGAAATGAGTTGCTAAAATATTATTATCTCCTTTGGCCGCTGTAACGTAAAATATTTCCCTGTAAAAATTCTTCTTTTTTATATCCATAAGATTTTTTTTTTTCGATTTTAGATCCTTTCTAAGAACACTGCCAGGCATATAAATAAACTTTGTGTGAAATTTGCAAAAAATAGGCTCAGGTGCTTCGGAACCTACAAGGAACTCTCTCTCCCTCTCTCCCTCTCTCTCTCTCTCTCTCTCTCTCTCTCTCTCTCAAAGACACACACACACACACACACACACACACACACACAAAGTGACTTTATATAGTAGTCGAGATTCCGTGGAATTTTCACGGGTCCTGCTAATTATTGGTTTTTATGTAAAACAAAAAAGATTTATTGCGCTATGTCAGAAAAATCAGCTTTATCAAAACATATTTGTTGATTAAATGTATTTCTCATTCAGTGGAATTTCCACAGATCCTGCTAGTTTATTCTATTCTGTATCATCATATCACACGTGATCATTTGGTAAAAAATAACTATTGAATCATCATAAAATTATAATATTTTTTTTTTATTTATTCTTCGTTTTATAATTGCTGTTTTGATACATTTTGTTTCTCATGTCGATTGTTTTCGTTATCTGTTTATAGTTTATAGTTTATAGTGTCAACAATTAAAAAAAAAAATAGAAACGGCTCTGAAGTCCTCGATATATAATCTCAAATCCGCTCGGCTTATTTACCAGCCCAAGGATTAAAGCCTCGTTTACCCAGAAGTTTCCGCAGGTTTTCGTTCTGGGAATCCCCGTTCTGCAGCAATAAGCGCTCCATCAGAATATCGGCCAATCCGTTGTCCCACACATCCTCGGAAGTTCGTTTCCCATGCCAGGGGCTGAACCTTGATTTCTTGTGGGTGATCACTTTCGGTTTTGTGTTAGTGCGCGTGCGGATGATGTAGGGCTGCATGATCGAAGCGCCTCGCTTCCCCGCCCACGGACTGAACTTCCGCTTCTCGTCCACGGGATCTGACTCTATAAGGGACTCGTCTTCAAAGGTTTCCATGTTGTTGCAGCCTTCGTTCCCGTTGCAGTTGATCTGGCCGGAACAAGTGAGAAATAGTCCTGGAAAAAAAAAAGAAAAAAATAGGTGGCGTGTTAGAGAGTATAGCAATATTTAGACGTATGGCTGTAAAAAAAAAAAAAAACGTTAGAATCGGAAATTATTGCGCAATGTTGGAATAAAGTAGAGAATAGAACGCACAACAGGAGACTTTTTATGAAATGAAATAAAAAAAAAAGGTAATGATGTCCTATTGTATCACCTGGTAAAACGCTGATATCGTGAACATGGCCGAAAATCTCAGAAAACAACTCTCAGATCTGGTCGCCCCGCTCTTGTTCCCTTTCTGCGATTGATGAGATATTTCTCAGTCAACTTGGTGCTGCTATTTTGGAAGAAACTATCATTCATGATCATTTGTATATGTATTAGACGTTTGCCAAATGGATTCCCAGGTTCTTGACACCTTTGCAGAAGTGAAAACGCGTCGAGTCCTTGAGGATGAATTTACAGATATTCCAAGAAGATTCCTATATTTTGCTGAGGCCGGCCGTTCAATGTACTTTTCAGTCTATATAATTTCTAAAAATCAACTTTTGTCACTGTCTCGATATATACACTTGGCAGCGAAATAAAACACACACGCAGCTGGGTTATAAAATATTTTGTTTATTGGCAATGACAGCCCTTTCAATTTCAGTATGACAGCTGTGACATCAGTGAAAGAGTGTGGCGGAGGTGTGGCTGCTTGCGAGTGAAAGAAATGCGCCAGTTTGTCCTCGCTCTCTCTTGTTCGCTTTCTGTTGTTGATTCATATAAACATTCCTCCATTTCAGAATGTTTATATTTCTCATTGTCGATTATTTTACTTTTTTGAACGATATTTCTCTCGTATATTTATGGTCAAATTATGCATTTCAATAGAAAATGATGGATCCCTCGGATTCCTCAAATGGAATTATTTTGCGTGTGTTCAACTCATCGAATGCCTCTTTACTACTGGGCCACCTGCCAAATATTTAACAAGATGGGTCAATTTTTCAAAAGACTGCTTACACAGAATGAAATCTGGGTCTATCACTATGACCCAAAGACCAAAGGCAAGTAAATGCATTAGTAGCATTCAGACTCACACCTTCGGAAAAAATAGGGAATAAGCAATCCTTCGCTGGGAAAGTAACATTCTTTGAAGTCAGGACGGAGTAATTATGACATATTTCCTGACAACGTGTATCACAATTAGAGGAGTCTATTATGTTTCAATTTTGAGGAAATTAAGAGAAGTCATTACAATACATACATACATACATACATACATACATACATACATACAATACATAAAATACAATGCATAAAATACATACATACATGCATACAATATATACAGACCAGATTTTTGTTGTATTTTTTTTCATTATGGATTCTACCTCCTTTCGCGCAATCAAATTCCACGGCATTGAATTCTAACGTTTCTGAATTTTTGAGATGAGGATTGATTATTCGTATTATTTGGATTCATCGGACTGCTGTTCTCATCTTAAGTGTCATTTCTACAACGTTTCGGTTGGTTTAACCGTCGACTTTCTTTATGTGTATCTTGTTGAAACCAGAAATCTTTTTGTCGAACTTGGGAATCTGCACGGATTTCGAACGGAACTCTTTATTTAATTCACGAGGAGGGTGGCATGCTCTCGTTCTGTCAGCCATTACTAAGGATTGTTATCCCGTCCTGGCTGACGAGACAAGAGCATGCTAACCCCGGGAATTAAAATAAAAGGGCTTCCGTTGGAAATTCAGTGCAGATTCCCGAGTTCGACTATGCGATTTCCGGTTTCGACTGTAAGATTCCCGAGTTCGACTAGATACATATGAAGGAGGTCGAAGGTTATATCGAGCGAAACGTTGTGAAAATGACACTCAAGACGAGAACAAGTATCGGAAGAATCCAAATAATACGCGCAACTTCTAAGTTTCTAATTCATATTCTGTTGCAGAAATGTTTTTTCTACACGACTGGAATATTTTATTTCTTCTGATGAGAAACAAGATTCTTTGAGAAACTGTCATCCAGATAATCTGCTGACGTCGGAGAATTTAATTACTTTGAATACATTATCAGATAAGAAGACATTAATTTCTTTTGCTATATGTAAGTATACATATACACGTTATACATAGCTAGAGCGATTAAAGTGCAATAATTCGTGAGTTAAAAAAGAATACCTATGACTGTGACGTCACGAGGAAATTGGAGGCCATGACCTTTTTTACTTTATAGAAGACAACAAAACGGTAAAAAAATCAACCGGATGATGTTTGAGAGACAAGAGGGTAAGAATATCGATGAATAAAAATACAATTACAACTATTTCATAAACAGCGACGGAGCGACAACGTATGTTTGGGTCAATGCTTAACTTCCACTATGCAAAGAATGAGTGGAAAATTGTGCAGCGAAAGGTTTGTTTACATTACATTTAAATTTCTGCATTTTGGTACAGTACGGGAAACTGAGATTAGAAGGAGGGATTTCAAATACTAACAGCTCGAAGAAATAAGCTATTAGATTAGAAATCCTTCCGGCATCTGGAGATCTCTAAAGTGATTGTCAGTTCGGTCGGGGATATTTACGTTAAGAGGACAACATTGCAACAAGTTCATCGGAGCACATTCCATTAAATTAGTGATAAAACAAGCATAGTGATGCAATACTGTGGTGATGCGATAGGGAACGGAGTTTGGTAGACAGAGTGGGATCTATTAGATTATAGGCTCTTTTTTAGAGGTCCCCCAAGAAAGCGTATTGAATTTTAAGAATACTGTCTTGTAATATTTCAATGCTTTCCAATCGTCCATAGTAGCCAGCTCTCAAACGCACTAATGAAGCACAGAAATATATATCCGTGGTTGTAATTAAATACTTACAGGAAGACCCGACGTTGCCCAGGATTAAATTAGAATCAACAAATGTTTTATGCTTCAATATTTTATTGGAATCGAAATCAGTAGATTCGCTCATTTTTTTTTTTAATAAAATCAATTGATTGCCTACAATACTCGGGGACCCACCGCGGTGCACCAGGAGGAAGCTTCACATGCCTCCTTGCACTGACTTAGTCCACAATATATTATAGTCTACATTGCACTGTAGAGAACGTACTATTATATATATTTTTAAAAATTTAATGGCTTCAATTACATTTTAAAATTTAAAAGTAATGTCACGCTTCAATTGTGCTCTAAACAGAAACATTCATTTTGAACGTGCCTCTGTTTTATCCAAGAATCTACTGTTGATTTTACGCTTCAGACACGTGCACGTGCAATAATAAAACTTCTCAAATGCACCTGTCATGTTAGGCTGTATAAAGGTGTTAACTTTGGTCAAAATAAGTCTGTTTTTTTTTTCTTGACAGTTTGAGACCAATTAGATTATAGTCACAACTATTTCACAAACGGCGACGACATATGTCTGTGTCAATGTTTAACTTCCACCATGCAAAGAATCAGTGGATTCTGCGTACTATATTAGGGGGCGAAATAGAAGACAGACTTCAAAAGCAAACAAAGTTAGATAATTATAAGCATAGGGGCATAGTAGTGATCCTTATTCTATCTCGGGCAACGTCGAATCTTCCTGCTAGTACTTGATAAAACCAATCAAAACAAGTTCTAACATGGCGCATAATATGGCGACACCTTTGCCATCTGAATTTGCCAATCAAAATCTTAAATAAAACGCAGGTGAAAAAGAAAGTGTTTTAGTTTCAATTAGTACTCTTTTTCTGACGTCAGCTGTAACGGAGCAGTCGTTAATTGTATACAATGAACACAACAATATCGATATTTGTAAACGAAAACAAAAAAAAAAAAACAAAAAAAACCAAAAAAACAAAAACAAAACAAAAACAAAAACAAAACAAAACAAAAAAACAATAGAAAACACGAAATTATTCCAATTTTTCCTCTAAACCATTTTATATATTCATATCACGATTAATGTAATTTTTTTTTTCTCCGGGCTTGGAAATAATAGACAATAAATTGACTATTTTAAGAAAGTAGAGTGTATTCATGATATGTTATGAGCAGTAGAACATAAGACAAAAAAAAAAAAAAAAAAAGAAAAAGAAAAGAATAACGAAAACAAAAAATGCCCACTCACAAATAATTGGTGAATTTCATACGTTTATTTTAATGGCGACTCATTTACGTCAGCTGAAAAAGTACAAATGAAAAAAAAATGTAAGCGCACTCAAATTGAACGCTTACCAAATACAAAATATAGGATAGAAACGGTAAAAGTGTCGCCCTAAAGAAAACAACACTACAACTTTATTTTAAAACTTTTATTGAAAAAATCGATTTAGTTAGGTAAATTATATAGTAGAGCTTACGACTATTCAATGTAGCCGACTTCAACCTCAATCACCGCCTCGATACGGGTTGGGAACTGGAAGCATGCCTTTTCCACAAGCGCCGGTGGGAGATCGGCGAATACTCGGAAGATTGCAGCGATCAGGCTGGCTTTAGTGTTGTGGGAGGTCATGTTGGTGATGTTCTCGACATATGACAAAACGAAGTAGTCCAGTGGGTAAGGTCGGGGGAGAAGGGGGGGGGTCAGTGAGAGAAAAGTACAAAGTCGTAGCACTCCTCCAGAAGTCAAGCCTGGGTCTCTTTAGACTTGTGGGCCAGAGCCGAGCCCTGCTGCCACACGCAGGGTTTGCCAGTGACCATCTGATTGCACCAGGGAATCACCACACCCTTCAGCAC
>NC_136516.1:10795202-10815202 GCF_053919585.1 Euprymna scolopes
GACGGCGTGGAGGTTCGAGATAAGTTTGAACTGTACCGACCAGTGTTCGAGCGTAACGGCCACGTTACAATGGAATTTTCCAGTTTCTTACCTACAGTTAGCCTTTCGTGGGAATTTTCAATTTTGACACTTTTTCTACACATCTTCATTTAAATTATGATGCATATGTGCAACATCGACTCTTGCATGTTATTATTCTTAAAATATCTGCGGAAAGATGCAACCTGAAAAACCGCCGTTTTATAACAAACGAAAAATGGCAATGTTCTATGACAAAAATATACACATATCTAAAGAAAAATGGTGGGATCTTTCTATCGATCCGGTAGATATCTCACTGCTTATGCCATTCTCTATCTATATAAGAGCCAGGTACGCCCAAGGATGGAATACTGTTGCCACATCTGGGCAGGAGCTGCTAGAAAGGACTTGTCCTGTCTTGATAGAGTTCAAAATAGACTTTGTAGCCTCGTAGGAGATGTCCTTTTCTCTCCCCTGCAACCTCTATCTTACAGAAGAGATGTTGCGAGTTTGTCTCTAATGTATCGTTATTTTCATGGAAAGTGTTCGACTGAGCTTCAGTCTATGGTCCCCCCTCGCCAAACTTTCACAAGAAACACTCGTCTAGCTGAAAACACTATCAATAATTTCCCCCCACTCTTTATCTGTGCCTAAACCTAAACGTAGATTCCATGAACAAAGCTTCTTTCTTAGAACTGCACGCCTGTGGAATTGTCTTCCGTTTTCCTGCTTTCCGGCTGACTATAATATGATTGTGTTCAAGTCTAACGTAAATAAGTTCTTGATGAGCCGTTCCATATAACTTATCAAATTTACCGAATTTTCATTACTAATGGTTACTATATTGTCCAATTTCTACTGTACACTCTTTAACCCTTATCCTTGAGTGGCCTCTTGGCCTTGATAATGTGGTGACGCCTGTGTTAAAAAAAATACCAGAAACACTAGAGGAAGACCTCCACTCTTCAGTGGAATAGAGACAAAAATTGATGCTTACATTCAATGCTGCTAAGACTAAGCTTCTTTCCTTCAATAATTACAAGAAGCCTTCTCTACAACCAATAGCAATGCCCAAAAAACACATTACCTGAAAGTATCTTTTAAACTCCTCGGCCTAACGTTCACAGGGCACATGAGTTGGGACAAATACATTGAGAGCATTGCCAAGACTGCCGCCGTGTTAGAAAGCTACTCACGCCGTGTTAGAAAGCTACTCACGCCTGGAAGTATCCTGTACCTCTATAAGGCCACCATTCGCCCATATATGGAGTACTGTTGTAACATTTGGGCTGGTGCATCAGCTACTAGTCTCTCCGAACGTCTGGGAACCTAAACCTTCAGCCGTCATAACAAACGAAAAACGACAATGTTCTACAACAAAGATATACAGATAGACAAACACATTAAAGACAATGTCATCGAACCAGATATTGTCATCTGAAACAAACGAAAAAAGAACTGCTTTCATCATCGGCGTAATCATTCCATCTCTTTTCAAAACATGACAAAAATAATTCCGGCCCGAACAAAGAATTTTTTAGTAAGAATTCAATCAAATTATATTTTATTCCTCTTATGTTGTAACGATCTACACGAAACCAGAATAAAATATTCAGAGTATAGGAAAAAAACTATTGATGACAAAGAAATGTTAAAGAGACTGACTTTACTTCATATATTAGAGGATTGTACGTATAACTGTTTAACCTGTCCATATTGTCGAATTTTAACGAAGAAGTTTGACGAATCTAAATCCAATGTGAATAAAATTGATTCGTGGTGTATAAAAGTTTGTTCATTCTTTCATTAGTTTAATGTGAGAGTCAAAATGGTGTGGGTTGTCGTTTAATGCAGTCTCCTCAACCTGGAATAGCATCACGAGAAACATACTTTCGCCTGTCTTCATGTTGGCAATTACAAATGTGATAAGACAGAACGCGTTAGCAAGATGTTAATATCGGCGATATAAGCGTCAATCTACTTTGCTTAACGAGGCCAGTGCGCATCATTTACATACGCAAAAAGAAAACGAACTTAAACGCTTCTAGTACCCAAAGATTTGAATTACGTATTCATACAGATGTTACAAACGTTAGATAACGAATAATCCAACTTTGGTTGGCGGGAAAACTCGAAATTTCATTTAACAAATTGAAAAAATGTCACCAATTGTGATAGAAACAAAATGGCGGCATTTTAACTTGCATTTAAATGTCGCATACTTTTATTTGACAAAGGGTTCGCCATTTTCTTTGACAGATCGAAAGCCTAAAACGTCCATCCGCAAGCATTTATTAACATAATGGCTGATCCGAACAGGTCATCGCGTAAACTTTCTTCATTTAATATGAATTAATGTCAACCAAAATTAGAATTTAGAGTTAGAATATATAAGCTCCGAGTTTTAGGATTCCAAAAATTGACACTTCCATTCTGCCTACGTATTTTTCAATTTCAATTATAATCATGTTGACTCACCGATTCTCGTTAGATGAAAGAAGTTAAGAAATGTTGAGCCGGGTAAATATCAGATGGGTGACTATTTAGGAATACCAGGCACTGTATGTAGAAGGACGTTGACGTCTCTCTGCAAGAACTGCAAAGAAACTAACGCCGCCATCTCTTTAGTTGGGGATATACAAGTGATTGTGGACGACTGGTGAATTTGTATATTCCCATGATACATTCTATTTCGCCCAAGGGAAACGCCGCTGGCAACAATGTTCATTAATAATGTGTGGGGTGCAGCTGAGAAAAATACGAACCGTACCACCTGCAACACAAAGGACGAGCAGATTGTCAAGATAAAAAAATATTCAAACGTTTCTCGAAGAATACAAATAAGACAACGTACATATGTCGCATTAAGAAATTATTAACATTTGTCAATGAATTGATTGTTTGCGTTCTTTTTTCAACTAATTTGGGACGAATCTGATGCACTGAATAAAAAAAATCATTGGTTTTGCTCAATCAGGTCAAGTTTTTTGAGCTACGGCTGTATTTATTAAAAAGCAGAAGAACTTGAAATACATCTTAGAATGGAATAATGTTACCACATTTGGGCAGGATTTGCTGGACACTCCCTATCTTGCCTTGATAGAATTGAAAACCGGCTTTAAAACCTAGTAAGTGATGCTCTTTTCTCTTCTCTGCAACCTCTTTCCCAAAGAAGAGACATTGTGAGCCTGTCTCTGCTCTATCGATATTTTCATGCAAGTGCTTGTCCGACCTCCAATCTATACCCCGCTTGCCAAACCTTCACAAAAACACTCGACTAGCTACAACCACTATCAACAATTTCCCCAACCCTGTATTTGTGCCTAAATCTAAACACAGATTCCATAAACAAGGCTTCTTTCCTAGAACTGTCAACCGGTGGAACACTGTTTCACTGGCTTACTTCCAGGACGATTACAATACGGTAGCCTTCAAGTCCAATATAAACAAGTTCTTGTTGAGCCATCCCTTTAAATAATTCAAATTCTACCCAATCTACACCATTAACGATTACTACACTACCACCTTACATTCATTAACCCTTATCCTCAAGTGGCCTCCAGGCCTTGATAAGTGGTGACTTCTGTGTAATATATATGTAAAAAAAAAACGTGCGCATTCTAGAATTTAAGTGCGTACCAAATTTCATGTTCGTAGGTCTAATAGTCTAGACATTTCTGTATGTGCGTCCGCTCGCTAATGTTAGATACGTATACTTGATTTGTAACGAATATACTTTTTAGAATGCGCACCTGTTTTATGAAAAATGAATAATTCTCAGAAGTATGTGTGTAGGTATGTCTACATGTGCGTCCGTTAAAACTTTCAGGCTATTACATTCAAGATACTATTTTCAGGCTATTATTATTATAATGAACTGAAAATTTGTAGCTGTCATTAAACAAAAAAAAATCAGTAATTCTCAAATTCATGTGTTCCACTATTCCTCAAAATATTCTCAATGTATTTGTTCCAATTCATGTTGTCTGTGAATGTTAAGCTGACAGAAGAATGAGCTCTCTCTCTCTCTCTCTCTCTCACTCTCATATATATACATATATATATATATATATATATATATATATATATATATATATACACGCAAGCCGCCCGGCATTTCCCGGTCGTAAAATACGCTCAAATATGCTGTTTTTAGTCAGGCAAATTTCGTATTATGATTATATTATATCGGACCAATATATAGAATATATGGTAAGGATTTAAAAAGTTAAAAAAAAAAAAAAAAAAAATGGACTCGTGCGCCACCACCGAGAATCGAACCCAAAACATTTAGCTAACTATTTACTTTTTCCTTTGACGCTTATGCCTGAGTTATGAAGACATGTTTGCTGCAAGGCTAAAAATTAAAAGATGAACCAATAGCTATTACGTTACGCATGCATATTTGTAATGTCGTTGTTCGACCTTCACCTGACAAATTCCACTTTTTTTAATTTTCACTTTTTGTCACCGATTTTTCCCGGCAAAAATCCAATTATAAAGTTTCGCGTGGATTACACATAATAGTTAATTAAAAATGATTATCCCATGAGAAAACCGAAGCAACTAATAGGGAATTAATTAAAATAAATGTTTAA
Organism: Euprymna scolopes; assembly: GCF_053919585.1. NCBI lineage: Eukaryota > Metazoa > Mollusca > Cephalopoda > Sepiida > Sepiolidae > Euprymna > Euprymna scolopes. The sequence goes on from NC_136516.1 coordinate 10,799,822, forward strand.
AAGAATATGCAAATTAGCTAGATCTTTTGCAGATAGATGCAATTCCACGACCCATATATAACCAAGTTGTGTTTTCTTTTTAAATAAATAGAAAAAATGGCTTTTATTATGAATATGAATACACAAAACAACCCAAATTCATCTATCTACCTACATCTCTCTCTCTCTATATATATATATATATATAAATTTATATAGGCATCCACATACAGTACTGTTTCGCTATATCACAGCTCATCAGTGCAGCTAGACAGGCAACGTCCTCAAGCCAGGATCGAAACCCGACCGCCCAAACGGCAGTCAAGGCTCCTCACCATTACGCTATACGGCTACTGCTGTGCGGGTAGTGAATTAACGATATTTTGACATCGTGCAAATGCAGAAGCTCGATGTATTTACACAAAGAGCATCGCTTAATACGCTAATACATATATATATATATATATATATATGATGATGATGATTGCAACGTCTTGTCAGACGAGTGCCACTCCCTCAGACATTTAAAATCCATGAGCCCAAATGTCTGAGGGAGTATCATACGTAAAGTGAGAATACGTATGAGGACACTTTACAGCTTATATAATCAACGAATTTTTGATCTACAGACTTGAAATTTGATATATAGGATATTCAGACATGTAGAAAACTTTTTAATCGGTTTTCATCCAGAAAAAGGGCTGCTAAGAGGTCAAAAATGAAAAATTGGGACGTGGGAGTAAACGGATTGATATCTGTTTGTCAACTTTTTCACGAATGTTCATACGTGAATAGTTCACATTACAGATCAGTTATGTTAAGAATAAGTAATTAGAAAACACATTTTAAAGATCGTATCATCCTGTTCTAATGATTATCATACCTAACTCACTGTCTTTAGGTTTTGGTTTCGATCTCAGCTCGAGCATTTTTTTTCTTTCTTACTTAGAAGAAGTGAACGGTTTAGAACAAAAAATTAATACTCGCACGCACATGTCCCAGTTTCTGTATTAAAATATAATATTTAAAAGTAAATAAGTTCTTGATGAGCCGTTCCATATAAGTTATTAAATTTACCAAATTTTCATTACTAATGATTACTATATTGACCAATTTCTACTGTACACTCTTTAACCCTTATCCTTGAGTGGCCTCTGGGCCTTGATAATGTGGTGATGCCTTTGTAAAAAAAAAAAAAAAAAAAAAAACGAATTTTACAACCAGACTACAACGGATGGCCTGCTAGTATAGATGCTAGTATAGCTATAAAAGTTACGTTGTTGGTGTGTGTGCGAAAAGTCTCTACCAAACTCCTCTCTGAATATTTGGTCTACAGAGTTGAAATTTGATATATAGGGTATTTGGACCTATAGCACACTTTCGATTTGTTTTTTAGCAGGTAAAATAACTGCTAAGAGGTTAAATCTATTATATAAATCTCACCTGTCTGTTTTAATGTATGTATGTATGTATGTATGTATGTATGTATATTTGCCTAAAACTTTTCCCAGTGGCATCGGACCGAATCAAAACCGGTACCGCCTGAAAGGGCGATGTCTCTGTCGAATAATATGTGAGAATTAAAAAAAAAAAAACGGTCGATTATTTATTATAGAAATACACGTTTGCAATGAGGGAGGATAACAAAAAAAATCGTTCCTTCATGACAATTTAGCCAAACAAGTATGCACGAATTACGTTCTTTCTTGAATTGGTTTAAACAAAAAACGTTCTTTCTAGAAATGGTTTGAAACAAAAAAAAAAAAAAAAAAAAAAAAAACGACGTTACTCGGCTGACGCCATCGTAGAACAGTGGTTTTCGTGGTAGCGTCGTTAACCTGAGGTTGCACGTTCGCGCCGACATAACGAACTTTTTTTTTTATTTTAAAAAAAGTTTTAATATTTAAACAGGGTTGTTGATGCCATTTTTATTTCGTTTGCCCATTCTTTATTTTTCCTCTTATTATTGTTTTTATTTACCACCTTTTTCCATAGCTCACCACACCTGGGTAATGCCGGGTACGCCCGCTAGTTAAAAATAAAAATATTGATCTTGACCTCTCGTAAGTTAGCTACACACGTTTTTTTTTGTTTTTTTTTTTGTCGGTGCATGCGTTAATAAAAAGTTATCGGTTAAAGAACGTTTTTTTCTTTTTTGCGATTTTATACGTATAGATTTAGGTCATAAGCTAACGGATACGGCTGGAAAGCTGTATATTTGGGTTTCGATTCTAACTGATAGTACACAAGACATCTTTATTACTTTTGAAATCATTAGTATATATATATATATATATATATATATATATATATATATATATTGGTCCAATATAATAATAATCGCTACAGAATTAGTATTATAATAACAAATACAAAATCTCCATGAATTAAAATATAATAGTTGAACGTATTTTTCGATCCGATAACACCGGGCAGCTCGCTAGTGTGTGTGTATATATATATATATATATATATTCAAACAGACAGGTGAGATTTTTTTTATTTTTTATATATATATATATATATATATATATATATATATATATATATATATATATATATATATATATATATATATATATATATATATATATATATATATATATATATATATATATATATATATATATATATATATATATATATATATATATATATATATATATATATATATATATATATATATATATATATATATATATATATATATATATATATATATATATATATATATATATATATATATATATATATATATATATATATATATATATATATATATATATATATATATATATATATATATATATATATATATATATATATATATATATATATATATATATATATATATATATATATATATATATATATATATATATATATATATATATATATATATATATATATATATATATATATATATATATATATATATATATATATATATATATATATATATCACGTTGACACACTGGTTCTCGTCAGATCACCGAAGTTAAGCAACGTTTAGCCTGGTTAGTAACAAATGGGTGACTATTTGGGAATTCTAGGTGTTGTATGTGCTCTCCGCTTATCTCGGCATTTGTTTCCACTCGTCCTGTATTTCACTTGCCACTGGTATTTAACAATGTCGTCTCAGGAGAGGTGTGGTTGGAGATTGCGGATCTCCAAATTTCATGCGCAAGCAACCCTTTTTGGGTATTCATAGTCTGTCCAAGCTTTATATATATATATATATATATATATATATATATATATATATATGCGTTATATATATATATGCGTTAATATATATATATATATATATATATATATATATATATATATATATATATATATATATATGCGTTAATATATATATATATATATGTTTTATTTTTTATTACCGTTTTATGTTTGGTTACATATGTTTCAGGTTGACAAGAAAATGAATATATCTCGGCTCGAACAAAAATTTATTGATTGGAATAAGCACCATCAAAATCAACAGACTTTTGTCAAAGAAAAACAATTTAGTGGAGATGAAGTTGTTGAAGGCGCTTTTAATATCGCTTCGGTTTTTGAAATATTTCTTCCACAGAAAGTTGCCGAGAAAGTTGGGGAATATAGCAGATGAGGCAGAGTATCGTAGCCCAATTCGTTCAACTTTTGCTGGGTCGGGTTAGCAACGTGCGGTGGGGGCATTGTCGTGGAAGAGAATTGTGCCTTTTCTGTTGACTAATGGTGGATGTTGTTGTCGAAGTTTCTGATCTATTTCATCTATTTCTTGACAGTAATCCTCCGCTGTAATAGTTTCGTCTCCATTAAAAAAACTGGGTGGATGTAATGGATGAGATCGGGCGTAGATGGTAGATGTTTTTTTTTAAAGCATTTAGGAGATGAACGATATCTGGTGCGGATTTTGTTGTTTCATCGACAAGCTGGTAGTCAACGATTACTGAAAGAGTGGTCGGGGTTGCTGCTGCTGTTGTCATTGTTGTTTTTAAGCATCATTCATTCTTTTCGTATCGATTAGATGATTTTTGTTAGCATTCGTTTCCCTGACATCTTTCTAGTTAGAACTATTACTAGAAAAACGCCAAATGCTTACAAGAGGGACCACGTGAATGCTGCCAGCATCCATGTCGGCGGACATTCACGTCCAAGGATGGAATACTGCTGTCATATCTGGGCAGGAGCTGCTAAAAACAGCCTATCCTACCTTGACAGAGTGCAAAATAGACTTCGTGGCTTAGTGGGGGATGCCCTTTTCTCTACCCTACAACCTCTCTCCCACAGAAGAGACGTTGCGAGCCTATCCTTGTTTTATCGTTATTTCCATGGCAGGTGCTCGTCTGAACTCCAATCTCTGGTCCCCCCTCGCCAATCTTTCACGAAAAACACCCGTCTAGCTGAATCCACTGTGAAAAATTTCCCCCACTCTTTATCTGTGCCTAAATCAAAACGTGGATTCCATAAACAAATCTTCTTTCTTAGAACTGCACGCCTATGGAACTCTGTTTCGTCTGCCTGCTTCCCACCTGACTACAACTTGGATATGTTCAAGTCCAACGTTAACAAATTCCTAATGAACCGCCCCCTTAAGTAAACACTTCATCAAATCTCCACACTAACGTACTGAACTTGCAATAACCCTTATCCCTGAGTGGCTTCCGGGCCTTGATAAGTGGTGACCACCGTGTAAAAAAAAAAATGAATAGAGGCGTTGAGTCTCTACTGTTTCAGGTGAGCATTGTCTGAGATAGCGGTTTTAATTCTACCTAAGCAGGCCAGAGGATTAGTAGGCCAAAACGTTGTGAGATAATAACTGTGGGTGGCAGTAATTACTGGGGATACAGTAAGAACTCAGCATTGTTATCCCTTCCCGGTTAATCACCTGAAGAAGACCAGAGGATGACTTGGCCGAAACGTGATGCTGCAGCAGCAGCAGCAGCAGCAACAACAACAACTACTGCTACTACTACTACTACTACTACTACTACTACTACTACTACTACTACTACTACTACTACCATGAAGATGAGGATAACAGTCCGCAAAAGAATGGATACAGAAAAGTCATTATTAGCAAATTGAAAAGGTAAAAACAAAAATCTAGAAAATATGCGATTAAAATTTCAGCATTTCGTTCAACGTTCAGGAGATTGTTGCGTCACGAAGTTTTTTTGTTTTTTTTTTCCGACGAGAATTATATAATAGTAATATTTAGATTGTTGGAACTTCTATTTTTACGTTAGGTATTATTTCCACAACGTTTTGGCTGATGTAATCCTCGACCTTCGTCAAGCCTGTCTTGTCGAACTGGAGACTCTTTATGCTGACGTCAAAAAATACATTACACGGGTTTTCAAACGGTACCTGTTAGTTAATCTACGGTGTTAGATTGTTCTCGTTCCGTCAGCCATGACCGTGTAGAAATTTTAAATAATTCATAATTGTATTCTAAATATGTCGTAATTTTTATGGCAAATGCTCGTCTGAGCTCCAATCTATGGTTCCTCCTTGTCAAACTTTCACAAAAAACACTCGTCTAGCTGAAACCACTACCAATAATTTCCTCCACTCTTGATCTGTGCCTAAACCTAAACGTAAATTCTATGAACAAAGCTTTTGTTTTAGAACTGCACGCCTATAGAACTCTATTCCGTTTTTCTGCTTTCCAACTGACTACAACATGGTTGTCTTCAAGTTCAATGTAAACAACTTTTTGATGAGCTATTTCCTTAAGTAATGCAACTTATTTCAACTACTAACGATTACTATTGACTATTTTCGGTTTCGATTCTAGCTGATGGCACCTAAATACATTTTTTTTAACTTTTGAAATCACGACTCTATAATAATATATACGAAATCTGGACAAAATAAAATATCATATTTAAGCGTATTTTACGCCCGGGCAAAGCCCCCAAACACCGCTAGTCTTATATATATAAAAGACTATATGTCTGTTTGTGTGTCTCCATATTTTCAAACTCGATCTCTCCCGAAACTAAAAGTCGCAGAGCGGCGCTAGGGGTCTCAAATGGACCGTTCTTTTATAGGTTTTTAACCGGGAAAACTAGTTTTTAAGGGTCAAGAGGGTCAAAAAAAAAAAAAAAAAATCGTTATACATTTTGTACATTCATCTTAGATGATTTTAAATTTTTTATTTTAACCAGTTCATATGCGTGTCACCTTGGTAGAGTAGTAATGTCACCAGCTATAGTTTCGGTTTCGATTCTAACTGATGGCATTCAAATATTTTTTCTTTTACTTTTGAAATTATGACTCCAAAATAATATTTACGAAATCTGGACAAATTAAAATATCATATTTAAGCGTATTTTACGACCGGGCAACGCCAGGCGCCCCTTCCCTGCTAGTTTTACATATATGGTATGTCTTACATTTATGGTATGCCTTACATATATGATATGTCTTACATATATGGTATGTCTTGCATATTTGATATGTCTTACACATGAAAAAAAAATCATTGTTTCGTTTCTTATATGTTATAACAGAAAAATGTTTATGATTTATAAATTGATGGGTTGCGCAAACACCGTGAAAGAATTCATGGGATTCAAATTTCAGCTTGTATCGATTTTTATGTTTCAGTATTTTTCAGATAAGGAGCGATAATTTGTATTATTTTGATTAATTGGACTACTATTCTCATTTGCTTGTTATTCTCACAATATTTCGGCCGATATAACCTCCGACCTTCTCCAGCTCTTGAGAAAGGAGCATCGCAAGAAACTAAGTGCAAAAAAAAAAAAAAATAAAAAAAAAAAAATAGAGGCGGGTTTACGATTAGCGATAAAATCGTAAAAATGTCTTTTTTTTAAGACCAGGAGGATAATTAACTATATTTGAACAACATTTCGGAGTCGTGAATCTAAGCCCCACACTATCGGCCAAACTCTGCACATCCTCCCCCACTACGCCTTCTTCTTCTTGTATCATGGCATGTTTCTGCTCCAGATGAAATACATGGTTATTAGTGTTCTCCATAGTTTCGGTCCATTGTTGGTCCATTTCCTCTGAAGACATCACATGATTTGGACTTGGCCGAATACCTAGGGTGGGTTGCCATTATCTTCCTCAGCGCAGTGGTATCTGACTCGCCTGTTTACACCAATCCACTGTCCTTAGATCATCCGCATAGCTGCAGTCACTGCTTGGCCTAGGTATTGTGGTAAATGTTGCCAGTCAAGAGTAAAGTCGCCAAAGACTCCAATTTTTACTTTAGTTACAAAGACCCTGCAACACTCCTCCTCCCAGATCTTATAGGGCTTTGTGCCTAAATTTGTTTTGTCTTTTGGAGATTTTACTTTTTAAAATTTTTAAATTTTATATTGGAATTTTTTTAATTGTAATTTTTTCTTTAAACGAAATAAATTAAATATCAAGATCAAAGTTCAAAAGTGTAGTATCTGTTCCGGCAGATACTGTAAGCAAATACCATATGTGGGGGAAACCCCACATATAAGACCTTGGTCAATGTAGGGGCAACCCTTCATACCAATTGTCACTATCCAGATCTCCTACTCCCCGGGGAGCTGGTCCCCATCTCCCCTTCACTCCTCACTTTAAAAAATCGGCCTTTTGCCTAATTTGCTCGGTGGGGGAGCAAATAAATACCAACCCCACATATCAGACCATTGCTCTTGTAGCAATCAGTTATTGGTCAATGTAGGGGCAACCCTTCATACCAATTGTCACTATCCAGCTCCCTCTACTCCCCGGAGGAGCTGGTCTCTATTTCCCTTCACTCTCCACATTAAAAAACGGCCCTGTGTCTAATTTGCTCAGTTGGGAAGCAAATAAATACAAACTCTTAATACTATAGAACCGTTGATCTGCTAGAGATTCATCCTCCTCCATGGCCATCCAACGTCCTGTTGCCGACGTCATCAGAGTTACCTTCTCCTAGATGCATGCCTTAACTAAGACTAGGGGTTCATACCTCTCCCAGTGAATTAATGCACTTCCAAATACCAACCTGGAAATTTCTTATGACTCGGCGCGGCACATACAACGCCTAGCCTTCCCATATAGTCACCCATCTGGTACTGGCTAGGATCATTGTTGCTTAACTTCGGTGATCGGGTGAGAACCAGTGTCTCAACGTGATTGTGCCGTACATTGTCCCAACTAGCCTGACAAATAACGAAATCCCACCCCTTCACTGTTGAGGTCTTTAGATGCAGGAGAGCCTTCTATTTTGATAATTTCTTCCCTTGGACTGCTAGACTATGAAATTCCCTCCCTGTTTCTTGTTTTCCTGACTGTAGTAACTTGCAGAAATTTAAATTTAATGTGAACAGACACATTGCTGCTCAACTCCCTACATAGTATCCTTGCAACTTACAGTAAATAAAAGAATCGTTTGTGGCATTGGAAAATAGGCACGATTTTTTCCGGGTCCTATATCCCTAAAAGTGTTGATTTTTCCGATTCCAATTAATTAATCGTCTCAACACTAATATATATATATATATATATATATATATATATATATATATATATATATATATATATAGTAAGTTATAAAAATATATATGACAATTAAGCTACACAGAATATTCCACGTTTCATCCACGCTAGGATTATGCCTGACGAATCCTAGCATGGATGAAACGTGGAATATTCTGTGTAGCTTAATTGCCATATATGCCATTTCCCTCCCTGTTTCTTGTTTTCCTGACTGTAGTAACTTGCAGAAATTTAAAATTTAATGTGAACAGACATCTTGCTGCTCAACTCCCTACATAATATCCCTGCAACTTACAGTTGAAATTAACATTTGCTATTAATGTCTAGACAGCTAGAGTGATCCTATGATTAAAGCATCATGATCTGCGCATGTAAACTTAAGTGACCGACTTTCATTTCAACTTGGAGTGCTCAACAATAAAAACCGAGTTTCCTAAAGGAGCTGAAATAATTATTACTGTAATATTTTTGATTCCTTACAGGCACAAGTGTTTCATCATCTCGGGAATCAGCAGTGCAGGAAGTTACGATTACAGCCGGTCGGGTGATTCGAACCTGGCCACGAAGCCATCTCTGACTCCATTAGCAAGGAACAAACCACACGGCCAACGTTAACCGCAAGAACTTCAATTAAAATTTACATTTATATAAATTTCTAGACGGCTAGAGTGATCTTATGAGCATAGCATTATAATCTGCACACGTGTGCTTAAGTGACCTACTTTAATTTCGACATTAAATTGCTCAAAAAATAAGAATCGTAAAAATCGATGTAAATTGGCAACATTTTCTTAGAACTGCAAGCCTATGGAACTCTTTTCCGTCTCACTGCTTTCCAGCTGACTCCAGTATGGTCATTTTCAAGTTCAATGTAAACAAGTTCTTGATGAACCATCCCCTTAAGTAATCCAATTTACAAAATTTCCACTACTAACGATTACTACGATAGTGTCCCAATGACTACTGTACACTCATTAACCATTATCCTTGAGTGGCCTCCGGGCTTTGATAAGTGGTGATTCCTTTGTAAAAAAAAAAAAAACATATTTACACATGAATGAATATACCCGGTGAAGCAATTGCAAGGGAGATACGGACAATTGTACTTAGAATCTTAAAAAGATCTCTCGAGTAGAATTTTTGTGCACCTAGTAGGATGCCCCATTCCCAGCTATAATGATAAGATGATGTTCAGGGAGAGTATAAAGTGAACCCTGGGTTTACTTTCGGCAGCCTCGTAACTCTAGCTTCCCGTATTTTGTCCGTACCATGAGCGATGTTTCTGACAGAGGGGAAAGAATTGCTTTTCTCTAGGCCGAAATCTGTCAACACTTATCATTGATTTATTTTATTTCTTATTTTTTAACTCCTTAGATCATGTGGCTTCCTGCCTTGTTTACAGCGATTTCCATTGAGAAAAAAGGTTTAAAAAAAGGTTTAAAAAAAGGTTTAAAAAAAAAAGGTTTAAAAAAAGAAGTTAAAAAAGAAGGGTTTTTTTTAAAAAAGAAGCTTAAAAAAGAAGGTTTTAAAAAAAAGTTTAAAAAAAGAAGGTTTAAAAAAAGAAGGTTTTAAAAAAAAGAAGCTTAAAAAAAGAAGGTTTAAAAAAAAGAAGGTTTAAAAAAAAAAGAAGGTTTTAAAAAAGTTAAAAAAAGAAGGTTTAAAAAAAGAAGGTTAAAAAAAGAAGGTTAAAAAAGAAGGTTTAAAAAAGAAGGTTTTAAAAAAAGTTTTAAAAAAGAAGGTTAAAAAAGAAGGTTTAAAAAAAGAAGGTTAAAAAAAGAAGGATAAAAAAGAAGGTTAAAAAAAGAAGGTTATAAAAAAGGTTTTAAAAAAGAAGGTTTAAAAAAATAAGCCAAAGTTGGATCCATTCCTTGCACTCCAATCTCTCCATAATATAATTCAACTTTGAACAATAAAAATACAGCATCGTATTTTATTGCTTATGTATATGTGATATCAGTCGCAAGATTAACTAATTTGCATGTTGGTTTTGCAAAAAGCTATTTTGTTATTTAATTATTTATTATAACGTTATAATCGCGTTCACACACCGATTCTCGTCAGATCACCGAAGTTAAGCAACGTTGAGCCTGGTTAGTACCAGATGGGTGACCATTTGGGAATTCTAGGCGCTGTATGTGCTCTCCGCTTATCTCGGCATTTGTTTCCAGTCGCTCTGTACATACATTTCCCTTGCCACTGATATTTAACAATATCGACCCAGGAGAGGCGTGGTTGGAGATTGCGCACCTCCTGCCTCAAAAAAATTTTACGCGCATGGAACCCCTATATGGGTATCCATAGTCTGTCAAAGACTGAAGGAACCTGTATTATAATAGCACAGGAACCAGGCAAAATGCGATTTTTTGAATAAGCACATTTATTTATTTATTATTAGTTTGTGTTTATTTTTATTACTTTATTTTATTATTTATTTTATTATTTATTTTATTATTTACTTATTTATTTTTATTATTTAGTTAGTCTTATTTTCAATAAACTCGTTTATTTAGTCCTTTTCTTTATGAAACTGTAAATAAATGAATCTATATAAATAAAAAAATAGATAAATGGGTGTGTCTACCCGTGTGAAAATATTTTACCGATAAACTCTTAAACTACTGGTCACATAGCACTAAAATGACCAGGAAATAGCAATCATACACCAAGGATAACAAATGAAATCTTTGTTTGGATGGATGAATAACGCGAAGAGAAATATGTCGGCAAGTTGAAATGCAAAATGTTCATTTCAACTTGTCGACATATTTCTATTACTTTTGTGCATGCGCAAATTCATTCATAGCTTGAAGTGGTTCAATTTTAAATCTTTCTTATCCATCTGTCGATAGCTCAAACGATAGGGACGCGGCTATAGCGCTTAATGTTTTAGTTCCGTTAGTTTAGTTAACCGACGTACAGAGCTTCTTATACTAATGTTAGGCGACATATTTCTATTACTTTTTCGCATTGCGTAAATTCATTCATTGCTTGAAGTGATTTAATTTTAAATCTTTCTTATCTATCTGTCGATTGCTCAAACGGTAGGGAACACAGCTGGAGCGCTAAATGTTTTGGTTTCCTTTCTAACTGATGGCACCCAAGTCATTTTTTTAAAGACTCTTTAAATCAATACTATATATTAGGTACAATATAATATTCAATGGAAAATTGGCTCTGTAATAATAAATTCGAAATCTGAATTAATTAAAATATATTTAAGCCACTACATTTTTCAAAATCCAATGCTTTCTACCAAAATGTTCACTTTTACTAACAACTATTTGTTATTGTTATTTTTATTCAATATTTGTTTTGATTTTAGTATAAGAAATAGTTCTGCTTCGCGATATTGCTTTGTTCCCTAGAGAAAAAAAATGTCCATTTCTTTACATAGACTGACTTGACGTTCAAAAAGTTGAGATCGATTTCTAAATCCCAAATGAAACTGATTTCTTCTGTACTTTTCATCGTTTAGCTAACATTTAAATGATAAATAAAATTTGTATTGAAATTACCAAAGTATTACTATTAATCTCTCTCTCTCTCTCTCTCTCTCTCTCTCTCTCTCTCTATATATATATATATATATATATATATATATATATATATATATATATATATATATGAATAAAACATCAATACGAAAAATATATAAATGTTTATATCTTTTCTGTATTTATTTTCTGTGTGTTGACGTGTAGGAATACAAAAAGTCTTTTGAAAAAAAACAAAACAAAAGAAAAACAAGAATGTTTCCTTCAAAAGCACATAATATTTGACCGATCCTTCGATCTTCCTCAGTGTGAATGATTGAAAACAGGAGTGAGCGGACAGAGTTAGCAGCGGGGAGGAGGGGCACGGATATAACCATTAGGGTAAAGATCTATTTGAATATGACCCTTCCAGCATTTTCGACTTGGAATGGTCAGCAACTTGTGCGGTCTCTATTCAAAACTAAGTCTTTCACAAAACTTTGAATTGGACATCCACGCATCCCACGAACATACTCGTATATGTGAACATACATGTATATACACTCGCGCACTACCACACATGCTTCTTCAAATATCCATACATACACAGGATATGTGCACCCACATTTATGGACGTGTTTACATATACAGCTGGAGATTGATGAGCAGATGTAGATGATAAGCTAAGTGGATGCGAAGTAGAATGTCTTTTCCAAGAGCTTGGACTTATATACATTTATTGTGGGTCTAGGTTGACTGGATTGTCTGCACGTACGCATCCACCTACATACACTCACACACACGCACACACACATACACACGTTTATTTATTTTTTTAAAAACTTTACTGTAGATTTCGTTAATTGATATATACAAACATATAATGTTGGAAAAAATAAATAAAATGAAATAAAATAACTAAATAAACGGAGAATATTCTTTTGATCATTTACTTCATTTTTTTTATCCTTGTTCAAACATATTCAAATTTATTAAAGTTTCGGATTGTTCTTTTTCTTTCTTCTCCCACACTCATGCATACTCCTATACATACATACATACATACATACATACATACATACATACATACATTACATACATACATACAGTAAATGCTAGGTATAGGGTGAAAGCATTGTTTTTAAATTAGAAGCCATCACAAAAATTGGAAGCTCGATATGCCCGTTAAGGAAATCAGAGTTTAATAACGTTTAATGTTGGAAATGAAACTGAAAAATGTATTGCAATGCTTAAACGAGGAGTTGAATAATGGTAAAAACAACAACAACAACAACAACAATAGCAATAATAGTAATAATAATGATGATTGCAACGTCTTGTCAGACGAGTGCCACTCCCTCAGACATTTAAAATTCATGAGCTCAAATGTCTGAGAGAGTATCTATACAAAGATGATGTTACAGAGTCTTAGCTTTGTACGACAGCTAAGTCTCTCTCTCGGTTCAAAATGTTGAGATCCAGCAACAAGCAAGAGCAAGATAGCCAGCAGTAATAATAATAATACATACATACATACATACATACATATATATATATATATATATGTGTACATATATATATATATACATTAGTGATAATAACAATAATAATAGTGACAATAATAATAGTCATAATAACGATGATGATAATAATAATAGTAGTAGTAGTGATAATAATAATAATGATAATAATAATGATAATAATCGTAGTAATGACAGTAGTAATGATAATAACAACAGTACTACTACTACTAATAATAATAATAATAATAATAATAAACTCAATCCTGTATATCTTCGTAGGGTTGGTGAGGGGGGTTGGAGGGCGCACCCATGTCTACGCCTGTGCATTTGTGCGCGCACGTATGCGTGCTCAGAAAATGGACTCAAATATATGTCGGAAATTAAAATGTGTGGAATCTGAAAAATAAAATAAAATGAAAAAGCCTTACATAAACAAAAACTAACTTCTAAACCGTTCTTCCACCGTGCATACTCACTCTACCCTGTGTCCTGTGGGGAAATGTTTTTGATAGGTTTCTATTTTTTTATGAAAAGAGTACTCATTTAGCGGTCCCAAATCTTTATTGAGACCAGAGATGTGTGTATAAAGTCTTCGAATGAGTTTATTTTCATGTTGTCTTCTCTTTCTCTGTGTCCGAAAGTTGGAGGCTGTAAGTACGCATTGCATGTTGTCTGTGCTGTAGTCTGGGAGGGTGTAGTGCATTGCTATCGTGTGCTGTGTGGATTTGCCCCTAATTGTTTCTTTGTGGTTGTTGAAATGTAAGCGGAACTCTTGGCCTGTCCCCCCCCCACATAATTACCATTTGCGCATCTGGTGCAATATATATATATATCAAAGTAATTATTTTAGTAAGGGGGCAGTACAGTTTTAATAAAAAAAAAGTAGAATAATATGATTGTGCCTTCATTCATGCTGAATAGAACGCTCACAGCATGTCCAGCAACAATATATTGCATAGGAAAAATGCTGTGGAATTTCCACAGGTCCCGCTAGTAGCAATAATAATAGTGATAATAATAATAGTCATAATAACGATGATAATAATAATAATAATAACAATAGCGATAATAGGAATAATAATAATAATAATAATAATAATAATAATAATAATAATAATAATAATAATAATAGTGATAATGCTAGTGATAATAATCATAGTAATGATAGTAGTAGTAATAATAATGTTTGTGGTTGTTGAAACGTAAGCGGAACTCTCGGTCTGTTTCCCCCATATATATATATATATATATATATATATATATATATATATATATATATATATATATATATATATATATATATATATATATATATATATATATATCCTCTCTTCCTCGCCTTATCTATTTTCTATCCCTCACTATCTATCTTTTTTCTTTATCTATTTTCTCTCTTTCTCTAATCTATCTATCTATCTATCTATCTATCTATCTATCTATCTATCCTTTTTCTCTCTATCTCCTCTCTGTCGCTCTTTCTCTGTAATTATCCCCTCCCATTCTATCCTCTCTGTATCTATCTATCTATCTATCTATCTATCTATATATATATATGTATATATATATATATATATATATATATATATATATATATATATATATATAAGGTTTGTTGTTGTTTTAAATGACAGTAAGAATTTTGAAATTCTGTTATTTATTATTTTCGCTACCTTAGAGCTATCAGCTATTTTTGTTATTCACACACGTACTTATATATATTTATATATATATATATACATATATATATCAAGGAACACAAACCCTAATGTATATATATATATATATATATATATATATATATATATATATATATGATGATTGCAACGTCTTGTCAGACGAGAGCCCTCTCTCAGTCACTAAATGTCCATGTGCTCGAATATGACTTGTTAGCTCTGCCAGTGACTTGCACACCCTCAAGC
>NC_136516.1:10817702-10847702 GCF_053919585.1 Euprymna scolopes
CCTGCTAGCTTGGCTAAATACTTTTGCAGTTTTAACAAAAAAGCTAGAATAATATCAGAGCGTCTTCATTTACTCTGAACATCTACAGAATGCCAACATCAATATATTACATATGAATGAATCCCCTGTGGAATCTCCACAGGTCCCGCTAGTATAATATAAAATGGATACTCTATCTCATAAAGTTAAGTGCCCCCACCAATAAGAAAAAAAAAACAAAAAAAACAAAAAAACAACGGAGATTAGACCATTCATGCAATGACCCTGTCCCTGTTGATTTGGCGGTGGGAGTGCAGTTTTAGGAGGACCACCCTCCCAAGCTTTACCTTTCTCTCTTTGAGAAGAGGGTTAGTTTATTGCTAATCGCCTGAGGTGCCCTCACCGAAGAATGCCGACAGGGCTGCCAAGATACATTTTTTTTTCAGGTCCGAGCGCCCCTCCTGGGGGGGGGGGCTCGGACTTCTCAACTCCACTTTCCGATCCTTGTGTCTAAATTCTTGCAGTTGGGCGAGAATTAAACAAGCTTATAAAGTTAAGTAAATATTTGCAAATAATTTTACTTCAAATAATAATAATAATGTATTAAAAAAAACAAAACGATTTTCGATAATAAATAAATGAGAAATAAATTTGATGCTCATGTGTTAATATATGGATTAGCAAGAAGATTGGGTTTAAGGATAAAATGAAAAATAGAGGACTTACCTACGAATATTTGCAGGAGTATTAAAAAAATGCATCGGTTTCCCATGGTCAATAAGGGAAACTTGGAAAAAAAAAAAGAAAGAATTAGGCGCTGTCAGTGATCGATTCTGGATTCTTTTATGCAAACTCGAGTTTTACAGTTGCAATGTCCACCAAAGTTCTGCGAGATATATGTTCGTTCAGACAGAGTTATTCCCCTTTTCTTTTTATACCCACGTGTTGCAAACTTTTTTTTTTTTTTTTTTGAACAGTTCAGTATTCTTTTTTATATTTATTTAGAATTGGTCTTTCTCCTTTTTTCTTCTTTTTTTTTCTTTCTTTCTTTCTCTTTTCTACCTGTTGTCTTTTAGCGCGCGAAAACTGGTCCCGATCTTATTATAACGACACTGAAACAACCGTTCACGGAAAACCACGGCGCCAAAATCAGATCAGGGAGGATTTCATGTTTCTTTTATTCCTTTACCTTCGTCCTTTGTACGGTTACTATTGGCCTCACTGTTTTCGTTATTATTATTTTTTTAAAAAACCTTTATAAACCTCTGTATCCGCCAACTACGGAGGCGGATCTGTCCGCAAAAGAAATCAACATTCATACTGCCCACCTTATCTGTTTTGCTTTTGTTTACCGCCATAATTCCAGGCGGTGGGACGGGATTTACTGCGACAAAATCTCTTCCTGCGATACGATTCGTTTTATTACCTATTTGCCTTACTCTTTCTATCTATCTCCCCTCTCCTCTCTTTTCTCTCCTCTCTCATCTCCTCTTTCCTTCTCGTTTTCTCTCTCTTCCTCTTCTCTTATTCTCTCTCACTCCCTCTATCTATCTATCTATCTATCTATCTATCTATCTATCTATCTATCTATCTATCTATCTACCTTTACTCTCATCTCTCATCTCCTCTCTCCTTCTCGCCGTCTCTCTCTTCCTCTTCTCTTACTCTCTCTCCCCCCTCTGTCTTCCTATCTGTTCTGTTCTGTTCTGTTCTCTCTTCCCCTCTTTCTTACTCGCTGTTTCTCTCTCTTTCTCTCTCTTTCCCTCTCTCCCTATCTATCTATCTATCTATCTATCTATCTATTCTTTTCTCTCACCCCTCTCTTTCTCTCTCTCTTTCTCTCTCTTTCTCTTACTCTCTCGTTCCATCTTTCTCTTTTTTTCTGCTCTTACTTCCTCCATCTCTCTCCCTTCTTTTTTTTCTCTATCTCTCTTACATTCTCTCTATTTTACTTTCGCTCTTTTTCTTTCATTCGCTTGCTTTCTTTTTTATTTTCTTTCTCTCTCTCTCTCTCTCTCTCTCTCTCTCTTACTTCCTCCATTTTCTCTTCTCTCTTTCCTTCTCTCTTTTTTACTTTCTCTTTCTTTCTTTCATTCACTCCTTTTCCCTCTCCTTCTCTCTCTCTCTTTTCCTCCTCTATTTGTCTATCTCTTTCTCTTATTGTCTCTCATCTTCTCTTTCTCTGTATTTCTTTCCCTCTGTTTCTTTCTCTTTTGTCAACTTGTGACCCTCCCACTTTCACCCTCGTTTAAAATTTAGTAACTCATAATTGATAAACCGCTTTTCGATATCGTTTTGTTTTCTTTCTTTCTTTCTTTCTTTTTTTCTTTCTAGTCCTTTTTTCCTATTTTATTTACGTTTTCTATTCCTTTATTTCCTTTAATTTCTTCCTTAGATTTTTGCGAGTTTTTTTTTTTCATTATGCACTGACCTTTCTTCTTAGGGTTTTCTTCCATTTTCCTTATTTTCTGTTTTCTTTCTTTCTTGCTTTATTTCTTTCCTTCTTTCTTTCTTAGATGCAATTAATTATATTTTTTTTAATTTTTACTGTTTTTCTTTATGTTTTCTCCCATTTTACTCCCTTTTCCTTAGATTGTTACAATTTTCCTTTCACACACCACCCCAGTTTTAAAGGTTTTTCTTTCATTCATTTGTCTTTTTTTCTGTTTTCTTTCTTTTTTTTTTTTCGCCAATCACCGCTTTCTTTTTTTCGTTAGATTTTTTTCGTGAGCTTTATTTTTCTTTTTATCATCTGCAATTATTTTTTAACGTTCTTTCTTTCTTTCTTTCGTTTTTCTTTCTTTTTTTACCTCCTCCCACTCTTTCTTTCTTCGCAAGATTTTATTAGATACTTGCAAGCAGAACCGTCGTTACTCGAGATTCAATGCGAATTATTATCTCTATTTTCATATGAAAGTCACTTTGTATGCGTGGGAGTTCCTTTCTCATAGATTCATAAACGGCCGAGCTTATCTTTTGCAAATTTCAAACAAAGGTAATTCATATACCTGGCAGTGTTCTTAGATAGGTTTTGTACAGAAATTCATCAGATAAATATCGAAAATCGAAAAAACCTGGTCTTAAAAAGTCTTTTCACTTTTATAAATAAAAAAACAAAACAATTTTTACAGGGGAATATTACGTTACACCAGCCAAGAGATATAATAAAATCTCAACAAATCATTTATTCTTAAAAAAAACACACACACACACACACACAATTTTACTGTCATATGGAGATATAGCTCAGTGGTAGAGCATTCGCCTACAGGTCGAATGATCCCTTATTCAAGCCAGGATGTACCTCACCATTTTATTAAATTTTTTCTTATTAATGAGTTCGATTTACAATAAAAGAAGAGTTACTATTTTAAATCGCAGCAAGTCATTTCTTCATTTGCATATTTTAAAATTAAACATTAATCAGAAGTGACTTTTCCAGGGCATTCATCGTCAAGACCAAATATCAGCTGACGTAATATTGTAAACAAACACAGCGACATTATCATTATTATATATTAAAATTTATTTTTTTTGTTGCCAATTAGTCAACATGACAAATCATTCCTCGTAATATATAATACTCAATAAAGGATTGATTCTATAGTAATACATACCCAATCTGTATAAATTAAAATATCATGTTTAAGCGTATTGTACGATCGGGCAACGTCGGGCGTCCAGCTAGTAAGAACTATTCAGCTCGATTACGGCAAAAAAAGAAAAAAAAATTATCTGAGCGTTGGAGGTGAAAAGAGTGCTTGATTGTAAATCAGTCGTCGTTCGCTTTTACGATTCTGTCTTTGTTGCTACTATAATTTTTGTTGGTTCCCGCTGTAGTCCCTGTCTAGTTATTTCTAGCAAGTAGACTCGACGTTGTTCGGGATTGAACGTGAATCATTATAATGTACTTTTTTTAATATGCTCATAACGCCGTCTTGCTTTTCTTTTCTTTTTTTGTTTTTGTTTTTACTGACCACTTTCCTCAAATTTTCTCCCTTAATGAAGTCGGAAGAATTTGAAAAATTGGAAAACTCTCCGTCCTACCCATCTTGTTTACATTTCATTAAAATCGGAAACACCTGTTTAAAGTTTTAATCCTTTATGATCTGGTTGAACTAATTCGTTCAGTCGTAAATAAATGAATATAACAGTACAAATAAAGTGGGAATGGATTCAAACACGCCTTGTACGTATTAGCTCAGTATATATTTTTTTTTTTTTGTTTAATGAAATATACTTTTTACCAGTTTGAAGACAATGATAGCATCATTACCCCTTAAACTAGCTAAAATTAACAACAAATATTTTTAATCATCTAAATCATTATTCAGGGCATAATATATATATATATATATATATATATATATATATATATATACACACACACACACATACACCGACTTGACCGACCATCTGTCCGAAACATTAGCATGCCCCTTTTCCCCGTGCATCCTCATACTTTCACTACACCGATGAAGACTGAAGGATCGGTCGAAAATTATGTACTTATAAAAAAAGTTTTTTAATTTTTTTTTCATAATATTATTTTGTATTCCTGCACGTCACCAATTAAAAACGAATAAAGAAAATTCATATATATATATATATATATATATATATATATATATATATATATATATATATATATATATATATATATATGTTTACTGCTTTGGGGGAAAGAATTCCAACAAAGTGCTCGATTACAAAGAAAATCTTTTTCGATATAAGAGCTTTATATTTATTTATTTAATTGTACAGAAGTTCAGCCGGTACCAATGTTTTTTCTGAACTTCTGTACAATTAAAAATATATATATATATATATATATATATATATATATATATATATATATATATATATATATATATATATATATATATATTAGGGTAGGTCGATTTTTAACTTTTCTCGCAAATCAAAAACTTCTACGCAGGGAAAGTTATGTGTCGTTATGATAAGTACTAATATAAAAAAAATTAGCTTGCCATCTTTCATGGTTGGATGAGCATTTAACTTTAAAGATCGTCTAATTAGACGCGCTGAAAGAATCGTTGTTTTTTAGACAATTTTATAAAAAAGTTTACAATTTCAGTCCAAACAAATTTATTAGATTAATCATTTTAATAAATGAGTAGAGATATATCAAAATTAATATAAAAAAGTTAATTAACCGCCCCCCCCCCGGCTGCGTAGGATCTTCATTTGACAACGTTAACTGAAGATTCAAGTAATAAAAAGTAATTCTGGGTCAGAATCTTTCCATCTTATGCTTATTATTGGCAAGATTTTGACCTTAAAATATTATTTTTTTTTTTAGATTCTTACATTAAGTGGCTTCATGCCTTGTCTGGAACGATTTCCATAAAAATAAAATTAAAATAAAAATGTCAAAAGTCAAAAAACACAACTGATTATCAATGAAGGAATAGGCATAAAGAACGAAATGTGCTCGGAATTTATAAGGGAATCAATTTTTAAAAACTACAATTGTTAATTGAAACTGCTCTAAAACCTTGATTCATCATTGGTAATCTTAGGTTCAAATTTATACACTAATTTTAAAACAGATTCATAAAAAAATATGTCAAACCACACACAAATGTTAGCAATGATCATTGTTGCATCATTTCATAGTGTTCTACATAAGATCCTTTTGAACCAAAAGAAGACCTCATTTCTCGACATAAAACTTTTGCAATAATATGCTTGTCTTCTTTCAAATCCATGGGCCAACTGAGAAGCCTCTGTAGTTAACTTAACTGCCCTTTTGACACTTTGCGAATGTGCAGGTAAATCAGGAAAATCTAGTTTCCTCCCACTCAATGATGTATCCTGAAGTTCCTCATCTAAAAGTTCTTCTGTAAAAGCTCACAGACTCCACTTTGAGATAGGTTTATTAAATGACACCAAAGTAAAGCTTTGAAATTTATTGTTGAAATTTTTTTCAAACCTTTTGTGAGATGCTTTTACACTACTGAAAGAAAAAAAAACCCAATTAACTTTAAAAATGGATTCTATTTATTTGATTTTTTTTTAAATTATGAAATTTTAACAACATTTAAAAATGAACATATAAATCAATGTAAACAATTTCATTATTTTATATAAAAAAATGTTTACTTAAAAATTTTTTATAGCTTCTTCCCTTAAATCCATTTTATTTGATTTGATCATTGCATACAAAACATTTTCTGGCAATAGAGCAAAAGCATGATGACTGAACTTATGCATTCATGATTTTGAACATTTCATCTATCTTTCTCTGTTACAGATATTGACGGTGTGAAACTATAAGAAAACAACTACTGCCATGAACGTGCGCCAGAAGCAGAGGTGCATCATTCAATTTCTGGGGAAAATGCAATGAAAATGGTTATGCCTATGCAGAAAAATAAAGAGTATAAATATATATATATATATCTATCTATCTATATATATATATATATATATATATATATATATCTGTTCAAGGTTAAAAATAACTAAAAGGCTGTTTTTGTCGCCTAATTAAACTGAAACAGTAGATTTATTGTTGTGACTAATGGTAATTTTGTTAAACTAAATTGAATAAAATAATATCTTGTTCTTTTTATTCAGCACAATCAACAACCTTGTGAAATTCAATGTTTTTTCTTCGGAATAATTTAAACTATATATATATATATATATATATATATATATATATATATATATATATATATATATATATATATATATAAAACTGTTTGTTTATAAACAATCGGTTTGAACCCTATAAAAGTGATAGACGTATATTTGTTTGAAATGGACATTTGTTGAGGTCATTTCAAGGCGCCTCTCCCGGTGGTCGATGGGTAAAACTGCCGGCTATCAACGCGGTGGTTCTTTGTTCAATTCTCGGCTTGGGAGAGGCGCTAGTCGGTCTAGCCACACTGTTGAATTGTGATACAACAAAACAGTACTGTATGTGGATCACTACATCTCCCTCTCTCTCTCTCTCTCTCTATATATATATATATATATATATATATATATATATATATATATATTATGGAAAATTTAGTGTTTTGGTATGGGTTCATAGTTTCTCTGTCATCACTTTATGCTTCTCCTGTTTAATTCCTTCATATCGAACAACCTTTCTTATATCCTTTATTTGTGTCATCGTTTTTTTTTTTCATAATTTTTCCAAAAATCTTCTTACCTTACAAACGTTAAATATCGTATTCTGCTTTACCCTTAGTTTTTTCCCCATCTTCAATTTTGTTTTCATTATTTCCAAATTCTTTCCTTTGTTTTATCGTCTTTTACCACCTTCTTTCTTTTTAGCCTCGTTCTGGTTTAGAATGGATTGGGAGTGTTCTCATTTCTGATTGGTTGATTGCAGGTGGGCCGGGCCATCGTTACACATGCCCAGACACTGATGCCGCGTGGGCTCGTTTCGATTGAGATTCTCAAGCGCACACACGCACAGTACAGGTGTTAGAGAATCATATGCCCCACCCCACCTTCCCGGAATTTATTATTTAGGGAATCCCAATCGGAAGCTACTATTCCAAATAAATCAAAGCGTCACCATTCTTTTATCAGAAGAAATAAGTACCTAATGGAATTGAAATTTCAGAAATTTATCCTACTAGTTCTTTTACTTCTTTTAATTCAATTTTCTTAATATTTTATACTAGTTGGGGATGGATCATCCTACCGGTTACAACTCAATCACCTGATATCCCAATAAATAAGTATCTAATGGTATCAAAATTTAAAAAAATTATTCAACTATTTTTTTTTTATTCAATTTTCTTATTTTGTATCAGTTGGGGATGGGTCATCCTACCGGTTACCACTCAATCACCTGCTATCTCATACATTCTGAGAGAAAGACCTTTTAAGATTCTAGCCGCCCTATTAAGCGCAATGGTTGGTATCTCTTTTACATTTGCTAACGGGATATATTTACCAGATAGTCTTTGAAATTCTTTTTCATAAATTCGATTGCTGGAATGATGGAGATTTTCCTTAGATTCCAGTTTATTTTTTGTCGTACATAAGATGTTGGTATTTCGTTATATTTTTGTCGTACATAAGACCTTAGTATTTTGTTATATTTTATGTCGTACATATGACGTTGGTATTTCGTTATATTTTTTGTTGTACATAAGACGTTGGTATTTCGTTATATTTTTTGTTGTACATAAGACCTTTGTATTTCGTTATATTTTTTGTTGTACATAAGAACTTGATATTTCGTTATATTTTATGTCGTACATAAGACTTTTGTATTTCGTTATACTTTATGTCGTACATAAGACGTTGGTATTTCGTTATATTTTATGTCGTACATAAGATCTTGGTATTTCGTTATATTTTATTGTCGTACATAAGACGTTGGTATTTCGTTATATTTTTTGTCGTACATAAGACGTTGGTATTTCGTTATATTTTATATCGTATATAAGACCTTAGTATTTCGTAATATTTTTTGTCTTATATAAGACGCTGGTATTTCGTTATATTTTTTGTCGTACATAAGACGTTGGTATTTCGTTATATTTTATGTTGTACATAAGACCTTGGTATTTCATTATATTTTTTATCGTACATAAGACGTTGGTATTTCGTTATATTTTATGTCGTACATATGGCGTTGGTATTTCGTTATATCTTATTGTCGTACATAAGACGTTGGTATTTCGTTATATTTTATGTCGTACATAAGACGTTGGTATTTCGTTATATTTTTTGTTGTACATAAGACGCTGGTATTTCTTTATATTTTATGTTGTACATAAGACGTTGGTATTTCGTTATATTTTATGTCGTACATAAGATCTTGGTATTTCGTTATATTTTTTGATTGTACATAAGACGTTTGTATTTCGTAATATTTTATGTCGTACATAAGACGTTGGTATTTCGTTATATTTTATGTCGTACATAAGACCTTTGTATTTTGTCATATTTTTTGTTGTACATAAGACGTTGGTATTTCGTTATATTTTATGTCGTACATAAGACCTTGGTATTTCGTTATATTTTTTGATTGTACATAAGACGTTTGTATTTCGTAATATTTTATGTCGTACATAAGACGTGTGTATTTCGTTATATTTTATGTCGTACATAAGACCTTTGTATTTTGTCATATTTTTTGTTGTACATAAGACGTTGGTATTTCGTTATATTTTATGTCGTACATAAGACCTTGGTATTTCGTTATATTTTATGTCGTACATAAGACGTTGGTGTTTCGTTATATTTTTTGTTGTACATAAGACGCTGGTATTTCTTTATATTTTATGTTGTACATAAGACGTTGGTATTTCGTTATCTTTTATGTCGTACATAAGACGTTGGTATTTCGTTATATTTTATGTCGTACATAAGATCTTGGTATTTCGTTATATTTTTTGTTGAACATAAGACGTTTGTATTTCGTCATATTTTATGTCGTACATAAGACGTTGGTATTTCGTTATATTTTATGTCGTACATAAGACCTTTGTATTTTGTCATATTTTTTGTTGTACATAAGACGTTGGTATTTCGTTATCTTTCCCTCTCAGATCTGTTTAAACCAGCATCATTGAGGACTATAACGTCTTCTATGGTTTCTTCTTTTTCTTTTTGTGCTATATCACCAGACCAGCTTTAATATCTCCGTTTTCTAAGTGCATTGCTGCAGGAATTTAATAGTCATAGTGGATGGTGTATGACTTATTTCCAACTTTTTTTTCTGGTAAACATATTTTCAGGATTTGCTTCTACATTCGATATTCGACGTTTTACAAATTGTCCGACTATTTACACACTCCATTGTGTCATGGACTATCATATCAAATTGTTTTAAACGCCAACATGTGATATTAAAGCAACAAAAATGATTTGAGGCATTTAAAATTATTTCCAACGCTATTGATAATATTCCCATATTTGAATTCATATTTTGAAACATGACGTAATGTAACGTTTTACAGCATTTCTAACTCTTCCGAATGATCTTTCGTAAG
Source organism: Euprymna scolopes (assembly GCF_053919585.1). Classification (NCBI taxonomy): domain Eukaryota; kingdom Metazoa; phylum Mollusca; class Cephalopoda; order Sepiida; family Sepiolidae; genus Euprymna; species Euprymna scolopes. Next base: position 10,827,677 of record NC_136516.1, read on the forward strand.
ATTTTAACGGCCCCAACACGTTGTATACAGAAACAGTCGCATATGAAAGTCTCGCAAATAGACAAAGGAAAGAAATTCGACTCAACTTTTTCAGGCACAGATAGTGAGTGGGGGAAATTGTTGATAGTGGGTGTAGCTAGACAATTGTTTTTGTGAAAGTTTGACATAAGAGGACTATAGATTGGAGCTCAGGACCAAATAACTGGGGCAGTGCACAATGTAATGCCACAGCGGAGGAAGAGGAGAGAGAAAAAAATTACCACATGGCGAAGGACGGGATAAGAAATTGCATGCCGGAGAAGATGAAGACTTGTTGACGATTTAAAGATTTTATTGAGGAGAGAAGAATAAGTCATGAGGAGAGACCAAAAATTAATCTATATAATTATAAAACTCAAATAACCTTGTAACGAGTGATAACCCACTTTTCGGTGTACGACATCCAGTTGCGCATGCGCGTAAACATTAACCCATAACAAATAAATAAACACAAATCTCTTCTTTTCCAGATTTTGACCTGTGCACTGAAATATTAACGTTATCATTTCGAAATTATTATTTAACATGGGAAGAGTGGGGGTATTTTGCAACTATTCTTTATTACAACTATACTGTCGCTATTTTCCTACAACTAAACAACTTTAACCCGTTGACAAACATAAGAACAATTGGAGTAAAACCAAGACTACTACTACTACTACTACTACTACTACTACTGCTGCTGCTGCTGCTGCTACTACTCTCTATCCGTCCCTTTTCCTTCCTTCCTTCTTTTTTTATTTTTTGTTTACATTTCTAGATACAAAATAGTTGTGTGAGAACAGTGAATTTGTTGACACATTTACTAATCTGTTTCAATATTAGTTTTGTTTTATTTTATTTATTTAGGTTTTATTTTTTTGCTTCAGGTTTTATTAATTTTTCTTTTTTTTAGATTTTAAGTTTCTATAACTTGGTTGAAGGATTCCAATATGGGTTTTTCATTCTTATATTTCTCATCGGAAGGTTCATGTGCGTTTTTGCTGCTAAATGACTTTCGTCGGCGTTCGATTCGCAGGAAAATCATGTTTAATTTTCGATTTTTGAGCGATTATTCGGGAAAATAGGTAACTTTACACGAATAGGGAGTTTTTTTTTCATGTTTGAGTGATCCGTCCGTGATTTTTCATTTTAATATACTTTCATAGAAATGTTTCTGTTATGTCAAAAAGAAAAAAAAAACTATTTTCTTTACGTCACAAGTGTCACGCTCATACATAAATTTCATAGCTAATATTACATACTGACCCAACGGGTCACGGGTAGTCTAATCCTTTATAAGAGAAAGTCTAAAATTAATTTCTTTCTACTTATTTTATTTACTTATGTAATGTAGTGTTTGAAAGACTTTCAAAGGAACACACAAAGGAAAGAAATTCCACTCAACTTTTTCAGTTGGAATGAATTGCATTTATTCATGGTACTTTCCAAAATAACGCAATGCCACTTGTCTTATAAGTCTCTAAGTTCACTTCGTTTGCCATGTTCTTTATAAAATCCTGCCATCTCGACACAAGCTTTAAAGTCTCTTGCTTTTGCAGGCCATACGTTTATCTTACGCCGGTACCTGCCTTTTCTCAATCCTCTGCCGCTCACATGTGTTCCTGTCTTCTTTTGTCCACGTGTATCTTTTTTCTCTACTTTTCTTTTCATTCTCTTCTTTCACTATGACGTCACTTCGCGCACTGGCTCGGTCATTTGCATATGCATCATGCGGTTGCTGCTGCTGCTACCAGCGCTAGCGGCTCTGTTACAGTAACTCTTAAACCTATGACGTCATGCCAAAGCTAGGATTGTTGTGTTAAGCGAATGTTTTAAGATCTATTCATATGAATGACAAATAACACCCTAATTTCAAACTCCTCAGCTCACTATTTACAGGCAACCTGAATTGAACCAATACATGAAGGACATTTGCCAGGGCTGCTGCAAAGAAGGTTGGCTCACTCTACCATCCGAGAAAAGTACTCAAAAGTGCAGAAAGTATTCCGTATCTTTACAAAGCTACACATATCCGATATATTGAGTACTGTTGCTACAGCTGGGCTGGTACATCTACTTAATATCTCTCACTCTCAGACAGGCTTCAAAAAAGAGTCTCAAATCTAAATAGGTCCAACACTGTCGACCAAGATCCAACTTCTGTCCCATCGCCGCAATCTTGCTTCCTTGTTCCTAATTTGCAAGCATGGAATGTGCTCTGACGGACTCATAGCACTTGTGCTCCTTCGACTTACATAATCCCGACTAACCCAAACAAGCAGCAAAATCCCACCTATTCACTGCTGAAATACCTAGATACCGGAATGCCAATGTACTCTAATAGCTTCCTTCCTCATATTGCTAGACTTCGGAATTCCCTTCCTGTTTCCTGCTTCCCTGACTGTACTAACCTGCATAAGTTTGAATGTTATGTGAACAGACATCTTTCTGCTCAACTCCCCACAATCTCCGATTAGATATGATTCTAAATAGTAGCTTCTTAAGTTTGAAGGGACAATATGCCTTGTTCGAGGTGAAAAAAAAAAGAGTTGAAAAGGAAGAAATGCCAAATAGCAATCAACTACTTCCAATCCCTTTAATAAAAAAAAATATTTTAAATAAATTTATTTTTAATTTGCAAATTTTACTAAAACATTATTTTTTGTAAGAAGACTGCTGAAAGGTATCAAGTTGGTTGAAAATTTATAAATAAACTTTTCGCGTTTTTTTTTTATTAATTGCATTTTAATTAATTAATATTAATTAATTTTATTAATAACACTAGTAAAATTCAATCTATCGGCAAGTTCCCCCCTCCATGAAAAGAATTGCCAAGTTTGTAAGCCTTGTCCAGCTCATTGTAAATCGGAGGTGGTTCTTTATGAGTTTTAGTTTCGATAAAAAGCGCTCACAGCTGGCAACACTAATAGCTGGGCTTGGTATAAAACAATTATATATTATTTCATGAAACTTTTCAAGTAGTTATTTTTATTTATACAAAAAAAAAGTAGTATTCGACTTATTCATGTTCGAGCGCTACATCGTTGTAACCTCATAAAACAACATTTGGCCTTCGGGACAAAATCAAAGAGTAGTATCTGTTCCGACAGATACTGCAAGCAAAGACCATATGTGGGGGTAACCCCACATATCAGACCTTGGTCAATATAGGGGCAACCCTTCATACCAACAGTTACTATCCGGCTCCCATTTCCCACCCATCGGGAGCTGGTCCCCTTTCCCTCCCCCCTCGAGTGTGGAGCCACCCTTTAATTGCCATTGCTCCCAGGTCCACTCTGACCCGGAGTGGTAGTACCTGTTAGGGTCCCAACTATGGGTTAAATAAAATCTGACTTAAAAAAAAAATATACTCCATTAAAAATCGTTCCTACAAAATAACTAGATTCGGCATTAAATAACCTGAAAAAGGTTGATATGCCATAAAACAAAAACAACCAACCAACAACCAAATCCCTCCCCTCTCTCTCCACATTAAAAAACGGCCTTGTGCCTAATTTGCTCAGTGGGGAAGCAAATAAATACATACTGCAAGCAAAGACCATATATGGGGGGCAACCCCACATATAAGACCTTGGTCAATGTAAGGGCAACCCTTCATACCAATTGTCACTATCCAGCTTCCCTACTCCCCGGGGAGTTGGTCCCCATTTCCCCTTCACTCCTCACATTAAAAATCGGCCTTGTGCCTAATTTGCTCAGTGGGGAGAGCAAATAAATACCTCAAAGTGTAGTATCTGTTCTTCAGATGCTGCACTTCAATTTCTTGTTCTCTGTCAGTGAAGGAGAAATCTTTCACAACTGAGACAATTTTTATTTTTGTTCCTTTTCTCCACGTTAAAAAACGACCCTGGTGTCTAACTCTGTCCCGTGGAGAGGCATTGTAAATAGGAACCTCATGAAACAAACCTCAATTAAATTTTTAACAAACTCTTTGAATTTCTCTCCGCCATTTTACTGCTAACCGATCATCTCACTGCATTTTACAATTTATCTCAATTTAACTTAACTCTTCAATAACTGTTAATAATTCTAATAATAATAAATAAATGTTGCTATTCAAGCATACAAATATTAAACTCCATCTCTCCTCAATACACCTGCTGACATTTTAGGATTCTCATGCATATAAATAAGAGCCTGAGCCTCCCGCAACCGTCAGTTTCTTAGGCACCTACACATAACTCACCCCTTTGCTACTCATACACTTCTCCCAAGTACCACAAAAAGTCGAAATTGGCCTAACATCCTCATCCCTGTTAGTAAAAGACCCACCTTCACCTCTTCCTCTGTAATTCCCCTCAATCCTTTCTTTCGCCTCAATACTGTCTCTCGCTTTTTACCTCTTCCCTGCCGACCTCTTAGAATACCTCTATATTTTCTTTTTATCGCCCATCATTTTATCCTGTTGCTAACCAAACAGTATTATTTGATTTTATATTGCTCTTCGATTTACACATTTCACCCCTTAATTTGTGTATTAAATACCTTACTCTTCTTGAGGCGTCTGAGATTATTTTGTTCATTTAAATAATTACGGCTCTGATTTCCATAAATTCGGTTGATCTACGCTGACCTCTTAGACGATATTCCATTTCTACTCAACCTCTTTTTCAGCATACAGCTGAATCTAACTTACGAATAGGTATTACAGGGTTACCATAAAAAATAAAAAAATAAAAAAAGCGCGCTCCAACTCTAATTAGGCCCCGTTTCTTAGTATTTTGTTCGAATGAAATGAAACTTTGGTAATAACTAGTTTATTATATTCAAAACATCAAGTCAAAACACTAGGGTCTTTGGCCTTTTTTTCTTCGTTCTACAGCGTATGTTCTAGATAGCCTCCATTTAGCTTTTGTTTTTTTGTTTTTTTTGGGGGGGGGGAGTTAACTTGTATCTCCCTTGTATTTTGGACCTCTGCTTAAACAATATGTCTCTCGCCATTTCTATCCGGATCTGCATACGCATTTATTGGACTCATTATATAAGATTATGTAATCACTTGGGGGAGGGGGGGGCTAAGGTTTTCTAAATTATTTATCTTATTTAATTACTAGCTGGATACTCAGCGTTGCCCAATCGAACAATACGTTTAAACATGATATTTTAATTTATGCAGATTGCGTATGTATTATTATAGAATCAATCCTCTATTGATTATTATATATTTCGAGGAATAATTTGCCCGGTGGAGTAATTTACAAAAAAATAAAAATAATAATAATGATAACGTCGTTCATCAAATTCCGTCTGTGTTTGTTTACAATATTACGTCAACTGATATTGGGGCTTGACGATGAATGCCCTGGAAAAGTCACTTCTGATTAATGTTTAGTTTTAAAATATGCAAACGAAGAAATGATTTGCGGCGATTTTAAATAGTGCCTTTTCTTTTATCGTAAATTGAACTCATTAATAAGAAAAAAATTAAAATAAATGTTGAGGTACACACTGGCTTGAACAGGGAATCATTCGATCTGCAACCGAATGTTCTACTACTGAGCTATATCTTCACATGTCAATAATTCTGTTTTTTTTTATAAACAGAAACAATTCACTGAGATTTTATTATCTCTCTTGGTCGGTGTAACGTAAAATGTTCTCCAGTAAAAATGCTTCTTTTTTTATCGATTAGAAAGAAAGAATATTTTTAGGATCGGATTTTTTTTTTTTTTGATTTTCGATACTTATCGGATGAATTTCTGTATAAAATATATCTAAGAACACTGCCAGACATATAAATTAGCTTGCTTTGAGAACTTTCTGAAATTTTGAAGGTTAATGGATTATCAATTAGCAGAGGGGGGGGAGGGCAAAATAGTTGCTACGCTATTGGTCACACTAAATCCGATTATGTAAGGTTTGTCAACATTTTGCGTAGATTCCGACTTTTAGCTGGACACTTTTGGGTACTTTTAATTCATTACTGTTAATATTGACAAAACTATTGCATCTATATAGAAAATAGGACAGTAAAATTATAAATTAGTAACACTAATTTATTATGAATCGTTTAAAAATTTTTATACAGATTAGGTATACGAACAGTTATGTCAGATTTTGTTTTCTACTATATATACAATCTTTCAAAAGAATGTGTTGTATTATTGCTTTAAATAACAGTAAGCCACTTTAATGATAATATAGGTGCTTAAATATATTTTTTTTCATTTTAGTCTCTCGCTCCTAGACAAGGTTCAAAAGAGAGTCGCTAACCTGATAGGTCCTGCACTGCCATCTAAGCTCCAGCCTCTGTCCCATCTACAAATGTTGCATCCCTCTGCCTGTTCTACAAATACTTTAACGGTGAATGCTCCGACGAACCCCAAGCACTTGTACCCCCTCGACGTAATACCCACGACAAACCCGGCGGGCAGCTAAATCCCACCCTTTCACAGTAGAAATCCCTAGATGTAAGAGAGCCTTCTACTAGACTTTGGAATTCCCTTCCAGGTCCCTGCTTCTCCAACTGTACTGACATGCATAAGTTCAAGTGTAACGTAAACCGACATCTTGCTGCCCAACTCCCTACATAGTACCTCTGTAGCTTATGTCGCTGATAGTAGCCCCCTACATCAAAGTTGCAATGCGCCTTGTTTGGAGTGAAAATGTAATTTAAAAAAAAAAATTATATGTATATATTAATGATGAGACGATTCCATATATATATATATATATATATATATATATATATATATATATATATATATATATATATATAACTACTTAATTTACTCAGATAAAATTCATATACGAAAGTATAGATTTATGCGTAAACTTTAAGTATTTACTTCAAAAGTGCTCAATACGTAGGTAGAGCTAGTTAGTAATTTATAAAATATATATGGCCATTAAGCTACACTGAATATTTGCTGATAGGAAGGGGCGCGGTGGATACTAGAAAGCTGATTGGCTAACTAAAATCTCAATAGGAGAAACACATATAAAAACGATAAACAACCACAGAATTCGCGCATAAGCCTGAGGAGTCCTAGAGTGGATGAAACGCCGAATATTCAGTGTAGCTTAATCGCCATATATATTTTATAAATTACTATATATATATATATATATATATATATATATTGGAATCGTCCTATCACCAATATATATATAATATAGTACTCTGATATACTATTCATAAATATTGTACACGAACAGCATCATTCATTCTATAGCACGAGCTCTAAAAGATGTGTTGCAATTTTTCAAGGGAGGCAATACCAAGCAACATCTTACGCCGACTTCCCATGTGATCCCATCTACATGCTTGGTATCAATTGTGCTGCATGCAGTTAAATAACACCTTATGCACTCAGACCAGGTAACCCTTGATTTATTACGCTCTCTAGATCATGGGGTATCCAGGCGGGGTATGAAGTCAATACAAGAGATAGCACTCGCTGTGTATATGGCTCAATCACCTGAGATGCTGAGTGCGTAAGGCATCTAGACTATTAACAAACCTTCGGGCGAAGCGTGATTGAAGGGATTATGGCGGACCTGGATGATGTTATTCCCACTCTCTATTTTTTTATTGTGTTTTTTTTTTTTTTTTTTTTTTCAATGAATTATTACCGAATGGACACTAGTCTAACTGATTATCAAAAAAGAAAAAAAAAAAAAAAGTAACTATTTAAATATTTGGAGGTGGTGTTCAGTTACTAATGCAATGTTCTAGTGAATCGATCATCCATTTTGAAACAACTCGAGGCCAAATTTCGCGAGCTTAGCCATTTTAAAAACTAGTTTAGCCTTTTTTATGTTTTGCTTTTTAAATAATCTTTTAAAAAAGGCTAAACTGCTTTAAAAAATGCTAAATTCGCGAAATTTGGCTTAAAAACGTAGAGTTGTTAAAAAATGGATGATCGATTTACTAGAAATTGAGCACCTCCGACAAATACTTAAATATTTTTTTTTCATCTTATTTATAATCTGATAATCCGCTGAAAAAATTGAAAATAAGACGAAATTCAAAAATATGTATATATAGAAGTGGAAACATTTTTCAGTTCCGTCGGAATTCTTTATTCTAAATTAAAATAAAAACATCGATTCCAGTGGATGTGTACTGAAATCGAGATGTGATTTGAACGAACGCCAAAATAAGACTGGTTTTAATAGCCACTCTCTTTCTTTCTCCGCTTTGTTAGGGCGCACCTTCGTCTTCGCTTCTCACAAAACAAGTTCAGTGGTGTGGCTGGAAAACTCTGGTTATTTCCTTGTTTTTATAGGAGCATATAAGTTCGCATGTTAATCTTTGTGTTTTAAAACGATTGGTATTAACTCAATATTTCAACCAATGAAAATCGTTTTAAAACCCAAATTTAACAAGCCGATGCGAATTTATATACTCCTATAAAAACAAGGAAATAACCAGAGTTTTCCAGCCACACTACTGGAAGGACTCTGGAACGTACGCTCCAACCCCTTCCATAGTCAACGGTACGGGGGGGGGTGTTTAAAAACATTTCAGATCCACCAGTTCTACTACCTACATCTACCGACGCGCTAACCGAAGGAGGTAAACCAACACACACAGTGCCACGCTGCCTAATATCCACATTGTATATCACACACACACACACACACACACACACACACACACACACACACACACACACACACACATGCATACACACATACACACATACACATACATACACACACATACACACATATGCACACACATACATACACCTAAACACACATACACACATATGCATACACACATACACACATACACACACACACACACACACAGATATTCACACTTACAAATATAATAACAAAGGTATTAGTGATGGAATAAGTCCAATATTTTCCCGATTTCTATACAATTACCGATTCTGTCCGAAATTACCGATTCCCAAACGATTATCGATTTCGATTCATTTAGAATCTCTAAATATTTAGCTATATAGTTTTTTCTTTGTTTTTCTTTTTCTTTTTGTTAGTTTACTGGAAAACCCATATGATATGTACAAAGTGCACTTGTATGGAGGGGGGAGTGGTTTACAGATTTTAATTTTACCGGCAATTTCTTTTCTTTTTTTCTTTTTTTTTTTTTTAATCACTAAACATGAAAAATTTTATTATTAGTTCCACAAATGGAAATTTAAATTTTTAATAAAAACAAACAAAAAGAAAAAAATTAAAAGAATCGTTTTCAACACTGGAAAATCGACACATTTTTCCCCCGATTCCGGATTCCTCCCAACACTAATAGACATTTCTTTTACATGCCAGTCACTATTTATCAAGGCTGGAAGGCCACTCGAGGATACAAATAAATGAGTGTACGGTTGTCATCGGGACAACAGCGTATTAATACTGGGTGTCCAAAAAGAGACTGAAGCGTTTTAAACTTTAATAGATTCTTTGATGATATCTTTCTGTAATTTGAACACAATCTGACTAAAACATTGGGATTGTTTTTTAAATGCAAAATTCAAATAATCTTTATTTATGAAAAATAATGTCTTTTAAATGTTGCCCATTTTTAGCTTCACATATTTCCGCTTTTTCCAAAACATTATTCATAAAAAATTGCAGACTCTCTGGATTGCGATTTAACTCTCCTATTTCTTCCTGGTGTTGTTCTTCAATTCTTGCAGTGTTTGGGGGTTTGTTAACATAAACTCTTTATTTAAGATACTCGCACAATAAACAGTCGGGGCTAGTCAAGTCTGAGGAACGGCCATTTGATATTGGGATTATATGCGAAGCTGAAAATGGGCAAAATTTAAAATACATTATTTTTCATAAATAAAGATTGTTTGAATTTTGCGTTTTTAAAAAAACAAAATTTCCCAATGTCTTAGTCAGATTGTGTTAAAATTACAAATATCATCTATAATATAAATCTCAACTGTCTGTTTAAATGTATGTATGTATGTATGTATGTATGCCTAAACTTTCGACAGAGGTAATGGATTTTCACAAGATTGGTATCATTTTGACGCTCGACCCTTCGGACGACAAATATCGAAGAATTAACTAAAAACATTAATTCCTTCACCCTCAACTGGGCACTTTTCTACAGGGAGGGGTCGTTTTTTTAATCTAACTAAGGTAATAAGAAATGTTTAAAATAATCCAAAATTCAAACATCTTTATTTATGAAAAGTAATGTTTTATAAATGTTGCCCATTTCCAGATTCTCATATTTGTGCTCTTTCCAAAACATTATTCATGACGGATTGCAGAATCTCTGGATTGCGATGTGACTTCCTTATTTAGTTCCTGATGCTTTCCTTCAATTCTTGCAGGGTTTGAGGTTTGTTAACATAGACGCTTTCAAATCGCACAATGTTTCGAATTGTGTTGTGACTTGGGCTACCCCTTACACGAACATGGCGTCGATAAACTTTGAGTCCAAACAATTGATCCCTGATTTTGGTAAAATGATTTCGCAATTTGCGTACGTTGTTTAATGCTGTACTTATCCATAATTGATTTGCAAAATATTATCTTTAAAATATTTGAAATAGAGGAAAAAAAAATTACGTTCTGTAGTTTTAACACAAACATTAGACATTAGGAAATATTTAAAAAAAATGCAAAATTCAAACAATATATATTTATAAGGAATGATGTCTTTTAAATATTGCCCATTTTCAGCTTCGCATATTTGTGCTCCTTTCAAAATATTATTCATGACAGATTGCAGAATCTCTGGATTGCGATTTAACTGCGTTATTTCGTTCCTGATGTTTTCCTTCAATTCTTGCAGGGTTTGGGGTTTGTTAACATAGACTCTTTCTTTGTGGATTCGATAAGCTCTTTGGGTTCAAACAATTGACCCCTGATTTTGGTAAAACAATTTTACAATTTGCGTACGTTGTTCAATGCTATACATATCCATAATGAATTTTCGAAATATTATCTGGAAAAATATCTGAAATAGAGAAAAAAAAACATTCATTAATGGTAAAATGACAAATAAATTTAATCCTTCAGTAACTTTTTGAACAGTAAATGGTACTTCAATCCTCAGAATTGTGTTCCTTACAACTGATTTTTTCCAAGTACTTTATCTGTGCAGATTCACGAGTTCGGCAGAAATATTCCTTGAGTTCAACAAGATACAACTGAAGAAGGCCGGAAGTTACATCGGCTGAAACGTTGTGAGAATAACACCAAAAATTAGAACAGTTGTTCGAATGATTCTAATAATATGAAATATCAGGCCTTCTCTCAAAAATTCTGAAGATGAAGATTAATTGTTGACTCAAAAAAATCTAAAAATAACTTCAGATAAGTTACCTCCCTTACTTTGCCACCCTAAACTAAAACAATGGACAATTTTTTGGACTTCGATAAAGAAATAGAAAACGAATTCTGTGATACAATTAACGCATTGAAATCTAGTGGGAAACTCTTAGCAAAAAAAATAAATAAATAAAATAATTGTGATCTCCCGAATCCATATTATACTGATTGGCGCGTGTATGTTTACCTCATTTCCATGATATTGGACACAAGGTCAGGCGTAGGTTTCTGTGGAACGAACTGGATTTGAACCCGGCACACACAGTCACACATAACAGTCAATGTAATTAACCACTTAGCCAGCGTGAGCTTTGGTTGCTGTTGCACCATTGTTTCCATCACTTCAATCACGGCCATTGTCACTGATAAAACATTCAAAATAAATCCATTAAACGTGTGTCGAAACACCAGTTCCGAAAGTAGATCTTTTTAATAATCTGTAGAAAGAAAAATGGATGTATTTTATTTACTTATTGAAGAAAGAAAATAAAAACACGAAATTTGTTTCTCTGAAACACACTGGGTTTTCAGATGTGGTGAAATTTTTTTTTTTTAATAATTAAAATTCATCTTATTTTTTTATTTCTTATTTATTTTCTTTTATTCGTATCGTCTATTTTACAAATTGGTGTTTTGTTGTACATTTAATAGTCCCATTAAAATTTTTTTTTGCTGGAGTAATTACCATGTCTAGCAAAATACATACGTTCTCAAAATGCACTATATCCAGCAGATACACATTACACACACAAGTATATATATATATATATATATATATATATATATATATATATATATATATATATATATATGTATATATATATACAGTTATCCACAAACAGTACTGTTTCTTGCACCATAACTCATCAATGTGGCTAGACTCACACTTTTCCCTTGCCGAGGATTGAACCTACAACCATTGCGTTGGTAGTTCTATCCACTGCCCCATGAGAGCTGTGCTCGCAGATGATCTCAACAAATATCCATTTAAATAAACACTCGTGCACCGCTTTTACAGTTCTCGAGCTGCTTGTTTATTTACAAACGGCAAGCCAATATATATATATATATATATATATATGTGTGTATGTGTGTGTGTGTGTGTGTGTGTGTGTGTGTGTGTATGTGTGTGTGTGTGTGTATGTGTGTGTGTGTATGTGTGTGTGTGTATGTGTGTGTATGTGTGTGTGTGTATGTGTGTGTGTGTGTGTGTGTGTGTGTGTGTGTGTGTGTGTATCCTTTATGTTTTATACACAGACTCACCCCCCGACACACACACACATATAAAATCTCATTAGCAATCATTCCAAAACTAGAAAATGTATTTATTTCACACTCATAGTATTTTATTCACATGTTAATCTAGTACGTCTTACACGTGTTTCGTTGAATAGCGGAAATTCAGCAAATAACTCATCAGAAACAAATATGTATTCTTAAAAAAAACCGTTGGAGAGGTGTTTTTTGTTATTGGAATACATAGGATATGGTGACGGAAAAATGTTAATAAAAGGAAATAGGGATCTTTTAAAATTCGCGAAGTCATAACGATAAAGAAAAATAATCCTACTTCTCTCTATCTCTCTCTATCTCTCCACCTCCATTTTTTATATATATATATGATTGTTGAGCTGGATTAAATCCGACGATATGAAATAAAATGGAGGTGGAAGGACCTGGATACTCAACGTTTCGCCCGATTTATGCGGGCTTCTTCAAGAGGGATGGTCATTGACGAGAGAGTCGGAGGATTGGGGCTATATATAATGATGGGGGAGAGCAGCATGTTTTCCTTATGTAAATTAGATGTCATATATACATGTGTATACATTTTATGAGAGAAGAACTAATTAGAGTAAACTAGTGTAGTGGATTACGTCTAAAAGATAAAATATCGTAGAGATTAAAAATTGTGTTTGGAAATAATCTCGTGTTATTTTATTTAATCTATCACCGCTATATTTCCAAACACAAACGTTGAGTATCCAGGTCCTTCCACCTCCATTTTATTTCATATATATATATATATATATATATATATATATATATATATATATATATATATATATATATATATATATATCATGGCTTGAGAGATAATCAAATACATCCTGTAATGGCAGCTGCCAGTGTACTTGTGTACTTGTAGAGCGAGGATTGCGTAATCTCCAACCGCACTTTTGAGTTAGCACTGCTTGATTTTAGCCCCAAAGCCCTGTGGAGCATTCCATCCGTTTCTGTGGCATTTTCCCCCAAGTTCAAAACAGAGTTTTATTGCATATCATTCTCCAAAAGTTTCCTGACATCCAGATTGCGTGTTTAAAATTCATTATCTATGACAATCAGGCTTTAGTAGGGTGTATTCCTATTTCTGCTGTAGCTGTAAATTTGAACCTGAAATCATAAAAATTGGTCAGTCATCTCATAAGATGTATAGCAATAACATACTGAATTTTCAAGAGTTTGCGACAATTTTAAATGCCTGTACAAAAACGCCTTATTATTTACAAGTTAGAAAAGCATTTCATCCAAGGCATGAAAATTGGTAAACAAAATGTTTTTACTATAGGCTTTAAAAATAAAGGTACAAGATTCAATTTGAAATTTATTTATCTTCAAAGTCCACTTTTATACATTTTACAAGGTAAGGTATAAAGATTTAATTTAAATTGAATCAAAAAATTACCTTGGATTTATTTTATGTAATGTACATTCTGTTGCACTTTTTTAAAAAAAAAACTCAGTGAAAATTTTATATCTATATCATTAACTAGCATTTCAGCCCGGCGTTGCCCGGGTGTTTGGAGGTGTATGCTGAGCAAAAAAAAAAAAAAGAGTAAATTCTTTTTTAATTTGACCCCTATTATGACCCCTTAAAATTTATAGTTTCGGGCTCAAATCACTTTATTAAGTTAGATCCAGGTTCAAGGAACCTATATCTAAAATTTCAAGTGTCTAGACCCAAAATTGTCGGAGGAGTTTGGTAGAGTTCTTAAAGGTCAAATCGTTGAAATTTGACCCCTTAACAGCCAAATTTCTGGCTGACACCCGTCACATCGATTTTCCCAAATCTCAGTACCCGGTATTTCAAATTTCGAGTCTATAGACTAAAAATTGACAGAGTTATTGCGTAGGGAAATGTACACAGACAGACAGACAGACAGACAGACAGACAGCCACGTTCACTTTTATAGATATATAGATTGCTAGATGAAAGATAATGTTTTAAAATTGCCACAAAATGGACGGTCGGTAAATACAAGTAATATAAATTAATGCATTTAGTCTTACGATTTCTCCCGGTATAAATATTTCTGTATAGCTTACTTACGTATATTTTCATGAATTAGGATATATATGACTGATTCTCTTGTTCGAGTTTCTCCATTTTTTGTTATAGACAATAAAAAATAATGAATCTACCAATACCAAAATAGTCTATATGTATATAAAAAAAAAAAGAAGAGACGGACAAATAAGATATACTTGCATTCAAGCTTTTTCTATTCAGCTCCTGACGCAACGTTTTTGTTTTGTTTTGATTCTAGTGTTCCCCAAACACTTGTAGCAACCAGAGAATCAAGTTTTTCTTTGCCACGCAAGACATCAGGTAAACACCGATTCCCAAAGGTACGAGGGGGAAAAATCAGCATAATTTATTCATAACTTTCCATAGACGAATTTCTGTCTTATTTTATTTATTTTTTTTTGTCCAAGAGAATCGAGTGAGTGAAGTACTAGGACTACAATGAAATCACAAACACACGCGCGCGCACATACACACACATGCACATACACACACATATGCATGTATCTAGTAAGTTATATCTTACAAACTAGCTCTACTCACGTATTGAACACTGTTAAGGTAATGCAATTCTGAATTTTTTAAATGAGGTGTGAATGTTTGTATTGTTTTGTTTGAACAATTATTCTCATCTTGAGTGTTATTAACACAACGTTTCGGTCGTGAAACCTACGACCTTCCTCAGGTGTAATTTCCATTTTTTTCAACTAAGGAAAAGGCCCTGTCGGTGGGGCATTAGAACACGCTGACTGCCCCCCTGCAGAGGGTAAAAGTCCCTCAATGGGGGTCCTGGATATGACCTTAAACTATATCCAGTGGTGAGGCCCCAGCTTGTGGGCTTTGGGGAGTGTGGAGCCACCCTTTAATTACCATTGCTTCCAGGTCCACTCTGACCCGGAGTGTTAGTACCTGTAAGGGTCCCAACTATGGGTTAAATAGAAACCGACGTGAAAACAACAAATATATTCTATTAAAAAAAATTTTCTTCCGAATCTTTGGATTCGGCATTAAATAACCCGAAAAGGGTTGATATGCCGTAAAACAAAACCAACCAATCAACCAATCAAATAAGGAAAAGGGTATTAACTCTGTATTGTAAGGAATCGGTCCGTGGGTTTGAAAGTGTATCCGTAAATTATAAAAAATGTTAATTTCAAATAAAACATATCAATTCAGATTGCCTCATATTTGGGAACTTGTTCCTCCCAAAATGGAGCACCGTGAATTAGAATAACGGGGTTTTCCTTATTTACAAAAAAATGATTTGCGGCGATTTTATTATCTTCCTTGTCAGTGTAACGTATAAAATATCCCTTGTAAAAATTAGTCTTTTTTTTTATCTATAAGAAAAAAAAACTGTTTGTAGGATCAGATGTAGGGTGGAAGGCATACTTCGACTGAGCAACGCCGGTACACGGGTTCTGCTAGTAAAACATAAAAACCCTTTTTTAAGGATAAATCTTAAACTCTTCCCACTTTAGGTGACCAATACTACAACCAAAAATGTTATAGTAAAAAAAGAAAAGCTACATTCCAAACATTTAATTCAGAAATTTATATTTTTATAAAATGAAGTATTTTACATTTGATCAAAATTATAAAACCAGGGGTATAAATTGTTTTTTAGTCTAATTACAGATTAGCAATCATTGCGTAAAGGTGTCACCATGCCTAAAGTAAGCAAGCCTGCCGAAGTTGAGCATCTTTGAATTCTAGATTTCCATGAGCAAGGTTTGTCACAGCGGGTAATCGCAGCTAAGACAAATCACAGTAAAACTGCGATTTGCAACTTTCTAAAGAACAGTGAGAATTATGGAAACGCAAAATCCACTAGTAGACCCCTAAAAATTTCTCCTGGATTGAGTAGGAGAATAAGATTGGTTGGTTGAAAGATAGGGGACTTCTAGTCAAATTAAGGCAGTTACGGATGCTGATTGCAGTCCAGTAACCATCAGACGACACTTATGAGAAAAAAGCATGGTAAATAAAAAGCGTAAACAAATTCCTCGCCTGCTTCTGCGTCACAAGGCGGACCGTTTACGGTTTGGTCGTGAATACCAAACATGGGGTGTTGAGAAGTGGAAGAGAGTCTCGTTTTCATATGAGAAAAAATGTAATCTAGATAGTCCTGATGGCTTCCAACGAAAACATGCCTCCTGAAATTTTCTGCACACGTCATAGTTCCTAATGGTATGAGGTGCATTTTCTTACAAAGGGACGATGGAGCTCCAGGTAGTACAGGGTCGTCAGATAGCGGCTGGTTATGTTAGTATGTTACAAAAAGCATCGTGGATAACGCAGGGCCATCGTTTGTGTGGAGATGGATGGTTATTCCAACAGGATCTTTCTGCAAGAAAATGAGGTCCATCACTGGGGATATCCTGCATGCTCACTGGACTTGAACCCAATTGAAAATGTTTGGAGATGGATTGCAAGAGATGTTTATCGAAATGAAAAACAATATTCAGCAAAAAATGAACTTTGTGAAGCCATCTTCAGAAACTGAAGCAACATCCCCTGCACATTCATAGAAACGCTTTTTACTAGCATGCTCCAAACAATCCCCTTGCTTATAAAAAGAGGATCTCCTTAAACGGACGTAAATAGTCTTCAAGACCTTCAGATGAAATAACTAATGAGCGTGACTTAGAATAGAAATCCATTACACATCGCGGGTTTATAAGCAAATGGTCCGTTATAGCAGAATCATACGTATTACTCCAAACTTCCGTTGGTCGGTAGATTCCATTCTGGGTAAATGTTATTGGACGCGACCATCTAGGGATTGTCTTTTGAGTCTGGGCGTGATTAGTCTCTAAGGCGTTTCCTCTACATTGTATAATTATCATAACGCTAGATTTATTTTAGTCGTTCCCCCATTTTTTCCCTGATAGTTTGAATTCGGTTTCCTATACAAAAAAAAAAAAACCTCGATTCAGCTTTGTAAAGTGAGGGCTAAACCAATCAGCCGATTCTATCCCCTCATTTATTTAAAAATTTTTTTTAACCTTTATTAAATGTTTTCCCTCTGTCCTACATTTTACCATGGATACAAAAAAAACTTCATCTTCTTTTTAATAGCTATAATAAAGTTTTGTACCCCGCTAAATAATATATATATATATATATATATATATATATATATATATATATATATATATATACTAGCATGGTTGCCCGGCGTTTCCCGGGTGTTTGGAGGTGTATACTGAGCAAAAAAAATCGGTCAATTTATTAAAATTTGACCCCTATTATGGCCCCTTAACATTTATTGTTTTGGGCTCAAATTAAGTTATTAAGTTAAATCCATGCCTAAGGAACTTATATCTAAAATTTCACGTGTTTAGACCGAAAATTGTCGGGGGAGTTTGGTTGAGTTCTCAAAGGTCAAATCGTTGAACTTTTACGTCTTAACAGCAAAATTTCCGGCCGAAAACGGATTACAAAGATTTTCGCAAATCTCAGTACCCTGTATATCAAATTTTGAGTCTGTAGACTCAAAATTGACGGAGTTATTGCGTAGGGAAATGTACACAGACAGACACACACACACAGACACTTTCACTTTTATAGATATATAGATAGATAGACTAATAGATTAAACAAAAATATATATGTATACATAAATATATATGGAAACAATTTTATGTTCACTATAAGCTTTTTACGCAAATATTATGCATGTATAAATCATATAGAATATCTGAGTGAATATAATTACACGTAATAGTTAACTAAAGATGATCATCCCATAAGAAAACCGAAAAAACTAATAGGGAATTAATTAAAATGAATGTTTAAAAGAATATGCAAATTAGCTAGACCTTTTGCAGATGAATGCAATTCATCGACCCACATATAAGAAAATTATATTTTCTTTTTAAATAAATAGAAAAGAGGGGTTTTAATATGAATATCAATACACACAAAAGAAAAACGAATTTATAGGAATATATATATATATATAGAGAGAGAGAGAGAAATGAGAAAGAGAGAATCTCGGCAGTTTTTTTTTTAACATTACCTGTTAATTCAATTAATCGTTTTTAATAACTTCATCAGTTCTAATATTAAACTGATTATTATAGGAATCATCAGTTGTTACTATAAAAAAACTGTCATGGTGTTTTAAAAAGAAGACAGCATTTTATATCATGGAACCCAAGCAGTGTTGATAAAACACCACCTACCTTAAAAATTAAAATAAAAACATTCCGGATATTGGATCTGGTTTTGCTGTAGAAGAATTTTTTGACCTACCCATTTATGTTATTCACACACGCACGCGCCCACGTACACACACATCTTGTCCAACATAATAAACTTCGGTTTATTTTACAGATCTGTTTCTTTTACGGGGAACAGTCAATATTTTCTTGTCAACATTGGATATTTCGTTTCCTAGACTCATCATAAAAATGGAAAGTTCTCAAAGAAAAAACATACGTAACCTTTGCACGTAAGTAGATAAGATGGTGGCCGCCCATTGGATACGGGCCGACATAAGTTATTTTGGTTCTTCCTGAAATTTTACATATTACATCGTTATGCATTTTCCTATATGAAAAATTTGTTTTGTTTATTTCCGATGAAACATCCAATATGGGCATACAAATATTAGTTGTTCTGCGTGAACATAACAGATCTGGATTCGGCATTAATAGGTCTCAAAAAGGTATATATACCATAAAAGAAGACAACAAACCGCCTGTGAGGAATTTAGAAATATAAAGAGATGGATGCATAAAAACTTTTACAAAAATGAAAAGGGTTGATATACCATAATAACAAATGTTTATATGCCGTAAAACAATGCAACCAAACTAAACCAAACCAAATACCATAGAATAGATATTTAACGACATAAAGAATATTTTTTTTTTTTTACAAAGGTGTCACCTCTTATCACTCGAAGATACGGTCAATGAGTGTACGGTAGTCATTGGGCCGATAGCATAGTAATCGTTAGTAGTGGAAATTTAGTATAATTTTAATACTTAAATGGACGCCTAAGTTAGAAATTGTTTACATTGGATTTGAATATTTTGTGTATATTTAGGTGCTAGTTCACTTACTGATCCGCGCTATTTTTTAAATCGTATTTCCAAGTTTGATTAAAGTTTTATGATATGTTTTTTATTCAATTGTAAGGTTATAGTATAGAATAGGTACAAAACACCCTCCCCTCCACATGTTAAGAATGGCTTTTAAAATAATAACGTTATGATTTCAGCACTAGTACCTATATTTGTAGGTCGCTTGCAGACACAGGAGAAAATACGGGGTGGGAGTAGGCAGTTCATATCGCATAAAGTGTAATTTACTGCAAAGTGCTTCGTAAAGAGTTTAGCTTTGTCTGATGCTGACGAAATCACCTCAGGTTTATTAATGAGGTTTGGGATAGAG
>NC_136516.1:10852702-10880202 GCF_053919585.1 Euprymna scolopes
CTCAACAATAACTTATTTAGATGATATTACTGCTATGGGGTTAGATGGTAATGAACGGAAGGAACACAGGATTTTTAGGAATGAAACATGTATTCACATAGATAACATCCGGAAGTGACGTCACTAGAGAAAGTGACGTCATGAGATAATCCATTAATCTCCTGGAGAGGCGTCTCCAACAATTACTTATATTGATCGGACTATTGTTCGTATCTTGAGTGTTATTTGTGCAACGTTTCGATCCGTTTGGCTTTCGACCGTCCTCACAACGCGCCCAAACAACAACCAACATGTCTGAGGAAGGTCGAAGGTCAAACCGACCAAAATGTTGCACAAATAACACTCAAGATGAGAACAATAGTCCGATTAATACAAGTAATATAAACAATCAGCCGTCATGTAAAAAAAAAATTAGAACTTTATTTAAATCAGATTTGAAAAGAACGGTGATATAGTCAGCTGGGAAGTAGCTCCGCAGTATTGTTTTCCACAGATGGATAGTTTTACGAAAGAAACTGTGCTCATGGAATTTTCGTTTAGTTTTAGGCACTGATAGGCACTTTCTTTTCGATTCCTTATTTCTAGTTTCTTTTTTTTTCTTTCTTTCTTTTCTTCTTTCTTTTTCATTTCCCTTCTTTCGATTTCTCAGAACAATCCAATTTTCGCTCCGTTTTTTTAATGTTAACCCTGTATTAGTCACCTGGGTGTTCCATAGTTAGTCCTATAGGGTGTTTATACACCCCAATACAAAAATGTTTATAGCGTTATTATTATCCTTCTTTGTTCAGGATTTATTTACAGTCCTTGTTGAACAGTTTGAATCACTTGTAACTTGTTGGTATTAATATAGGACGTTTAAAATAGCTTAAAATCGAATGAAAAATTGCACGGCATAATCACGTTTACACATCTGTTCTCGTCAGATCACCAAAGTTAAGCAATGTTGAGTCTGGCTAGTACCAGATGAACGACGACTATTTGGGAGTTCTAGGTGTTGGATGTGCTCTCTGATTATCTCAGCGTTGTTTCTAGTCGCCCTGAACCTCTACTTGCCACTGGTATTTAACCTTGCATTAGTTTCCTGTTCCAAACATGGTTAGTTCCAAAACAAAAAATGTTAATAGTGTTATTATTTTGTAAAATATAGTTATCCTGCTGATTCAGAATATATCTACAGTCCCTGTTGAACAATTTGAATCACTTGTATCTTGTTGATATTAATATAAAATAATACAATAAAATAAATCATAAAACTAAGGAAAAATTAAGATATATTACATTAGCTAAGCTCATAGTTACAAGACTGGATTTTTAATAAATTGTAAATAAAATAAAAATTCCATCAAAACTTATGATAAAAGAAAATACCAAAATATATTAACTCCATATCAAATATTACAGAAGCCTCATGATATATAATATGCACTTATATCTACAAATGTTAATTCTTACTGGAAAAAATACAAAAATATATAAATCATAAAATCATACCTACGTTAGTTAGCTGCCTCCAAGGAAAACTGATACAACTGCACAATATCATGCGTGCTATATCCTAACTGAGTCAGGAGAGTACTCGGAAGGAGGAAAAGAAATAAGTTGCCAACTAGGGATTATGAGTACTTAAGCAAAATTGGGGTGATAAAACACTCCACGAGACTAATGCATGGTTAAATTGAAACGATTGAGGATAGACTAACTAGAAACTAGAGCTTTGACAACAGCATATTCTTTTTATTGTTTTGATTCTGTAGTATATATCCGTTAATATCTGATATGTTTTTATATGGACTGATGTGGTTCTCGGTTGATTGACTGTGTCTTACAGTGTCGGATATATACTTGAGAGTCAAAAGAATGAAAAGAATATCTGGACCATGCAGTAGTCTCTGGTGGGGCCTCTCGATGCCATACTAGTGGGTAATTGTTACGGCTTTACCTTTTCGTGTGCTACAAAAAAAAAAAAAAAATTCCTGTCTTTTTCTCTCTTACTTTCCCTCTCTGTACTGCTCAAACCAATTTTGCCGACCTGTTCCACAAATCCCAAAACCTCAACATGAAATATCTCCAGAATAAAAACTCGATTAAACCTAGAACCCCATCTTCCAACGTAGACCCCTACTACCAGGTCTCCTTCTTCAACATCAGGGGTCTACGTTCCAACCTTCCAGAGGTTGAAACCCAATTACAGGAGACGAAACCGGACATATTATTTCTAAGTGAAACTGGAATAGGGCCGACCACTTCCCTAGATGAGTTCATAATTAACGGATACTCTAATTTAACAGCTAAATCTGACATCCAAGATCGCCATCGGCATGGAATATGTGCCTACATTAAAGATGGATTCCCGTGTGGCAGGGATATCTCTAGAGAAGATCCTAATTTACCCTATATGTGCTTCAGGGTTGCACTTGCTAACACTACGGCATTTATATTTGCCCTCTATAGGCCCCACAATAGCGGAGTTACTATCTTTAAGAGCATATCTGAGAAAATAGACCACATACTGTCTTCACATCCCTCGGCTAACATCCACATCTGTGGTGACTTCAACGTCCATAACGTGGAATGGCTGACCCATTCAAATAAGACAGATGATGAGGGAGGTTTTGTCATGATTTTGCCATTGCTTATGACCTCACTCAGATTGTTCGCGAACCCACCCGTGTGCCCGATACACCCGGTCAATATGCAAGCCTCTTAGACCTTTTTCTCTCAACTTCCCCTGAGCTATGTTCATGTTCCGTTCATTCTCCTCTAGGATCCTCCGACCACTCCGTCGTATCAGTTAAGATAAAAACGAAATGTAAGAAGCCCCCAGACGTACCCCTCCACCGTACTGTATATGGATACTCTATGGCTGACTGGGATAGCTTCCGTACATTCATATCTGATTTACCTCTGCACTCCATGTTTAAAAAGGAAGTGTCCTCTATAGTATCAGATCTGACCGAATGGTTAATTGTAGGCATAGACCAATTCATACCATCTAAAAAATTCCAACAAAAACCTAACAGCCAGCCATGGTTCTCCCCAGAATGTGCTGCTGCTATCGCGCATAGAAATCACTTTTTCCATAGCTACCAACGTAATAGATGCACTGAGACTAAAGCTGCTTTCAGGACTGCCAGCAACCACTGTAAAAGAGTAATAAAAAATGCAAGAGAGCTATATGCCCAGTCTGTTAAATCCAAGGTAGTTGATCAGCGGTTTGGATCCCACCAGTTTTGGCAAATAACAAATAGGATCCTGAACAGAAGTGTGCGTTCTATCCCAACCATTAACAATGGACCAGAGGTCATCTCGTCAGCGTCAGACAAGGCCAAACTATTTGCAAAGAACTTTGCAGCTAATTCTACCCTATGCGACGAAGGCCATCAACTCCCCATATTTCCTCATATAACACAGAACAAGCTAGGTAACATACAAATATCCGTGCATGAGGTCGCCAAGCTAATCAAGAACCTAGATTCCAGTAAAGCAACTGGCCCTGATGGCACCCCAATTATAGTGTTAAAAAAGCTTCAACCAGAACTTGCTCCCATACTTACGAAACTATTTAAGCGCTGCCTTGAGGAGAAGTGCTTTCCGACTCCCTGGAAGACCTCATCAGTTTGCCCTGTATTTAAGAATTCAGGTGATAAGTCATCTCCCTCTCAGTACAGACCTATAAGTCTCCTGTGTGTTATAAGTACGTTGCTAGAATCAATATTAAATAGAGAAATAGTCAACCACCTCAGCAGGAATAACCTTCTTAGTGACACACAATATGGTTTCCGCTCTGCAAGATCTACCGTAGATGTGCTGACGGTTATATCCCACAGGATTAGTGAATCTCTTGATAAAGGCTTCCTTTCTAAGGCAATTGCTCTTGACATATCAAAGGCCCTTGACAAGGTATGGCATAAGGGTCTACTTCACAAGATTTCCAGCTACGGTATAACTGGAAATGTTTTCTCAATCATTAAATCATTTCTCTCCGATAGGCTCATAAGAGTAGTGGTAGATGGACAAATATCGGAGGCCTGCAATATAAATGCTGGAGTCCCTCAAGGGTCAATCCTGGGCCCAACTCTCTTCCTGATCTACATCAATGACCTCCCTAAACACATACTTAAATCATTCGTTGACATTTATGCTGATGACACGACCATCTACGGCAACACATCAAAGGCTGTAAACGATACAGTTCTCTCGGATTCTCTCTCCTCTGATCTCGAGAGCGTGGTTCAGTGGGGGAAGACGTGGCTGGTTACCTTTAATGCCTCAACAACCAAACTTCTATCCTTACATCATCAACGCTCTGATCCCCATCTGGCATTAATTGTGATGGATGGCTCTCGTCTGGCTGAGGCCCCGTGTTTTGACAAGCTTCTGGGTTTGACCTTTACTCCTGATCTGAAATGGAACACGTACATCAAGTCTGTTGCCAAGGTCGCTGGAAAGATGGTGGGATCCTTCTACCGCTCCAGAAGATATCTCACTATTGATGCAATTCTCTATCTATATAAAAGCCAAGTACGTCCAAGGATGGAATACTGTTGCCATATCTGGGCAAGAGCTGCTAAAAATAGCCTATCCTGCCTTGACAGAGTACAAAATAGACTTCGTGGCTTAGTGGAGGGTGCCCTTTTCTCTTCGCTGCAACCTCTCTCCCACAAAAGAGACGTTGCGATCCTATCCTTGTTTTATCGTTATTTCCATGGTAGGTGCTCGTCTGAACTCCAATCTCTGGTCCCCCCTCGCTAATCTAGCTTAATCCACTGTGAAAAATTTCCCCCACTCTATATCTGTGCCTAAATCAAAACGCGGATTCCATGAACAAAGCTTCTTTCTTAGAACTGCACGCCTGTAGAACTCTGTTCCGTCTGCCTGCTTCCCACCGGACTACAACTTGGATGTCTTCAAGTCCAATGTTAACAAATTCCTAATGAACCGCCCCCTTAAGTAAACACTTCATCAAATCTCCACACTAACGTAATGTACTTGCAATAACCCTTATCCCTGAGTGGCTTCCGGGCCTTGATAAGTGGTGATCACTGTGTAAAAAAAAAGAATATGCTGTTGTCACAGCCCTACTAATAACAGCCCTTCATTCGTGCCCCCCTTTTTTTTTTGCTTTTCTATTTTATTTTCCTTTTTTGTTTTGTTTTTCCTTTCTTTTCTTCATTGTTTCACTCATTCTTCCTTCTTCCCTTCAATTTTCCTTCTTTTTTCTTTTGTTAATTTTTTATTTCGTTTTTATCCCGCCTTTTTTATTTTCATATGTTTTCATCATTTTCTTTCTTTCTCTTTTCGTTTTTTTTTTTCGTTATTTCATTTTGTCCATCTTCCTCACTTTCTATTTTTCTTTCTGTTTTTTATCTTTTTGTTACCTCTTTTTTTTCTTTAAATGTATTTCTTATTTTAGTACCTTTCGCTTGTACCTTTTTACTAGTAACCGCTTATCAAGACTCAAGGACCACTCGAGGATCAGGATTAATTAGTGCTGCACAGATCGATAATGGCAGAACTTGTGTAGGGTCTAATTATTTAGGAGTACGCCAGAGCAAGAACTTATTTAGATAAGACTTGAACACGGCCATAGTAACCTGGGAAGCAGCCCGGTTGTAACGAAGCCACCTATGCAAATGACCAAGCTGTGATACGAGCCTGATACCACAGTGGGATCGGAGAAAGACGAAGAAACAAAAGAGAAAAAAGCATGTGGCAAAGAGAGAGACTTTTAAGCATGTGGTTACACGGCAGAGTTTTTTGTACCAGGTAGCGGCACAACAAGAACTTTTAAACAAGATGCATGACTCATTAATCCCCCCGAACTTTTAACAAGATTTTCGGACGATCGTATACAATGAAACACATTTCAGAAATCTCTAAATATTCAACCATAAAAGTGTCATTTTGTCCCGATTAGCTGGTTATAGCTGCAGACGAAGAAATTGTTAATTGACTCAGAGGGGAAAATAGGAATGCGACCATATTGTCGCTGGTTCTGAAGAATCGTGTCAGGCCGGTTGGTGTTGAAACGACCGGTAATAAACGCCTTTTCTTTAAAAAAAAAAACTCGTGTCGAATTTCTTTCTTTTGTTTCTTTGAGAGACTTTAATACACAACGTTGGGTCCGCGTTAAAATGTAACGACAACGTTATGCTGTCATATTGTGTTTCACATACGGGGAGTTCGAGGAAGAAAACTTTGCACATGGTTTTTGTTTCGTTTAGTTTTTTGAAGCACTGGTATGCACGATATTATATCGTTTTCTTTCTATTTGCTTTCTTTATTTTCTTTCTTTCCGTTCGGGATTTTTTATCCTCGGCCCTCAAAATCAACAGAGATTAGACCATTCTTGTAATGATTTGATCCCTGTTGATTTTGCGATGGGAGTTTATTTTTGTGCAGTTTTAGGTAGCCCACGCTCCTAGGCATTGCCTTCTCTCTTTGAAAAGTGCAAAGGGGTTAGTTTCTTGCTAATCGCCTGAGATGCCCTTACTGGAGAATGTTGACGGAGCTGCCCAGGCACTTTTTGCAGCTCAGAGTGTCGCTTCTCGGAGGCGCAGACTTCTCCATATCACATTCCGACCCTGGTTTCACAGTTCTTGCAGTAGGAAAGAATTAAATAACTTCTGTTCCTTTTTTTTCTAATGTCTTGTTTTCTTCCTTTTTTTTTCTATTCATTCTTTCATTTTTCTTTCGTTTTCTTTTTCTTTCAGTCATTTCCTCTTTGTTTCTCTTTTTTCAATTTCTGGATCTCTCAAAACGATTCATTTTCTCCGCTCCACATTTTTCAATGTTAAATTGAAATGTTGATAACGATCGATCGGCCAATAACTTTTTCCCGTGTTGAAAACCAGCGAGCTGAACCATATTTAGCATATACATAGGTTGTAACGTTTGTTGTGAAGGTATTTAGGTTTGTTTTGTTTTTATGGCAAATGTGCGTTTTATGAAAGATGCATGACGCAGAAGAACGTTTGTCGAGGAAGAACGCGTGAAATTCACTTTTATCAATTTGTGTAATGTGAATTCACCCCTCACCTGTATCGACATTATTTAAATTCCGTACATACGGGCGACCATAGTTTATATATATATATATATATATATATATATATATATATATATATATATATATATATATATATATATATACATATATATATACATATATATATATATATATATATATATATGTATGTATATATATATATATATAATTTGAGGTGCTATTTTTCAAAAGCAGGATAACCAATCAAATATAACGAGGTTAATATGAGAGTGCTCAATACGGAAGTAGAGCAAGTTACATTCTCAATTTGTCTTTACATAAGCAGTAATTTGTTGCTACACAGTCATGAGCATGTTTCGGTCTTCTAGTGTTTAGACGTGAACACCCTCGACAGACCCGACAAGCTTCAAAATCCCACCCCCACACTGTAGAGATCCCTAGATGTAAAAGATCTTTCTACTCCGGTAGTTTCTTGCCCAGAACTGCTAGACTTTGGAATTCCATTCCAGGTCACTGCTTCCCCAACTGTACTGACATGCATAAGTTCAAATGCAACGTGAACCAACATCTCGCTGCCCTAATCCCTACATAGTACCCCAGTAGATGTTTCCCCTGATAGTAGCCCCCTACACCAAAGTGGCAATGTGCCTTGTTTGGGGTGAAAATGTAATAAAAAAAAAAAAGAATAATTTATATTTATGTATACGCATATATAGTTTATATATATATATATGTAGAGAGAGAGAGAGAGAGAGAGAGAGAGAGAGAGAGAGAGAGAGAGAGAGAGAGCCGGAAAAAGAAAGTCCGTACTTGTAATTTTTTCAAAAACTGTAAATTAAGTTAAATTGAATGTAACTGTTTAATCAATCTATACCTCATTGGATTCGCCTTTTATTCTTCTATAATTTTACCTGTTCATATTTGACTTTTAATTGAAATATTCTAGTGTGCACGTCAATTTTAAAAAATAACTTTGAATCTAGGAGGCAAAAAGAACATCCGCAACAACAAATTCGCTTAAAACCAGCTTAAATTATCGACCCTAAATCTGTTTAAAATATCCACCAAGAGACAACGAAGAATCTCTCATCGTAATTGTTGTTGTTCTAGGTTATACAACGTAACATTTAGTCCATATGCCACGACTTTCTCTTAGTGATCGTCAGGAGCTCATTAATCTCCACAGTCGTGATGCCCCTAAATCTGGTCGTACTAGTATTAGTTCTAACAGGGAGGAGAATGCTATCAAGATCCACAGCCTAAGAAACAGATTCGAAACGGTTCCCCAAATCCAACAACAGTGCAATCTTTATAAAAAAGTGCTCTCTTTCTACTGCTCGTTTTCTACTGTCAAGAATAGATTAAAGGAACTTAATCTGCAAGGGTATGTTGCAAGACGCAAACCAATGATTTCTGTAAAGAACAGAAAGCGCCGTTTGGACTTCGTCAGATACAATGAAGATCATGGCTTTTCATATTGTTCAAAAGTGCTTTTTAGCGACGAAAGCAAGTTCAATAGGCTAGGCAGGCCGAGGAAAGACGAAGAATTTAATCATAGGTTCTCAGTTTTAACACTGCAAGATGGTTCAGGTTCAGTTTTGGTGTGGAGCATTGTTAGTACCAATGGTCCAGGGCCTATAGTTCGCTTGCAAGGTCGAATTACTTCGACCAAGTACATTAAGATGTTGACTGAGCATTTTCTACCCTACCGGAATTTGGATGATAATCCCATCTTCATGCAGGATAATGCTCCCATTCACAAAGCTGGCAATGCCAAGAGATCCCTGGAAGACACTGATGTTAAGTGTTTGGATTGGTCTGCACAATTTTCAGACCTCAATCCTATCGAAAACGTATGGCATTACATCAAGAAACAGATCAGCAACGTTAAAATTTCAAATTTTTAAGAACTTTGGACACATTTTTTTTAAAAGTGGTATGCTCTTTCACCGGAGTATTACTGCAGTCTAATTCAAGGAATTCCCAAAAGATTGCACGCTGTCAAATTGCAGAAGGTCTATTCTACTAAATATTAACTAGTTCATTGTGTTCCTGTTGCATTCGTGCTGCATTAATGTCCAAAAGTTACATTTAAATAAACAATTTTCCATTGTGCGAACTTTCTTTTTGTCTCCTATATTTGACGTTATTTTTTTAAATTGACATTAACACTAGAATATTTCTATTAAAAGTCAAATATGAACAAATAAAATTATAGAGGAATAAAAGGCCAATCAAATAAGGCGTGGTTTGTTTAAACAGTTACATTAAATTTAGCTTAAATTTGCAGTTTTTGAAAAAATTACAAGTGCCGACTTTCTTTTTGCCGCCTGTATATATATATATATATATATATATATATATATATATATATATATATATATATATATATATAATTTAAAGGAGATTAGAATAATAGTCTAAAGAGCTAAGTGTATTTTAATGTAATAGTGAAATTACTAGTTTAATTAAAATACAGGAAATGCTCGTTGTAATTTAGATATATAATAAGCTCGATAGTTAAATGTCCGAGAGCTAATTCAATATTAAGTAATGTGATTTATAATTTAAAAATTAAAAAAAAAATTTTTAAATTTAAAAATCAAATTTTAATTAAATTAAAAATCAGTTTCATAAGAAGGAACAACAACAAAGTCAATTATCTGTACGATCGTTTCGGAAATCCGTGCTTTTTATTTGTGATTTTATTTGTGATCGTACAGATAATTGACTTTGTTGTTGTTCCTTCTTATGAAACTGATTTTTAATTTAATTAAAATTTGATTTTTAAATTAAAAATTTTTTTTTTTAATTTTTAAATTATAAATCACATTACTTAATATATATATATATATATAAATATATATATATATACGCATATATATATGCATATATATGCATATATAAATATGCATATATATGCATATATATATATATATATGCATATATATGCATATTTATATGCATATATAAATATGCATATATATGCATATATATATATTATATATATATATATATGCATATATATATATATATATATATTATATATATATGCATATATATATATATATTATATATATATATGCATATATATATATACATGCACATATATGCATATAATATATATATATATATATACATATACGCATATATATGCATATATAAATATGCATATATATGCATGTATATATATATATATATATATATATATATATATATATATATATATATATATATATATATATATATATATATATATACTGTCAATGATGAGCCTTATCAGTACCAGATTGGTGATCATTTGGGAAGGCATAGCGCCGAGTGGTAAAAATGTCCAGGTTAATATCTGGGTGCGCGTTTAACTCACGAGAGGAAGGATACACCCCCGAATCAAGACGGAAAGCAACAGGAAATTACCATGGCTCTACAATTTGGAGAACCGTGGTCGCCGAGGCTCTTAAAAACAGCAGGGCCGATACACACACACACACACACACACACACACACACACACACACACACACACACACACACACTATATATATATACATATATATATATATATATATATATATATATACATATATATATATATATATATATATATATATATATATATATATATATATAGTGCCACGGAAAAGTATTCGATACATTACATTTTTCTTCATAACTTTAATTAGGGTTAGAGATTTTTCCTAAAATTTGGTCAGTATATTCCTATTACTATTCTAAGTTATATTTGGGATTGTAATTACAAAATGAAAGTTTAGAAAGTTTATATTAAAGAAAAAAATATAAATCAACTAACGCAAAAGTATTGGATACGTTGATTTGATATTTGGTTGCATAGCATTTATTGCGTTCAACAGCTTCCAATCGCTTTCTATAGTTGCACACGTTTTTTTTTTTTTTTTTGCAAAGATATGCAGGTATTTTGCGCCATTCTTCTTTGCAGAACTGTTCTAGTTGTTGAATATTTGTGGATTCCTCTTGAGAACATTGATCTTCAATATTTTCCACAAATGTTCAATTGGGTTGAGGTCTGCAGACTGACTGGACAAAATAAGAACGTCAGTTCCGTTATTTCTAAGCCATTCTTTGGCTAGTTTGGCAGTATGCTTGGGATCATTGTCCTGCTTAAAAACGAAATTGCTATTATGTACCAACAAATCAGCAGATTTCTGGAGGTTTTTCTCCAA
Source organism: Euprymna scolopes (assembly GCF_053919585.1). NCBI lineage: Eukaryota > Metazoa > Mollusca > Cephalopoda > Sepiida > Sepiolidae > Euprymna > Euprymna scolopes. The sequence continues at coordinate 10,863,913 of NC_136516.1, forward strand.
AATCTCTCTGTACATACGTCCATTCATTCTACCATTGATGATTTCTAGTTCACCAGTACCTTTGGATAAAAACGCCCCCATACTATAATCGAACCACCGCCAAACTTTACCGCAGGAATGATATTCTTTTTGTTATAGGCGGTGCCATTTTTTACACCATACATGTGTTGTGTTTCTTCCAAAGATTTCGATTTTCGTTTCGTCTGACCAGATTACCTTGTTCCTAAATTCTTGGGGCAGTTCCCCATATGTTTTAACATAATTCAAACGTGATCTGACATGTTTAAGCTTCAATAATGGAACTTTCTTGGGGACCTTGATACAAAACCTACACAATTTAGAACTCTACTGATTGTATCCTTGCTCACATTTAACCCAGCTTCTCTGGGGTCGGTTTGAATTTCACCAGGGGTAAGAAAGGTTTTTTTTTGTACCTTTCTGCTTACCCACCTTGATTTTTTTCGTTTAATTTTCTTGGCCGACCACATCTTGGAAGATTTGCAACAGCCTCACCAGTGTTTTTAACCTTTCTAATAACGTTTCCAATTGTACTAAGTGGTAGATTAAGTTCTCCTGATATTATTCGATACCCTTTTCCTTCTTTGTGCTTATCAATGATTTTTTGACAAATATCTATTGAGTTTTTAGGCATTTTTATTAATGAACTGGTTTACTTAGTGAGTCCAAACTGGAAGAATTTTATAAAATTATTTTAATATAAAGCTTTCTGATTGGTCAGTGATAACTCGTTTGCATTATTGCAACACGCTAAGCAAAAGTTATTCAAATTTATTTTAGAAAAATAATTTTTTAAAAGTGTATCCAATACTTTTACGTTTGTTAATTTATATTTTTCCTTAAATATAAACTTTCTAAACTTTGATTTTGTAATTACTACTCCAAATATAATTTAGAATAGTAATAGGAATATACTGACCAAATTTTAGGTAAAATCTTGAACCCTAATTTAAGTTCTGAAGAAAAATGTAACGTATCCAATACTTTTCCGTGGCACTGTATATATATATATATATATATATATATATATATATATATATATATATATATATAGTGAGTGAATAACGAAAGTCTATATTCCAAATTTCATGATGTTGACCATCTTAAAATTTATTCCTTTAACTCAGTTGATATTTGCAATTCTTGACGGTATCTGTCAAGAAATAGATACTGTCAAGAATTGTAAATTACAACTGAATTAAAAGAATAAATTGTAAGATGGTCAACATCATGAAATTTGGAATATAGACTTTTGTCATTTATTAACTTTATTGCTCTGAAATTACACTTGGCTGCTTAAATAAGGATTGGTATATATTATAAGGAAATAAAGTATATTTCCACACACACACACTCACACACACACACACTCACACACACACACACACACACACACACACATATATATATATATATATATATATATATATATATATATATATATATATACTAACAGAAGTACCCGTCGTTGACTGGGTTCAAAAACAGCCTACAGAAAATGAACTGTGATTGATGAAAGTATGATAGGTTATGAAAAGGAGGGGGTTGTAAAGAGATAGGTTTTGATATTCAAAAATTTTACCCTAAGCAAAATATGATGAAAGTAAAGATAATTTTCGCGAAAATATATTTTTTTATATCAACTTTGTTTCCATTCGTAGCCAAGAGTGACCAAAAAAATGATGTTTCCTTACAAAGAGAAAATGTTATATTCATAATAATAAAATATACAAGAAATAAATGTTACCATAGTCAATAAAAGTTACTTTTATGGTAGAAAAGTTCATTGGTTTGTATTTTTAAGTAGTTTGTACATTTTTTTTTTTTTTTAATTCGCGAACCGGTTTAAAAAATCAAATGCCAGCGACTTTGAAATTGAGAGCCCCGTTTTCAATTTGAAGGAGGGGCACCTGAGCATTCTGTGTTAACAATTTAAGAGAGTTCCGCCAACGTAAGGAATATTTATAAACATATTTTAATGTTTTCCGTTATTTTGTGCTTGAATAATATTCGATTATGGCAGGTGTAGTTTGTATACAAATTCGTTTAAGTACTTATCGCCTAAAATTTCGTTTTAATTTCGGTTCGATGCAATTATTTCAAGTAAAGAGCATTAAAAACTATTTCCAAACAAAAAAAAAACATGAACTGAATTTTATTGACTATGGTAACATTTATTTCTTGTATATTTATTTTTTCGGGTAGTCGTTTGTTGGCTTTTCTGATAAACTCTCTTATTAAATAATAAATATCGAAAACAAAGAAACAAAATACTTTTGAAAAATAATGAATCTTTACTTACTTTAGTAAAATAATCTGAAACATCAAAATGGGATATCAAAAAAGTAAACACGTAATTACTTTAGTTTTTTTAAAGCAAAAAATAGGAATAAGAAGAAAATGGCGCCCTTTTCAAGCAGAACAGCTCTGTTTCAGTTTTACAGTATTGAACGGTGTAGTATTGCGCCGTCGAATTCAGCGTTGTACTATTGAAATTTTACATAAAGAGTATTCAGACATGCAGCAAGCAGTTTTGGGGCGAAATTTTGGTTGCTAAGAGGTCAAAGTTAAAAGAGTTGGCCTTTGTAAACTCTAGCAAACTTCTCCGCCAATTTTTGGTCTGAACACTTGAAATTTTAGATTTAGGTTACCTGGACATGAGTTAAACTTTTTAATGTGTATATACATATGCACATAAATTTATGAACAGTACATAGGATCCGAGCAAAGCCCCGCTGAACTGCTAGTCATCTATACATTAATACGATGACGTGTGTGCTATTTATTTTGTGTGTCACGCTGATATCCGAGTGACTGACGGTTAATTATTATGGATTTCAATTTCTTGTAATAAATAATTTTACAAAGAATGCTTCATAAGTTTTGGTTTCTGTTTCGATTATAGCTGAAGGAACGCAAGTTATATATATATATGTGTATATATGTATATATATATATACATATACATATATATACATATATATACATATATATATATATATATATATATATATATATATATATATATATATATTAAATAAGCTTTGGTTTCGGTTTCAATTCAAGCTGATGCACCCAAGTTATATGGATATATATTTTTTTTAAATCAAAACTTTATAATATATAAGAATACATAGAACATTAACTCTATAATAATCTATACGAAATCTGCAAGAATTAAAATATCATATTTAAGCGTACTTCATGACCGGTCTACAGCGGGCGTCCCTGCTAGTTTAGATAAATACTTTTGCAGTTTTAACAAAAGAGATACAATTATATCAGAGCGTCTCCATCTACTCTGAACATCTACAGAATGGCAGCATAAGTATATTACATATGAATGAGTCCTCTGTGGAATTTCTACAGGTCCCGCTGCTGCTGCTGCTGCTGCTGCTACTGCTGCTGCTGCTAATAATATTAATAATAATAATAATAATAATAATAATAATAATATTAATAATAATAATAATATAATTAATAATAATAATAATAATGATAATAATATTAATAATAATCATATTAATATTATTAATAATAATAATATTAATAATAATAATAATAATAATAATAATAATAATTATAATAATAATATCAATATAAATAATAATAATAATATTAATAATATTAATAATGGTATTAATAATATTAATAATAATAATATTAATAATAATGATAATATTAATAATAATATTAATAATATTAATAATAATATTAATAATATTAATAATAATATTCATAATAATAATAATATTAATAGTATTAATAATATTAATAATAATATCATTAATAATAATAGTATTAATAATAATATTAATAATAATAATATTAATAATATTAATAATAATATTAATAATAATATTAATAATATTAATAATAATATTAATAATAATAATAATGTTAATAATAATAATATCAATAATAATAATTATATCAATAATAATAATAATAATTATAATATTAATAACAATATTAATAATATTAATAATAATAGTATTAATAATATTAGTAATAATAATAATAATCATAATAATAATAATAATAATAATAATAATAATAATAATAATAATAATAATAATAGTAATATGTATAGACGTGTGTATAAATTTAATTTAGTATCATCCAGAACACTATCTTCTACTGTATTTTTTTTTTAATTTTTTATCACATATCACTACGTCAGGTTTTAAGTCTTCGTTTTCAAGGTACGTAATTGTAGAACTTGCACCGTCATAATTGTTCGTTCCGGTATATGTTCCCGTCCCCATGACTTATTGCTACATTCGATATTCAGCTTTTTACATATGGTTCAATGAAGGGATCTACTAGTGATGGGACGATTCTAATATTTTTCCCGATTCCGATACAATTAGATGCACAGATGCGATTCCGATTTTTTTTATAAATCTCTAAATATTTTACTCTAAAAGCGTTATTTTGTCCCATTAACCGCAAAAACACGCCTTAAATGTGCCTATGTTTTCTCAAACGTAAAAAAAAAACACACACACACATTAGTGACGGGGTGACCTAGAGATTTTAGTCTTACCGGAAGTTTAAATCAATAGGTACGTTCTTAATCCAAAATCAAACAAAAAAGATAATTAAAGGAATCGGTTTTGGCATCGGAAAATAGGCTCAAATTTTCCTGATACCCCCAAAAGCTCCGATTTTTTCGATTCCGATTAATCGTTCAAACACTAGTATTTACACAGTCCGTTGTGTCGCATTATATAGTAGCCGTCCCCCAACATAAATCCACATCTTCATGTCACGTGACAGACTCTCTACTTCTGTGTGGCAGAACCGGAACAATACTTATGTGTGTGTGTGTGTGTGCGCGCGCGCGCACGCGTGTGCGTGCGCGCACGTGCGTGCTTCTGTATGTGACTCTGCGTCTTGCATTGCCTGTTGCATAACGAAAGCACAATAAAACCACATCAGATAGGATTAGCGTTGTGCTTTATACTGTGCAAGAACACACCATAGTCGCTGTACATGACACAAATCAAGACATCGTAGCAGTTAGTAAAATTCGCATCAGAATGGCAAGAGCTAAAATGTCTTCATTAAAAGATGTGTCGCTCGAGGCCAGTTAAGAACACACCTTAGAAAGTATGAACAAAATAATAGAAACAGCATTTCGAAATGATGTCATTATACTAATTTAATTGTGATTGAAAATGCATTTTGTATTTTTTAAACAATATGTGTGTGTGAGTGTGTGTGTGTGAGTGTGTGTGTGTGTATGCTTGTGTGTGTGTGTGTGTGTGTGTGTGTGCGGCATAAATTACGTTGACACACCGGTTCTCATCAGATCACAGAAGTTAAGCAACGCTGAGCCTGGCCAGTACCAGATGTGTGTGTGTGTGTTTCTCTGTGTGTGTGTATGTGTGTATGTGTGTGTCCGTGTGCGTGTCCGTGTGTGTGTGTGTGTGCGTGTATTTTACAGCATAATTACGTTGTCATACCAGTTCCCGTCAGATTAAAAAATTTAAGTAACGTTCAGCCTGGCTAGTACCAGATGTGTGTGTGTGTGTGTGTGTGTGTGTGTGTGTGTGTGTGTGTGTGTGTGTGTGTGTGTGTGTGTGTGCGTGTGCGTGTGCACGCGCGTGTATTTTACGGCACAATAACGTTGACACACCAGTTCTTGTCAGATCACCAAAGTTAAGCAACGTTGAGCCTGACTGATCCCAGATAGGTGACCGTCCCAGATGGGTGACCGTTTGGGAATTCTAGGCCTTTTATGTAATCTCCGCTTATCTCGGCGTTGTTTTCGGTCGTCCTGAACTTTTACTTGTCACTGGTATTTAACAACGCAAACTCAGCAGAAGTGTGGTTAGGAATTGCGCAACTCCTGCTGCAAAAATTTCACGCGTAGGCACCCTTACAGTATGTATCCTTAGTCTGTCAAGACTGAAGGAAGCTACAATTTAGGCAGCAGTCTTTCATTTAAACAAACGTTTTAAAGACAACGGAGAACTTTCGTTTGATTAGGCCTTTTTATTTTTCAATTTCTTTTTTTTTTAATGTGCTCATCGAAAGAATTAATATAAATTTCCTTACTTGACCCAGCCCTGACCACAGAACTGGGTACCCCTCTCTCAAACACTGGACACTCATAGTTCGCACGCATTATACGTTTCTACTATATATATAAAAAAACACTTCTATCCCTTCTCGCATTAATATTCACACAGCCCTCCTGACGATGTCTTCTTTGAAAGACGAAAAGCAACACCATAAGCAAAACAAATAATCGAAGTAATAAAAAAGGTCGAATCAAATGAAAGATCTCTGTTATCTTTAACAGTATATATATATATATATATATATATATATATATATATATATATATATATATATATATATATATATATATATATATATACAGCAAGTTATAAAATATATATGGCGATTAAGCTCCACTGAATATTCTGCGTTTCATCCACTCTAGGACTCTGCGGGTAAGCCTGAAGAGTCCTACAGAGGATGAAACGCGGAATATTCAGTGTAGCTTAATCGCCATATATATTTTATAACTTACTACATAGCTCTACCTACGTATTGAGTACTTTTGAAGTAAATACTTAAAGTTTACGCATAAATTTATACTTTCGTATATTAATTTTATGTGAGTAAATTAAGTAGTTATATGTATATATATATATATATATATATATATATATATATATATATATATATATATATATATATATATATAAAATAAAAATTACAATTAAATTTACCAAAATGATCCAAGATGGTAAAATTAAAGTATATTATAAAAATTAAAGAATTAATAATAATAAAATTATCTCAGCCAGATGTAAAAGCTCGATAAAACCTAATAGGAAATAGAGCTTATAATATGAGCAAACAGTTAATAAAATATGTTAAAAAATACTTTGAAATGAGTTAAAAACATATTTAATCTGAAAAGGAAACACTAGATAAATAGATAGTCCTTAATCCGCGGAGTTTCGAAGAGATACTTTCCTTCTCATCAGAGGGTAAAAATGAGCAAAATGCGGGATCGGATTTTGCATGCAGAAGTATTTGATGAAACAACAAGTAAGTCAAAGATCTTACTTAAAAACAAAAAACGTGAAGCAGAGGGAATATGGTGAAGAAAAAGATGATTACACATGAATGAATAGTCTGGTGGAAGATAAAAAATCCAGTGACGGTAAAATCCAAATGTAAAACTTCAAGAAAGTTAAAAGAATTTCTATTTGTACAAGTAAAATCCAAGGAAATCCCGTAATTGGAAGAAGATGGTCCATAATAATCCAAAGGCAGAAATCCATGGAATAATTCACAAAAATGTGTACAAGAAAAAAAGTAAAGATTCCGAAAATATTAATAAAAGAAAAATAAGATATGCTTTTCACTCTACTTCCGAGACACACACACACACACACACACACACACACACACACACACACACACACACACACACACATATATATATATATACATATATATATATATATGTATGTATATATATATATATATACTAGTTAACATGTCGCAGAATGGATCTTGTAATCCTAAACTTACTTATTAATAGTTTTTTTTGGGGGGATTTAATTTATCTATTTACTTTTCATATATTAGTAAAAATAGTAACCGTATTATTTTACATTGGGGGGGTGTATTATCCACTGGAGAGCCATGTATGTAACAGCTGTCCTGTTTTAAAATCCCCGAACAGCTACATGGTAAGCAGCTGATGATCCCCGTTTTCTATTTACAAAGTTTTAGTTAAGGTTTCTCGTTTAATCCTAAATTCTGTTTTAAAATTGAAAACTTTTGCGAAATCGGCTTATGCATGTGCTAAGTCGATTTCTATTTAATAACTTTAGTCGATGCCTTTTTTTTTTCATCCTTATATAAATGAATTCTATTTTGTCATTATAAACTTTTTAGAAATCGGATTATGTAGGTGCTAAGTCTGCGATAGGTTAAAGTTATATTTTTTTCTTTCCTGGAATTTAAACTGCATTCTTTATTTCTATTTTTGCTTTTTTTTTTTAAAGCTTCTTTAAACTATGTATATATAACGAATTTTGTCTGTGTGCGTATCTATGTGTGCGTATGGCGTATTTTTGTCTCCTGTGGACTCGAAAACGACTGGGCCAATTTTTATGAAATTTCACACGAGGGTACTTTATGTGCCTCACAATGTTCTCGGATAGGTTTTTGTATGTGAATGTCTTCGATAAGAATCGATAATCGATCTTCAAATTAATCCAATAAAAAAGGAACAGGCGATTTTGACCAAAGTTAACACTTAATGCAGTCTAACATCAAAAGTACATTTGAGATATTACAATACAAGCCAGAATGCTAAACATATAAAGTAAACTGTAAGTTCTTTGATATGACAGGGGCGCATTTGAAATAAACGTTTTTGTTTACAGTCCAATTTCACAATGATACTTGATTTAAACCTAAATTAAAGACATTATCACGCCACAAGCAGAAAGGCCAAACATGTAAAATCAACAGTAGGTTGTTTGATATGACAGTGGCACGTTCGAAATGAATAATAAAGAAAAATAAATAATTAAAATAAAATTACCCCCAATGACCCTGCCCTGTTTCTGCAGCCCAGTCGCGTTCTTTTCCGCCATCTTGAATTCCCTTTTGTCTTTTGAAAAAGAGAGGTCCCTTTCTCTCGAAATTAATCAAAGTTCCATACCACCCACGGACTTTACATACACCGGACATACCAGCAACTTGGTTATAAATAATTATACATTGAGGTGAGGAAAGATCGACGAATAAAGGCTAGACACTCCTCTACTCAAGCACATTCGTCTACATTTGTTTGTTTTTCTTTCTTTACTTTCATAATTCCGGTCTTTCCCCGCATTGTCTTGGGCTTTAAAAAAAAATCCATATATTTCTTTATCAACAATGCTTCAAGCAAACTACTACCTACTCTTATATATATATATATATATATATATATATATATATATATATATATATATATATATATATAAGAGTAGGTAGTAGTAAAATAAAATATATATATATTTGCTCTGCAATAGTATTGAGCACCTTTTTACTAATTACCGGTTTTGCTATATATATATATATATATATATATATATATATTTCTTTATCAATAATGCTTCAAGCAAACTACTACCTACTTATATATATATATATATATATATATATATATAAGAGTAGGTAGTAGTTTGCTTGATAAAGAAATATATATATATATATATATATATATATATAGCAAAACAGGTAATTAGTAAAAAAGTGCTCAATACTATTGCAGAGCAAATATATATTTTTTTTTATTTTATTACCGTTTTATCTGCTTAGTTACACAAGTTTCTGTCACTGAATCGTATCAACGATCCAGCAACTTCGTCAAAATTGAAGAGACGTGGTGATTATGATTTTGAAAGACGATATTAGAAAGATGGAAAAAAGGAGGGACCTTTTCTTCCATCGTCGTGTTGTTGGATCGTTGATACGATTCGGTAACAGAAACATGTGTACCTAAACAGATAAAACGGTAATAATATATATATATATATATATATATATATATATATATATATATATATATATATATATATATATATATATATATATATTAGAAGAAGACGATGGACAAAAATATATAATATATATATATATATATATATATATATATATATATATACTTGTTTATTGTTATATAAACATGCTCACATCCCGATGATATCTGTTGTTTGATTGAAACAAGTGGCTGTTTGTAGCAGCGGGATGTGAGCATGTTTATATAACAATAAACAAGTATTATCAGCTCTTTTTATTGAGCACTATCTAACAAACTCGTTGAATTCACTAGTCCATTACTTTTGAATAAAAAAACCCGAGTATACATATATATATATATATATATATATATATATATATATATATATATATATATATATATATATATATATATATTCACCCCAAACAAGGCACATTGCCACTTTGATGTAGGGGCTACTATCAGAGACCTAAGTTGCAGGGATACTATGTAGGGAGTTTAGCAGCAAGATGTCTGTTCACATTACACTTGAACTTCTGCATGTCAGTACAGTTGGGGAAGCAGGAAACTGAAAGAAAATTCCAAAGTTCTGCAATTTTGGAGAATAAGCTATTAGATAGAAGGCTTTCTTACATCTAGGGATCTCGATTGTGTAGAGGTGGGACTTCTGTGCTTGTCGGGTTAGTCGAGGGTATTTTCATCGAGGGGGTACAAGGGCTTGTAGTTCGTCAGAGCATCCACCATTTAAATACTTGTAAAACAGGCAGAGAGATGCAACATTTCGTCGATGGGGCAGGGGCTGAAGGCTAGATGACAGTTCAGAAACTTTTAAGTTGGCGACTCTCTTTTGGACCCTGTCCAGGAGCGAGAGACTAGTAGCAGATGCACCATCCGAAATGTGACAACAATACTCCATACATGGGCGAATGGTGGCTTTGTAGAGGTGCAGGATACTTTCAGGTGTAAGTAACTTTCTAGCATGATATAGAGAGCCCACATTCTTTGCAGCAGCCTTGGCAATGATCTCGATGTATGTATTCCAACTCATGTTTCCTGTGAACGTTAAGCCAAGGAGCTTGACCGAAGTGCTTTCAGGTAAAGTATCTCTAGCCATAGCTATCGGTGGTTGGTAAGGTTTCATGTAATTATTTAAGGAAACGACCTTTGTCTTGGCAGCGTTGAACGTTACTATCCATTTTTTACCCCACTTCACTACAGACTGAACTAAGGTTTCAGCGATTACCTTAGATATGTGCTCATTAGTTTCCCCAAAGTGTCCGCTATAGAGCGTGATGTCGTCTGCAAATATACCCATCTCAGAGACAATTTTATCAGGTAAGTCATTTATGAATATCAGAAATAATAAAGGTCCAAGGATCGATCCCTGAGGTACACCCTCATTTATATCAAATTTTTTGGATGTACGCCCATCAAAGACAACCTGAATTCTTCTTCCTCTTAAGAAGGATCTAATTATGATAAGCATTCGTCCAGTGATACCATAGGATTTTATTTTATATGAGAAGACCATCGTGCCATAGCCTGTCAAAAGTCTTAGATATATCTATGGCTACAGCCCTCCCCTCCTCTACCTTATCCAGTACTTAGTATATATATATATATATATATATATATATATATATATATATATATATATATATATATATATATATATATATATATATATGTTCGTCCTTCGAAGTCGAAGATGACCATGACATCAATGAGTAGAAGTATTGTTTTTGTACTTCCGGAGATGACTTGTAAGGCCGATCCGGGCACACACACACACACACACACACACACACACACACACACACACACACACACACACACACAGATATATATATATATATATATATATATATATATATATATATATACAGTTTTCCATATTTAAATTTCATCCAGAAAAATATGATTTTTCAAAACAAATATTTATTATTTGACCAAAGATTACAATATTTAAAGTAATTTTCTTAATCCATGGATTTTCGATGAAAGCTTATTTCCTCAGATTATATATATATATATATATATATATATATATATATATATATGAGAGTTTGTGTGTGTGTGTGTGTGTGTGTGTGTGTGTGTGTGTGTGTGTGTGTGTGTGTGTGTGTGTATCACGTGTTCGTCCATCGAAGTCGAAGATGACCATGACATCAGTTAGTAGAAGTATTGTATTTGTGCTTCCGGAGATGACTTGGAAGGCTCTCCCACAAGTTGGACAGTGGTGAGCCGGTGTTGTGGGGACAGAGCTTAGGTTAACAAAAAGTTGATGTCATGACTTGCGCTTGACTTTGATTAAAGTAAGGGAGACTTGCGAAGGATCAACGTCACTCTCTCTTCCTGATGCGGCGGTTCCAGTGGCAGGACTGTGTCAAGACGGCTGGGAACGAATCAGGATGCAGGAGTTGTCGGAAGGAGACTGGTCTGTCTTCCTACCGCCTTAGGGGATCCACTCTGAATTTTCTGTTGGTGTTTACTCCCTTAGCCTTTGTCTTTCCCAAGACAGTGGAACTATTTGACCCATAGCTGGGATATATATATATATATATATATATATATATATAATTATAAAACTCAAATGACCTTGTAACGGGTGTTGTAAACTAACATCAGGTTTACGACTCCCGGTTGCGCATGCGTACATAAATAATTAACGCGACAATAAAACGTATTGTTTTACTGTGTACGTTTTCAGCGTCCCAATTATTCTTTTTTTTATATTATCCAAATAAACAATTGTTAATACTTTCTGCATTTAGTTTACATCGTTCATTTCCGTATTACGTTTAAGTTATTTTAACGTAATTTTCTAACAAATACATCTTTAATCCGTTGACAACCATAAGAGCATTTTACAACGCAATTTACCCACCGCCTTCATTTAAAAAAAAATTATTCTCCATTTTATAACAAAAAAAAATTCGTAGATTTTCTTCTACACTACTAACATAAATAAACCCGAATTTTTTTTTTAATTTGCTTTACAAATAAATAATCAACGCGACAATAAAACATATTGTTTTACTGTACACATTTTCAGCGCCCCAATTGTTTTTTTTTTTCGCATTTAAATTAAAAGATATATCAAAATTTGAATTTAACTTTAAGTATTATGGTATCTGTTCAGTTCATATTAGTATGGCAAACCACTTATGATTCAATGGCTGTAATTTTTTTTTAATTAAACAACAATTATAAATATTATCTAAGAAGAACATCAAAGATAGGAAGTGATTTTTCTCATGTTATGGCAAGAAAGATACAGACTGGTTCAGGAATGTTTTCTGGTTAAATGAATCAAGATTTTTACTTGGTAATGATGCTCCCGATGCACCCAAACGGTGTAATCGAAGAACTGGAGAAAGATTTTTGCAAACTTTCATAAACACAACAGTTAAACACGGGACTGGAGGGAGAATGGTATGGGGAACTTTTACTGCAGCAGGATTTGGGGAACTTATTAGATGTGGAAAGTCAATCAATTCAAAGGAATACATTCGAATATTAGAAACAGAACTGTTGCTAAGTATTCAGAAGCTGGGAATATCCCAGAACATTATTTTTCAGCATGACAATGCCCCTGCACACACTGCTAAAGTCACCGAAAAATGATTTTCTGATAATTCAATTGATGTGATATTTTGGCCAGGCCACGGCCCCGATTTAAATCCAATCGATAACATTTGGTCCATAATATCCTGTGTATTGGCCGGAATAACTTTTTTGAACAATGACATACTGTGCGAAGCTGTACAAAGCGAATGGAATAGCATCTCCTTTTCACAATGTTCCATTTTGGTTGAGAGCATGTCTAAAAGGATTGATCTTTGAAAGAAATCAAAAGGGAAAGTGATTCCATCCTAAGCATTTATTAAACTAAATGTCTTGTTTTGTGTTATTAGTCTCGTTTAAGTTTCCTTGTTCAATTGTTCTTTGTTCAATATAGCTTTTAGTGCAATAAAATGTATAAAATTTATGTTAATCGTGGCACCCTGCACTGAAGATTCCCGAAAGGATGAAACACTAGTGTCTGTAGGTATTTAATTATTATAGTATATATATATATATATATATATATATATATATATATATATATATATTCTCTTTATTTGTTTTTACACAAGCAGTAATATGTTGCTACACGATTATGAGCATGTTTCAGTCAGTAAGTTACCAGTAACTAGAAACCTCTTCAGGCGATACAGCTTATATGAAAACAAAGTTTGCAATGAAAATATCAGATCTTCCTCGTCACAAGGAGTTTAAATCAGGAGGTTCCGTCAAATGTTGTGGAGACGGATATTAACTCCCTAAAACGAGGAAGACCTGATATTTTCATTGCAAACTTTGCTTTCGTATAAGCTGTATCGCCGGAAGAGGTCTCTAGTTACTGGTAGCTAGTTGACCGAAACATGCTCATGACTGTTTAGCAACATATTACTACTTATGTAAAAACAAATAAAGATTATACCCTGCTCTACTTCGGTATTGAGCACTCTTGTATTAACCTCGTTAAACTTCATTGGTTACTTAACCTCCGGAAAACATTAACATCAGATTATATATATATATATATATATATATATATATATATATATATATATATATATATATATACATATATATATATGTGTGTGTGTATGTGTGTGTCCATCATATGTGTCTTGACCTTTATACTTTGTAAGTATGTGTATATATGTATATATGTATGTATATATGTATGCATATATGTATATATGTATGCATGTACGTATTTACTTATCTATCAATCTGTATGTCTCTTTACTTTCTTTCCTAACAAATGATAATGAAAAAAAACGACCGCAGTCTTAGAAAAACTGAAAACCATAACACACACACACACACACACACACACACACACACACACACACACACACACACACACACACACACACACACAAAAGCAACGTCGGTCATGAAAAACTCTGAATAATCTCCCTTCACACCAAAACGCCGCCTCGCTTCCCGCATTTACTTCGGAAGAAGGTACTTGAGCGAAAACATTGGACGACACCGGAAATAGACAGAAAGAAAACGCGTTGTAGATATCTTGTCAATACTCGGAGAAATGTAGCAATGGCAGTAGGCGTGAGATAGTAATTAAATAATAAGAATTTTAAAAAATGGCAGATCAATATCATGTGCTCGGTTCATGAAAAAAGAAACTTCACTATCACAAGTACTGGATCTTGTTACACTAATATATATATATTGATTTTAATATATATATATATATATATATATATATATATTTATATATATATATATATATATATATATATATATATATATATATATTAAAATCCCATAAACCGTAAGTCATGGTTAACAACTGATGATCCGTTAAATTAACATTAGAACTATCGTGAATTCGAGAGAGCAAGTTGATGCCATTGATTGCAGGCGATTAAATGACTTACTGACAAAAATTTTCCAACGAATGATAAAATGATAAAAATTATTAAGTTCTATATAATTTTAAAGGTTAAAAAAATTATAAGGTCATATATATATATATATATATATATATATATATATATATATATATATATATTATATATATATTTTGTATACATATTATATATATATATTTTTTATATATATATATTTTTTATATATATATATATACAGAGAGAGAGAGAGAGAGAGAGAAAGGTAGATATGTGTGTGTATATATATAGTTTTGAAAGTTTTATATATATATATATATATATATATATATATATATATATATATATATATATGCTGACACGTGACTCGTCGTACCCGCAACTCATCATTTTAGCTGGACCTAGGGAAATTAGAAAAAAATATGCGTATATATATCATTCAAACACTACTGTTTGAATATATAGTTAAGTGGCAGTTTGGGTCATTTAGAACTGCTTTAAAGCTTCACCGCTTACTCATTTTTCGACCAAATTTCAAACAATTATTACAGATTATAGCTAAACCTTCTCAACTATATTGTGGGGAAAAAATTCAATTTTTGTTCAGTAAAACAAAAGTTAGGATGAATTTACTGGTGTTCAAAATCGTAAAAACAGGTAAGGAGATGAGCGACGTTTTTTGACTGGTTTCCATAGCAACCACGTTGCTTCAGCGACTACTGTTGCTACTAACTCATCGCTCTCACGAAAATAGAAGTAGCAAGTGAAACAGAGAGAATGAAAGAATGAAAGAAAATAATTGGGGGATTTTATTGAAAGCAGACGAGTTCCGTACATTATTATTACATGTGTGCATGTTATGTTTATGGGGGGGGGGAAATAAGACTGAAATTAAACAAAGAACAAGTGAATTTACCGTAAGCCTGGAAAAATCATGGATTACAATAGAAAAATGTGAGCATGTAAGGTAATATGGTTAAACTTAAATATGGAAAAGTAAAGAGTACTTGTGAAAACTGGAAACGAAAAGGACAAGATATTCTAGTAAAAAATATAATAAATTTATAACTTAAAATATTGTAGCATTAAGGATTTTTAAAAATTCAATTCATAAGATTATATAACCAGTTCTTAATGCTGCAATATTTTAAGTTATAAATTTATTATATTTTTTATTAGAATATCTTGTCCTTTTTTCTTCCAATTTTAACAACTAGTATTTTACTTTTCCATGTTTAAGCTTAACCATATTACTTTATGCTCGCATTTTTATTGGAATATATATATATATAT
>NC_136516.1:10887702-10895202 GCF_053919585.1 Euprymna scolopes
TCTCACATTAAAAAGAAAGTGAACAGCTACAAGAAATAAATAGCACACAGTTATTAAATAAAAATAAGAATTGTTCAAAAAAAAAATTTAATACTTATTTTCATATATAAATTGTTTACAATGAATAATAAAATAATATTATAATATATATTATAATACAAAACATCTGTTGGGAGATGTTTCGTCGGGGACACCAAATCAGCTATCACCGTCTAGAAAACAGCGAAAGTATTGAAACAACGAAATATCTCCAGAAATATTTCGGGATACCATAGTTCCTAGGCATAGCACCAGATAGATTCGAATATCTAAAGCGTCACTCACCTAAGGCGGGTTAAACCGGCTTATTCCGAAGGAAGAACTATCTAGGGAATATCGAATCACAAGTGGTCCCCAGTCGGAGGTATATCCTAATTCCTAATCTACACAAGCACCCTATATTTTTGTAATTATTTTTCTATTGATTCATTTCGATAATTTTTAGAATTTATACTAATATCGACATGACTAGTAAGAACGTAATAATGTTTTCACCTGAAGTGCGTGAGTTTTAAAGATTCCTAATCTGCACAAGCAACCTATATTTTCTTAGAATGATTTTTTATTTATCCATAATTTTTTAAATTTAAACTAATTTCGACATAACAAGTAAGTACGTAGTAAATTTGAAATCTGAAATGCGTTAGTTTAAACGATCATTAATCTACACAAGACCCCTATATTTTTCTTGTAATAATTTTTTTATTGATTAATTTCTTTTAAATTTATACTAATTTCGACATGATAATTAGGTACGTAATAATGTTTTCACCTGAAATGTGTAGGCTTAAAAGATTAATAAGCTACACAAGCACCGTATCGTATTTCTGTAATTATTTTTCGACTGATTCATTTTTTATAATATTGTTATTTATACTAATTTCGACATGACACATAAATAGGTAATAATGTATTCACCTGAAATGCGTTAGTTTAAATGATCCCTTATCTACACAAGAACCCTATATTTTTCTTGTAATTATTTTTCTGTTGATTATTTTTCTGTTGATTATAATATATAATAATATAATATATAATAATATAATATGACTATAATATTTGGAATGTATACTTATTTCGACATAAGTGGTAATAATGTTTGCATTTGAATGCATTGGCTTAAAAGATCCCTAATACACACAAACACTCAATTTATTTTATTGTTATTATTTTCTCTATTGATTAATTTTTAGTAATATTTAAAAATTTATACGAATTTCCACACAACACATAGGTAGGTAATGATGTTTTCACCTGAAATGCGTTGGTTTCAAACATTACCAATCAACACAAGAGGCTTCCTGAGAACTAAAAAAAAAAAAACAAGTTCTAACCCCTCACCTGTCTTATTAGTATTAAGATTTGTCTCTCAAATTACGTGACAAACACTTACCTATTAAATATATATAAAAGTAGCAGAAAGTAGTTTTTCACTCTCTATTTGTATATACGTGTCTCTCTCTGTCTCTCTGTTCAAAAGTGTATAGAATGAAAAAAAAAAGTAACATTTTTATACAGGTTTCATAGAAACATTCAGTAGATAACGAGAAAAATCAAAAGAAAATTTTAAAACAAAAAAATAACAAGAGAAATTTAAGAGACAGTATTTAACATAACATTAAGATCCTTTAAAAATGAAGTAAAGAAAGAGAAAGAAACTACCACATGCGCATGCGAGTATTGTTTTTTTTCTAAACATTTAACTTTTTGGCAAAATTTTTTAGATGAGATGAAAAACTTAAACTTAAAGACAATAAGTCAAGTACAATAGCCATTAGACCACCTTGCCACATTTTTTAAAGAAGTGTTTTCAAACCTCGTGAAACAGTTGACAAACAGATAAGAATCTGATGATCCACCATGTTTCAACTTTGACGCCTTAGCAGCCATTTTTCTGCATGGAAACCGATTAAAAAGTTTTCCACGTGTCTGAATATCCTATATAACAAATTGCAAGTCTGTAGATTAAAAATTCGTTCAGTTCTCACACTCACATTCTCCCTTTTATAAATATATTAGATTAGTATTGAACTTCTTTTCAAATAACATAAAACCGTTTTAAGCAATGCTATCTCCAAGAGTACATTTTATTCGTTGTCGATTTTTTTTTTTTTGTCTATACAGATATGGATTTTACATGAGTTGGCTTCGACAAAATGCCGGCTGTGAATATGGTTGCCGGGAGAAATCCAAAGAGATTTAACTTCATCGAGACATTTATCTCCCCAGGCCGATTATGGTGACAAATTAAAAAAAAATTGATAAATGTAATAAAATATTTGAATCTTTAGAAAAAATATATATGTGATGCTTCAATTTGGATTCTATCTAGAAAGAAAAGAAAAAGAAAAAGAAAAAAGAATAACATCTGTTGCATTCCCAGAGATCGGCGTAAAGAGGTTCAATAACTAATCTTAAATGTATGATAAAAATGTCGGACGGAAAATTAGCAGGAATCGGTGTGAGACAATCCCGATCATAAAATACGCTTAAATATAATATTTTCTTCCAATTTATTATTATAGAATCAATTATCTATTAATCATAACGTAATCATTTGAAAAGTTTATTTTGAGCACTTTACAGTTAAAATGAAAGTCGATCACTTAAGCTTACATGCGCAGATCATGATGTTATAATCATTAGATCACTATGGACGGACGTCTCAATATTTAATAATAAATGATTTTATTTCAACGATATCTCTCACAGTTAAAGTTGGCCGTGTAGGTTTGTTCGATGCTAATAGAATCAGAGATGACTTCGTGGCCGGGTCCGAATCTCCCGTCCGGCGGTAATCATGACACTCTGCACTGACGATTCCCGAACGGATGAAACACTTGTGTCTGTAGGTATTTGAAAAAAAAAAACATTATCATAGTAATTATATATATATATATATATATATATATATATATATATATATATATATATATATATATATGTGTGTGTGTGTGTGTGTGTGTGTGTGTGTGTGTGTATTAATTTTTATTTTTGAAATATTGTTAATTTCAATGTATACCGTTTTCATTTAATAGGTCGAGACTGTTATGATAAAAACAGAATAACAGTTAATTTCGAGTAAAACTCAATGTATCTATTTTATAGGCGCAGAGCATATATAGTACAAAATTTTGTTGAAATTCAAAGACTTTCTTTATTTTCTTTTATATAATTCTTGTTTGTTTCATCTTGGATCTCTTCATTACAGCTGTTTCGTTAATGGAACGACAATTCTATGATTTTGTTTTCATAGAAATTTCCCTTCTCATCAACTCGTCAGATGCGATTTCCATTCTAATTAATAAAAAACGGCCCGTGAAAATTCCAATCATTTGAGACCCCTAGCGCCGCTCTGCGACTTTTAGTTTCGGCGGAGATAGAGTTTGAAAATATGAAGGCAGTCAGACGGACAGACATATAGCCGTTTATATATTAAATTATTATTACTGCTATTATTGTTGTAGTATATTCCTTTGTATTTTTCAATGCTTTTATTTTAACCTTCATCCATGTTTTTCGGCCTTTATATATCCCACCGGTAGCAAACCTGCTCGATTAGTCTGGTACCATATAGCGCAATTTTAACTCTAGTCAGCAACATATCCCACTTTTCACTACTCGTCTACAAATTTTATTTTTTTTATTTCACTTTACCTCATTTTTTTACTTAATTCCTCCCCCATTTTTTTTACTTAAAATTTCCCCCCCTCTCATTTTTTTACTTTAAAAATTCCCCCCCCTCATTTTTTTAGTTTAAAAATTTTTCCCCCCTCTCATTTTTTTACTTTAAAAAATTCCCCCCCCCCTCATTTTTTTACTTAAAAATTTTTCCCCCCTCTCATTATTTTACTTTAAAAAAATCCCCCCCCACATTTTTTTACTTAAAATTTCCCCCACCTCTCATTATTTTACTTTAAAAATATTTTTCTCCCCACCCTCATTTTTTTACTTAAAATTTTTTTCCCCCCTCTCATTTTTTTACTTTGACATTGAGATTATATGCGAAGCTGAAAATGGGCAAATTTAAAATACATTATTTTTCATAAATAAAGATTGTTTGAATTTTGAGTTTTTAAAAAACAAAATTTCCCAATGTCTTAGTCAGATTGTGTTAAAATTACAGATATCATCTATAATATAAATCTCACCTGTCTGTTTAAATGTATGTATGTATGTATGTATGTATGTTTAAACTTTCGATAGAGGTAATGGATTTTCACAAGATCAGTATCATTTTGACGCTCGACCCTTCGGACGACAAATATCGAAGAATTAATTAAAAACATTAATTCCTTCACCCTCAACTGGGCACATTTCTACAGGGAGGGGTCGCTTTTTTCGCCGATATTTTCGGAAGTCATCCCCTCTTTTCGATTGACCAGCCTTAATTTAAACCTTCGCCACTTCCGGTTTGGCGATGGACGACACAGCAAAAACGTCACGTTTTTTTCATGATGTTTTCCTCCTTCGCAGTATGGGTTCGATCCTGCCTGCCTACAACCACTTTTTCTTTTTCTTTTTTTTTTTTTTGCTCAACACACCCGGGCAACGCCAGGCAACCAGGGTAGTCACAAATAAAGAATCTATTTAAGTTCAATACCCTTTAGTCACTTTTTGGACACCCTGTACTTATTTCTTTTCAACATTTTCGTCCCGTTTTATCGCAATATTTCTATATATTTACCGTTTTACTTTCCCTTTTATCCCAGTTCCCCCCTCTTTCCCACTTCCCCATTTCCTTTTTTTTGTTCCTCTTTTCTTTCCTTCTGTCTGGTGCTATCAGATACGGCTGTCTGAAGATAGTGGCTTTCTGAGCTAACAATGTTTTTATTTCTTTTTGCAAAACTCAATCTGCAAAGTGAAAAACAAAGGCAACAATTTTCCGTTAGAAAACCACCAAACCAAACCAAACCAAACCAAACCAAACACTATGAATACATATTTGAAAATATAAAGAACTTGAAGCATAAATTTTCTTCTTTTTTTTCTTCTTTTTTTTTGTTTTGCAAACTTACTGGATTCGACATTAAATAACCCCAAAAAGGTGGATGTGTCGTAAAACAAAGCAATCAAACAACTATCCGCTCTCTCATCTTGTCTGACTCTCCATTTCGTTTCCTCTTTCTTTTCTTCCCCTCCTTCTCCTCTTTTCTTTTCCACTTTTTCGTTCTGTTTTAACCTCCCCCTTTTTCTTATTTTCGCGTCCATTTTCTTTCCAATTTTATTTTCGAGTCTTTCGCCCCCTTTTCAATCTTTTACCCCATATTCTTCCCTTTTTTTTTCTATTCCCCCTTCTTCATTTTCTTCCGTTTTTCTCCTACCCATTTTTCTATATTTTCAATTTCCTCCTTTTCTCCCAATTTTTTCATACTTATTTTTATGCCCGTTTTCTTCTATGATTTTTTTTTATTATTATTTGTGCCCGCTGACAAAATAAACAGCGATCCGATGACATATTTGCAACACTTAAGTGTGAATTATGGAATACGCTCCAAACGGTTATATACAATATAATTGTCGACAAAAATACTAAAAGTATCCATTACATCGTTTATCGATAAAGCGAATATCTTGCGTTCGACTTTTTAAAACTGTTCAAGAGGAATCACGCAGTTAATGCCAAAATAATGACACCGCCACTTAGCAGCACGAAACTCCTTAAGATAATTGAATCCCTTTCTTCCAATTGGAAATTCTTATGAGGTAAGTTATTAAGAAGAATCAAAATGGAGATTTTGCTCTGAGCAAATGTCCAATGGGGAAAAACCAGTGTAGAAGATTTTCTTTTAATGGCGTGCTTCTAAAATATCCCGCAAAGTAGAATCGCACAAAATATCTATTAAGACAGAAAGGGTCATTGTTTAGGGTTCACGCTTGAGTGCAGGGGTTAGAGTTAGGTTAGGGCTGCGAAATAGAGAGTGTGTTTCTGTTATACAACCCTGATTATGCTATTTCGATAAAAGAGGCAATATAGAATTAGGCAAACGGGTATATATATATATATATATATATATATATATATATATATATATATATATATATATATATATATATATATATATACTAGCATGGGTGCCCAGCGTTGGGAGGGTATTTGGAGGTGTATGTTCAGCAAAAAAAAGGTCAATTTTTTAAACTTTGACACCTATCATAACCCCTTAAAATTTATTGTTTTGGGCTCAAATTAAGTTATTAAGTTAGATCCATGTCCAAGGAACCTATATCTAAAATTTCAAGTGTTGAGACCCAAAATTGTCGGAGGGGTTTGGTAGAGTTCTCAAAGGTCAAATCGTTGAACTTTGACCCCTTGACAGCCAAATTTCTGGCCGAAAACCGATCACATCGATTTTCCCAAATCTTAGTACCCTGAATAATATCACATTTCGAGTCTGTAGACTCAAAATTGACAGAGTTATTGCGTAGAGAAATGTACACACACAGACACACAGACACACAGATACGCAGACACGTTCACTTATATATATATATATATATATATATATATATATATATATATATATATATATATATATATATATATATATATATATAAAGAAATGGCAGAAACACTAAAGGATGACCTCCAATCTGTAGTGGAAAGGAAACAAAATGGATGGTCACATTCAATGCTGCTAAGACTAAACTTATTTCCTTCAATAACTACAAGAAACCTTATCTACCACCAATAGCAATGGTCAAAAACTCTTTATCTGAAAGCATATCTTTAAACTCCTCGGCCTAACGTTCACAGGTAACATGAGTTGTAACAATTACATTAAGAGCATTGCCAGCACCGCTGCGAAAAAGGTAGGTTCTCTCTACCGTGCTAGAAAGCTACTAACGCCCGAAAGTATCCTGTACCTCTGTAAGGCCACCATTCGCCCATGTATGGAGTATTGTTGTCACATTTGGGCTGGTGCATCTGCTACTAGTCTCTCACTCCTAGAAAAGGTTCAAAAGAGAGTCGCCAACCTGATAGATCCTGAACTGTCATCTAAGATTCAGACTCTGTCCCATCGACGAAATGTAGCATCCCTCTGCCTGTACTACAAGTACTTTAACGGTGAATGCTCCGACGAACTGCAAGCACTTGTACCCCCTCGACGTAAATACCCCCGACAAACCCGACAAGCAGCAAAATCTCACCCCTCCACAGTTGAGATCCCTAGATGTAAGAGAGCCTTCTACTCCAGTAGTTTCTTCCTCAGAACCGCTAGACTTTGGCATTCCCTTCCTGGTTCCAGCTTCCCCAACTGTATTGATATGCAGAAGTTCAAGTGTAACGTGAACCAACATCTTGCTGCCCAACTCCCCACATAGTACCCCTGTAGCTTATGTCCCTGATAGTAGCCCCTACACCAAAGTGGCAATGTGCCTTGTGGTGGGGTTAAGATGTAATAATAATAATAATAATAATAATAATAATAATAATAATATATATATATATATATATATATA
>NC_136516.1:10900202-10905202 GCF_053919585.1 Euprymna scolopes
GAATCTTTTCCATCTTATGCATATTATTAGCAAGATTTTGACCTTAAAATATTATGTCTTTAGATCCTTACATAAAGTGGCTTCATGCCTTGTCTGAAACGATTTCCATAAAAACATAAAATTAAAATAAAAATGTCAAAGGTTATAATTATTAATGAAGGAATAGAATGAAATGTGCTTGGAATTTATAAAGGAATCAATTTTTAAAACTACAATTGTTAATTAAAACTGCTCTAATACCTATATTCATCATAGGTAATCTTAGGTTCAAATTTATACACTAATTTTTAAACAGATTCATAAAAAATATGTCAAACCACACACAAATGTTAGCAATGGTTATTGTTGCATCATTTCATAGTGTTCCACATAAGATCCTTTTGAATCAAAAGAAGGCCTCATTTCTCGACATAAAACTTTTGCAATAATATGCTTGTGTCTTCTTTCAAATCCATAGACCAACTGAGAAGCCTCTGTAGTTAACTGCCCTTTTGACACTTTGCGAATGTGCAGGTAAATCAGGAAAATCTAGTTTCCTCCCACTCAACGATGAATCCTGAAGTTCCTCATCTGAAAATTCTTCTGTAAAAGCAGGCTCACAAACTCCACTTTGAGATAGGTTTATTAAATGACACCAATGTGAAGCTTTGAAATTTATTGTTTTAAATTTTTTTCGACCTTTTGTGAGATGCTTTTGCACTCCCGAAAGAAAAAAAAAGCAATTAACTTTAAAAATGGATTCTACTTGTTTGAATTTTTTCTAATGATGAAATTTCAACAACATTTAAAAATGAACATATAAATCAATGTAAACAATTTCATTATTTTATATAAAAAAATGTTTATTTACCTAATGGTTAAATTTTTTTTATAGCTTCTTCCCTCACTTCTATTTCATCTGATTTGACCATTGCATACAAAATATTTTCTGGCAATAGAGCAAAAGCATTGTATTGAATATTTTTAAATGCAACTGTTTGGATTTCTTGTGGCTGCTGCTTAATTCTCTCAATCATATTAAAAATGTATTGTTGCTGGTTATGAAATTTATTGTCTCTTTTAATTTCAAACGAACTAACTACATACACTTCAACAATAAATTTAACCAATGTGTATCAAACAGTGTTTGAGGATAAATCTGTCGGGTCCATAAACACATTAGTCGAATTGCTAGAGTAAGCCATCTGGCTTGATTTAAAGGCCCAATCCTCCATGCAGCATATTTTGGACCAACCTTTTCCCGTGAAATTCCTACTGCATATTCTAAAAGTAGTCTTTGGTCGCCACTCAGATCATCAGTGCCTACCAGTACAGAATAATTGATATCCAAAGGACTACTTATTGGTGGAAATTCACCCTGGAGCAAATGATTGTAATTATTACCACACAATCTTCCAATTGGCCCAGTAAATGATGTTGGGCTTTGTGTATTACCATCGATCCATTTAAATAACGCCCTGAAAGGAAGCTCATTCTGATGTAGGGAACAACCAATAGTGTGTAACTTCCTGTTTAATATTTTTTCTAGAGATGTTACAAGCCCAGATTCACAGCCAGTGTTTGTATTGGTGTTGTCTAAAAGCGCAGCCTTCAATGTAGTCTCACTCTTATATTCTTTTAAAACACTTGCAACTTCTGCGAAAATAACACCAGTTGCATTAGTATTAGGGATAACTCTATGGGTGAGATATCCTCCCTTTTTATCACAGCCTATTTCCGGTGTTAATGTCAAATGGCATTCTGGTCCCTTAACTTTTCTTATGTGTGTTTCTCCATTCGCTTCCACCACCTCCTGATAAAACAAAGTGTCTTTGTCATGCCTACTATCCACACCAATACAAACAAGATTTTCAATTTTTTCATTGTGCTTTTTAAGGGTATGCTCTTTAGTTTTTTCTTTTTGTCTGTCTATTTTTTTTATTTATCCAAGATGATGTTGTTAATGTTTATACTTGTGTTGAGAAGACCCATAGCATGTAAATCCAAAAGGAAGGTATTTGCCAGGCTCGTTCCTAATTTTGAAGAAACGTCACCCCGGATTAGTTCAATAGCATACCGTGAAATTTTTAATTGGCTGTAATCACTCTTACAATATCTGTTTGGCTCAAAATTTTCGTCTTGTCCATCGCTATTCTCTGATTGGGAAGAGGAAACATTCTGGTCATAAGATGTTGAGGCAACAGAAGATGAACTAACTTGGTTCCCTATTTCTCCTAACACTGCACTCCTTTTATATTTTTTAATGGAAGCTTTATCTATAGGACCAAGTTGAAAAGTGCCCTTAGGTCCTATTTTGTTTCTTTGGTCTTTTAGATATTCTCTGTCTTCCAATGGAACCTGAAAAATCAAATTTAACACAAATTGGATGCGAGATGTGACTCAGAATTTTCATGCAATTTCACATAAAACGAAAAAGTATGAGATTTTTAATTTGTTTACTTAAAATACAAGTATAAAAATTCATTTACTTTAAAATGTGTATGACATTGTTTGAAAGAATGAAAAATAGAATAATAAACTTACCTTCTGTTTGAGGGGGCAATTACAGATTATGTGTTTGGTCTGACAATTTTCCTGTTTACATTTCACAATTTTTTTGGCCTCCCAAGATAAAATCGGCAGTTGACAACGGCAAGAAGAAATATCAAACAATGTGTCGAGTTTCTTTATCAGAATCTCCTTTGCAGATGATGAGAAAGATTTTCTATTTATCTGTTTTACTTTTTTAAAGCAGATATTTTGCAATTTATTCACAATATACAATTCAGTTAACAGCGGTAAGCGTGGATTAACTGCTTTCCAAATATCAATTATATCACCGGCTCTTAATTTTGAAAGCACAAATTTACTTGAGGTTGGATGTATATTTTCCAGGAAATAACTGTGCTGTATGACTTGTCGATATGTGGGGGGTTCTGTTTTATCAAGCATAGAAGGTGGACCAGCGAATTTATTAGTATCTCCACTGCGAGTAGAAATTTTGGTTTGTTTCCCAACCATTTTAGAAAAAAAATATCTGAAAAACGTATATAATATCGGAAATTGTCGAATTATATAAATAAGTAAAAATTGAGAGAGAAAAAATTCAAATATGATAAAATATAAAATGATAAATATTCACTTACTGAATTACAAATCGAACTGCTAACGGCAAGATGTTAACGGCAAGAGGCACGCAAAATAAACAACTTTGAAATAAAAAAATATCTTTACAATTATAAAATATCTTTAAAATAAACAAATAATTATAAAAATAATAATAAAATTGTTTTATAAGAATTATAAAAATATTTTTGTTTCTTGATAGTTATGTATTAAAATGAAATGCAAACTAGTAAACACGTGTGTGAATTAGCGAATGTTTTGATTTTTCCGGTGAAGATTGAAAATTGTACCAGTAAAAAAAAGACCGGATTTGTGTGCAGTTCATTGTAAATTAAATTAAATATTATTCAGTGTTAGCCTTTTTTTTTTTAAATTTATTATTAGCTAACTTACTCAAAATGCCTCGAAATAAAGAAATATATATTATTTAACATATTTGCTTCAGATTTTTCTCAACCCCGATCATAATTTGACCTATTACTTCTATCACTTAACACCGGTGGAAAATCAAAATATACGATAATTTCGATGTTTAAATTCATTTGCTCATAAAACGGTAAAGTTTTGGAGAAAAATATTTTTCACTTTTACTTTTGAGGTTAGTTTACATCTTTCCCTGGGTAGAAGTAACCGTGGTTCCAAAATCGACGTCCCCTAATGTACATATATGTATATATATACATGTATATATATACATATATATATATATATGTGTGTGTGTGTGTGTGTGTGTGTGTGTGTGTGTGTGTGTGTGCGTGTGTGTGTGTGTGTGTGTGTGTGTTCATTCTCTACTTCGACCATCTGAGTTGGTCACCAGGTTGTTGATGACCATTGTCCGTCGCATATTCTCATCGTGGCATGCGGCAAATTCAATATTCCTCAAAGAAAACGAAAACAGAATCCCGACCCTCGCTTCTCATCTGTCATCCTCAACTTGACCTTTCGATATCAGTATTTGCCTTCATTTTTAACGGACACCTTACGTGGTCAACAGAATCGAAGAATCGGCCGTCGTTATTGGTCAACAAGAAATAAGACTATTGAAAAGTGTCCTCTCTCAAGGATTGGCAAGGACTTTGCGAGACGAGGTTCGCGTTGCAAAAGCGCTATTCGATTGTGTTGCGGAAAATACAATTCAGAATGAGGCCCAGAAGGTTGAATTGACCAGGTAGACAAACAGAGAGGATTGTTTTCGTTATAAAAGTTTCGCCCAATAGAGTGACGATTCAGTATTGCACATTCTTAACGGATCATTCACTTATGTCAGTGCACTGTTTGCTCATACTCAAGTGTATGTATATATATATATATATATATATATATATATATATAATGAGAATTATGGAAATTGTATTCCGACGAAATAGAGAAATAAAAAAAGGAACAAACCATATTATGTGTTCATCAACGTTTCGTCTATTATTTTGAGACTTCCTCTGGATAAATAAAATTAAGAAAATTCATCCAGAGAAATCTCGAAATAAAGACGAAACTTTGATGAACACATAACTTGGTTTGTTCCTTCTCTCTCTCTCTCTCTCTCTCTCTCTCTCTCTCTATCTCTCTCTCTCTCTTGCTCTCTGTTTCTCTCTCCCGCTCTCTGTATATATATATATATATATATATATATATATATATATATATATATATATATATATTCCCGGGTCGTAATATACGCATATCTACTAAATAATAAAATGATTGCAGAAATTGCCCGGTGGACCGAATTACAATAGGTTTACAATAATAGATGCCACATACAAATTTATTATATCTAGACTATTAGCCAATATCTTATGTAACTTTAGGACGCTGTTTCAGACACATTTATTCCTTATAATAAAATCCTGCATTACATCCTAGGAGAAACGTCACCCCGATCGGCAACATCTTTA